>NC_065507.1:32640881-32993311 GCF_006386435.1 Epinephelus moara | reverse complement strand
CAAGCTTTTATTTAATTTGCACAGTGAATAAACATTACATATATTAAAAACTATTGTATTTTATGTCTCCATCTGCTAGTGTGCCATCACAATAAGAGTATGCATGCATAATATGATGTTCATTCCACTACGGAAGAGACGTAATAATCACTAAAATTAGGTGGGGAAAAAAGTGTAGATATCGATATTGGTATTGGTTATCAGTCCAATGAGTTGTTATATATCGACATATTGGATATTGGCAAAAGATCCATATCGTACATCCCTTACTGTATCTCATCCCATACTACAATGTTACATGTTACAGTGACTTACGCGGTTATTTACTACATTGTATTTCTATTATGTTGCTACATTAGTAGAGACAACAATGTCACTACTTAATCACACTATATACTATTCTAGTTTAATCTATTTACATATATACAAGACTGTTTTGAAAAACTTCTCTGTTCATCTGTACTTGTACCTGTCTTTCTGCTTCTGCAACACCTGAATCTCTCCTCTGGGAATCAGTAAAGGATTAACTTATCTTATCTCTGGGCACTTTTACAATTTAAGATGGTTTTGGATTGTTACATTCATGCTCACAGTATTGGTGCATGAACTTGGCTTAACTTACTATCTTACTAAATCTGATGCAATTCATAAATCCAGTCCACTCTGCTGTTGTAAACAAATGTCATTAATGGAAATATGTTATGCACCTAAAGATAGGAGTGACTTTACAATATTTCCCCAGTAGATGGCGTTATAGCATCAACACTGCAGCTAGTACTCCGTGTCCTTCCGATATGCGTGAATTACTTCAAATGTATTGTAAAACGAATATTTTCCATTACAAGCCCATCTGCACATTGCAGGACTTGGCACTGAGTAACTGAGCCCCGTTTTCTGCTGCACACAACCCTGTTTTATACGTGGTTATTCTCTGTTCAGCAGTGATCTGAACGAAGATAACGCCACATTTATAACTTAGCTGTAATGCAGCGTTTAACACTCGCATTATATAAACCACGAGCTAGATACGAAGTAGCACGGTGGTGCAGTGTGTTTTTGTCCTGCCTTCAGATCTGCTGGTGTCTGGTCAGCTAGCTATCTTCCGCTTACTTGGCCTTTAGCTTTGACGAAATTTAGCTAACCGTTAAACAGAAGCTAACTGACACACTCACCCAAACATCGCCCCGAAAAACGACTGCGATGATTTCATTTTCTTCTCAGCCTCGGCCATTAAAGCCGTTGCTTCTTTTTCTTTCCCACTGTTGTCCATTATTCGTGTGTCACAGCTTTAATGTTGAGGGGAGAATGAGAAATTGCGAAAGTTTAGTCAACAAACTTGCTAATCAGTGCTACAGTAGCAGCGGGTTTGCTTTGCCTTGTCACGTCACCAGCCAGACCATCACCCCTGTCATGTGACACTGGACCTGCCGCCTTCCAGTGCTATTCGTAAGTTCCAACTTCAATCTAAGTTATAATTAACAAACAGTGGTGGTAGAATTACTGAGATATTTTACTTCAGTAAAAGTAGCAATGACACAGTGTAGAAATACTGTGGTACAAGTAAAAGTCATGCATCAACAATTTACTCACGTAAAGGTACTTAAGTTTTAGCACTGAAATGTAGCCTACTTAAAACCAAATGTGAAAGTAGACTACTTGTTATACAGAATAATGTATACTATGGTATTACAATTAGTGATGCATTAATGTGTACATCACTTTAATATGGCAGCTGGTAAAAGAGGGATTGCTTTTAATTACTTTAAATAATGCTGCATAGCTTGTGGACATACATCATAATTTACTTAATGATTGCATTTGCAAATGTAGCTTAAAACATAGTCAAGTAAAGTACAAATACATCAAAGTTGTACTTGAGTACAGTACTTGAGTAAATGTAGTTTCCACCACGAGCTACTGGCAGGAAAGAAAAGAATATCAGTGTGTTTTGGTGTTGATCACTTTAAGAATTTAATCAGAAGTGAACCAACTGAGGCAGCAAGGTTGCATGTAATAGTGATCAATTTATTAACTAAAATGTTATCCATACTACAATCTAAATTAAGATTATGAATACTGATCAATTTAATATACTGTCAAACTTTTCAGTTATGTATTTGTATCTCTCTGAAAACACATAACTAAAAGATTTCTGACAACACGTGAAGGCATCTTATGATAAACTGATGGTCGTTACAAAGTAATGACGGTGGCCATATCTAACTTTGACTTGGTTATCTAATTTACAAAGCAATGCACAAATCGCATATGGGAATGAAATACTAAAATATTTTCTCTAACGAACGTCAGATCAGATCTATCCATGTATTAGCTAAAGTTTGTAGGTGCTGCAGCCAATCCCAGCTGACCGGGTGTTTGCCATCTTTGAGTGAATCTTTTGGAGTTTTGGAGATAGTTTCTGAGCTCTGCATAATAATTCAGCAAATAGTCTTACAACAGGTTTTCAAATATCTTCTCTAAAAGGGAACAGAAATCATGAGTGTAGTATGTGAGCCCTTCATCAGATAACTTGAATTTAGTAAGACAATAAAGGAGGCTTTCTGTAAACATAAAGATTCTCTCAGGTGCTGATCAGCAAAGTATTCCCATAACATTACATTATCGCCATTATATTTGACTCTAGGTTGGAGACATACAATATTCCAGATTCCAGCTTGGGGCCCAAATGTTTTTTGTTTTTTTGTTTGTTTGTTTTTGCAGCAGTGGTTACTGCCAGCAAACTGCAGTCTGTTAGTTCTTGGGTGATTTGAAGCAATGTCATTTGCTTGACAGTTATTATGAGTAAAAATCCCTGAATTTCCAGTGTCCCAGATTTTGTCTGATTTGTCTAAGTGTGTTGAATTTTGACAGAGCCACAAAGCAAACATCATGCAAGCTTTTGTTTGTAGTAGCACTGCATGTGCAAGTTTGTCCTAGTCTGTAGCTTCTCAGAAATGTAATTAATATTCACAACTCCTCTCTGATTATAAATATCTTGACATTTTTCTGTTGATCAGGTACGCCCCATGGGTCACCAACCTTTCCAAGCATTACTGTCTTAAATTTTTGACATATAGGATTAGTTTTTCCACATGGGATCTGGCTGTTCAGTACAATACACAAGAACAGTAGGCCCACCTAAGTACAATTTTGAGGTACTTGTAGGCCTACTTTACTTGAAAAGCCTATTTCCATTTTATGACATCTTATACTTCTAATTCATTACAATTTTGGAGTTCACTATTGTACTTTTTACTCTACTACATTTATTTAACAGTTGAAAATGCATCACCACACAGCTGAAAACAGGGCTGGTTTTCTGGCAACATATAAAGTTGACTTTTTGGAGATAGAGGGTTTTCACAGTACAGCCATGCTACAAACATATTATGATGCAATGCTATAGATTAAACTACCCAACAGTATGTAATGCAGTTAAAATTAACACATCCTTAAACATCAGCAGCAGTAACATGCAACATATACAATAATGCAGCAGGAATATTCATCCAAATAGTAAAACACTGACAGGGAACATTTTACTACACAATAAATACTTCTACGTGAGACACTTAAAGTAAATTTTGCTGATAATGCTTTACTTCTACATAAGTAAGGTCTTGAAAGCAGGGATTTTACTCGTAGTTGCATATTTTCAGTGTGGTATTAGTACTTTCACTTCAGTAAAACATGTGAATACTTCATCCTCCTTGGGTATCTGCTCTTGGATTTTTTTTATTTTTTTTTAACACACAAGCTCTATTTTGACGCTGTTTAAACTCTATCACCCGATTTACATTCATAGTGCATGTCTTAATCATTGGATTAAAATGTGTACTTCAAAAAGTGTTTTTTACATTCCAGATTAATTGCTAAATGTGATGTTTAAAATATTAGTGATTTACCTGACTAAATTAAAAAACATAATAAAACTCAATTAAGAATACTAATTGTTGTTATTGGTACTGAATAGAAACATAATACTCCTGTTATCATTAAATATTTATTGAGTTGGTGGAAAAAACAGTTAAATGTATTTATGTTAACAGTGGAAGAATGTAACTAGGTACATTTACCCAAGTACAGTTTTGAGGTACTTGTACTTTCAGTATTTCCATTTTATGCCTGGATGAACTCAGGTTATTTGAGACACTTTCTGGTAGATTACTAAGATTACCACCTTAGGTGTTACTTTTATTACCATCACCATTACCATTTTATCTGAATGCATCAGGTAGTTACTCACTCAGAACCCTTTCCCATAACAACTTAAGTGTATTGTGAAAATATTTTAATTAGAAGTCCAACATTTAATAAAATGCAACATCCTGCAACAGTTTTTGTTATACCCTGATTGTTTTAGTTGCAGTACTCTTATTACCAAAATGAGAAAATCAACATGTCACATGCCACTTGCTGGCAAATTCAGGGACCAGCGTTTTCTTGAGTCTTCACTCTGCATCCTAATCATCTCAGACCAATTAAATATTTGTTTGATGTAAAGCAGAACACTACAATAACACGTTTGGTGACTGGCTGCTAATATTTAAAGAATCCAAGATGTAAAACCTTATTTGACCTATTGTACCTGATGCCTTCAATCACCTGACTTCACCCTACTTTATGCTTTTACTCCACTAAATTTATTTTAAAGCTGTAGTTACTTGTTTCTTTGAAGAATTGAATTGTGTATACAAAATATAGCCAAAATCAACTAATAAATTATTTTAAAGGCTATTACTATAGGTTAAACTACTCAGCGTTATCGTCTATAAAGTAATCAAAATGAGGTCAACCTGAGCCAGCTGCAGCATAAAAGTGACACATAAATGCATCAATAATTACAATACATTAATGTCATATACATTATTCTGAAATGTGCCATTCTACATAATGAGTGCATTTACTTTAACTCTACGTTTAGTATATTTTACCACTAATACTCCTACTACTAGGCTCCTACTTAAATTTTGAATGTAGGACTGAACTTGTAGCAAAGTAGCTAGTTTTTTAGTGAGGTATAAGGACTTTTACGGTTTCACTTGACTTAAAGATCTGAGTACTTCTTTCTCAGGCACACGGACGAGCCACAGATTTCGCTCAGGCAAAACGGAAGTGTCCTGTTTCCTGCCTGTAGTTGGGTCCTGTACAGCAGCCCGTGCGAGGTTGTCCTGGAGACCCCGCGCTGCCTGCACCTCTATCGTCTCGGGTGAGTTTGTTATAATGTAGAGATTTCTCTATTAATCCGAATAACTGTAACAAAGCTGCAATATTCTCGTACTGCAGCGAAGCCGCAAACTGCACGGCTATCGCAAACGAAACGCCACATCGCTGCACGACCCGGCAAACATAGTCATTTTCCACCGAATTCCCAAGCATACCCCCCTCATCCAAGAGTATTCCAACATTAACTCATATTTTGCTTGCAAGGGGAGATAGATAGCTCGCTACGCAATTGCGTTTACACTTCCAAGCAAGCAGTACTACCACGTCTTGGTTAAATCGAGGTGCCGCTGTACAATACGAGTGTTTAAATTGTGTCACTCGGTGGTTTGTTTTGAATGTCAAAGGCTCAGGCTAGCTGTGCGTCTGAATATTGTTGATAGCTGGGTTGTCTTAGCAGGCTAGCAAGCTAGGCTAACGAAATTCAATCCAGATGCATCAAAATGCTGGAAATAGAGACGAAAAGGGGTATGAAAGCAAATGGTTTATTAAATTAGGTTCTTAAGTCAGTCGCATAGCTGTTAAATGCTGTGTATTGTTTTGAATCGTTAAAATATGCATGAAAAGATCTTAGAAAACACCAGCTAGCATATAGCAAGCCGCTTGCAGTGTCTCCATTCATATCCTGCGCACTGGGTCTGCTCTGACCGAGTAATGGCTCCGATCCGCTGCCTTTTTAGAGCGGCAACCGGGGATGCGTTTCCCTCGTAACCGTGGTTGTATGTGTGTTTCGAAATGTTGTTGACTTGTTTTTGTGTTCCCGCAAGTGCTATGCACAGTTGTTGAGACTTGGTGGTAAATTAAGCGAGAGTCTGCACTCTGTATCTTTGAAGGCTGTGTAGAAACCGCGCGTTTTCGGTTTGTTGTCTGTCGCTTGCTATCCGCTGTTTCTCGGGTTGTAGCAAACATAACTGCAGTTTAATTTCATGAGTTCATATCAACAGAGTGATCTCTGGTTATTGCGTTCATATATATGGAAACATGACATGTAACAGCTGATGAGAAGGTGGGCTGATGTGTTAATGTGTTAACTTTGTATTCCGTATGTAAAAAAAATAAACATCTCAATTGTGAGTGTTAATGTAGATGTTGAAGTCCAACAACCTTTCCTCCTTGCATTTTTCCTTGCTTTATTCTCACAAGACTCACTGTAGGCTCCAGAGATGTCTGACAGCAATATGTGATGAAATGTTTTGAGTCATCATTCATGATTTGAATGTGAAAAGCACAGGCTTGATGAGATTTAAAAACATGATTCAAAAGCAATTTGCTGTACCCCAGCTGTAATACAAAGTGGAAATAAACTATATATGAACTGTAAAGATTACCAAGAAGGTGCAAAAACTAAATGTACACAATGCCAGACATGTAGAGAAGCAGAGGTTTCTAAATTTAGTTTAAGGTGGAATTTATAACACCACGTAGTAAATAAGAGTTCATATAACTCAAGTTGCAGTGTGTACCCCATACTATCTAAATGTAATTAAGAAGCTAAATAAAAAGTAATTTTGAACAAAATTTAGTGTGTGATACATTGGGTGTTTATTGTATTTTCTGTCAAGTAACATTTTCAACAGAAAATGTGTGACAATGATATCAGGCAGAACTTTGCAGAAAGAATCCAACAAATGTCAAGTTAATTTTTGACTATAAAATGATCTATGATAATGTCTAACCAAGTGACATTGCTCCTTGTCACACTGAGGCAAAGGAGCATTTGAAAAAGCTCCTGCAGGTACAGATATATACTGAATCTGCACTCATACCTCACCCATTACAACTAGAGCACTAAATGTGGAGCTGCAACATCACACAAAATGGTGTTGTTAAAATAACTATAGGATAGAAAAGTAACTGTAAACACATAATTGGAAAATGTGCGTGCGTGTGTGTGTGTGTGTGTTTCCTTTTTTAAAGATAATTTGTCATGAAACAAATCAGAAATGGATTTTAAAACCCTTGTCATATTTAACAGTTGTCATGGATGATGAAGACGGCAGGTGCCTTCTAGATGTAATTTGGTGAGTTATTGCTGACACGGTACAAGATCTGTTTTTTATTTAACAAGCCGTTAAGTCGTCTCTTTCATCTTATCTTGTTCTGCTGTGAATCACATTGTTTTCTCCTGCAGTGACCCAGAAGCTCTCAATGACTTTCTTCATGGATCTGAGACCCATGTGAGTATGAGAGAAGAATAGTGAACTGAGATACATGTGTTAGGCTTGTAATTTATAGTGACATGAAACAGGTTTGTAATTGATGTGATGAGGAGTCTTAGTTGCGCGCATTGTAGTTGGGGCTTACATGACTTTGTTCTTAAGTCACTTCCGGATTACTCGTTGATGCACCCTGAAACCCACGTCCCTCACTGCTTTCATTTATTCTTTTTATTTTTAACTGCTTCCACTGCTTAATGGTTGTCTTTGCTTTTTGATTGCACCATTTATGGTTTCAGCCTGCCTTCCCTTTTTATCAGGCTAATTCACAAAATGAAAAATGCTAATACTAACGCTTCCCAACTCTGTTATTCCTATCATTTTGCCCCTCTGTCGCTTATCTTTTCGCTGGTTCTTTACAATCTCGGTTCTCTGGACTGTGTTCTGTCCTTTCCTTCCCCTCCTCCTCTGTTTGATGGTCTGTATGTTTCTCTGTCCTGGTGGCTTTTGCCTGCTGGTTTGGGTGCCTTTGGTTTCTGTCTGTCCTATCCTGGGTGGGTGTGTCTGTAGTTGGACACTGACGACCTATTGGATGGTTCGAGTGACCCCTCCAGCTCGTTCTTCTCTACCACTGGGGTGAGTAAAATCCCCCAATCCTCCTCCTCCTCCTGTTTTCTATCCATCTATGTAGCATGCAACTCCAAATACCCTCCCTTTCCACTAACATATCAACACTCTACAAGCTTTGAATCACCGCAGTGTTACAAGAGGTTTTTGTGGGGTTTTGATGTCTGCATATCTGTGTAACTCCGTTACACTCCTTGCCATCAGATTTAGCAACCAAATTCATCCATCGCCTTGCTTCACTTCTTTCCTCCTTTCCTTTTAGGGCCATGTTCCAGAGGTCCAGCCTGCAGCCCAGCTGTCAGCCAATGAGCCGACAGGCTTACCCAGAGTCAGTGTTGACCTGGACTTTCTGGAGGATGATGACATCTTGGGAGGATCCCCAGGTGGTGAAGGTGGGAGCAATGGCATTGGGACAAATCATGAGCCATGTGACATCCTGCAGCAGAGCTTGGCTGAAGCCAACATCACAGAGCAAAGCTTACAAGAGGCAGAGGCTGAGCTGGACCTGGGCTCCTTTGGGATTCCAGGCCTTACGCAGGTGGTACAGACACTACCTGATGCCAGCCTCTCTGGGGCTGGAGGCACTGCTGTTGGTGTAGGTATAGGTGTTGGTGTTGGGGGAGCAGCAGCAATTTTCCCTGGGTCAGCCCCGAGCACCACTGCTACTCCTCCTAATGCCACGGCTGACATGCTGGGGTCAGTGCTTGCTCAGCAGGGCCTTCAACTCCAACCCCAGGTTATGAACAAGGCCATTAGTGTTCAGCCATTTATGCAGCCTGTGGGCCTGGGAAACGTGACACTTCAACCCATTTCAAGTCTCCAAGCTCTTCCTAATGGGAGTCAGTCTGGACATTTGGGTATTGGACAGATTCAGGTTGTGGGTCAGCCTACAGTCATGACTATCAATCAGTCTGGGCAGCCAATCCTGGCTAAAGCCATGGGTGGCTACCAGCTGCACCAGTCTGGGCCAGAGGTATCAGGTGCTGGTTCTCAGGCAGGGCTTGGAGGCTCAGGGGGTGGACTTCTGATCCAAGGTAACAAGGCCACTTTGGGATCTCCAGCTTTAAATGGACCGGCTGTTTGTGTCAGCAGCACAAATAGCAGCAGTGGTGGTACAATGACTGCTCCTGCTGGGCTTGTGGGCTTTGGCAGCACCACTCTAAGTTCAGGAATTGGACCCCAGACGCAAACTCAAGGCCAAATCATGCAGAACGTGATCATCCAGCGCACACCAACACCCATTCAGCCTAAACCCCCTCAGGGGGGAGCCATCCAACCGAAACTCTTCAAACAGCAACAACAGCAGCAGCAGCCACAGCCAGCGCCCCAACCCCTGCAAAATGATGCTCACAAGGCTCTAGGGCTGCAGCAAATTCCAGTTTCTGCTGCTCAGAATGTAGCCTTCCTGACAGGAAAGCCAGGCTCTAACGTTGTCCTGAGTACTCAAGCCACAACACAAGGCCCTCAGTTTCAACAAACCTTATTCAAGCAACAAGCAGCACAACCATCTGGCAAGCCCCTCAGTGTACACTTGTTAAACCAACAAGGCAGCATCGTTATTCCCTCTCAGACAGTTTTGCAAGGTCAGAACCACCAGTTTCTCCTGCCACAGCTACAAGCAGGTGGGCAGATCCTGACCCAGCATCCTGGGGGGCACATCATAACTAGTCAGGGTCCTGGTGGACAGCTCATTGCAAACCAGATTTTAACTGCAAACCAGAACATCAACTTGGGTCAGGTGTTGACTTCACAGGGCCACCCTGGGGCTGCCCACATTCTCTCTGGACCCATTCAGCTCCAGCCTGGCCAAATGGGCACACCCACCCTCTTTCAGATGCCTGTCTCATTGGCTCAGAGTCAAAGCCAGACACAGACCCACTCTGTCTCAGGTCATGCCCAGACAGTTATACAAGGCATGCCAATCCAGAACTCCCTGACCATGCTTAGTCAGGTGGAGGGGCTGAGCCCCGCAGTCAGCCTTCAGCCAGCCCTGCAACCTCAGCCAGGTGGAGTCCCCAGCAGCAGCAGTACAGGAGCAGCAACAATGGCTCAAGGCCAGCCTGGAGAGTGTGTCACTGTGCTGGGAAGCTCCACAGACCAGGCTGCTCATCCCACTCAGCAGCATGCACCACAATCCTCTATCCTCGCCATGCAACCGGCTTCCTCTGTGTCCTCAGCTACCACAGTACCCTCCTCTTCTCCGTCCATGTCTGTGTCCACCTCCTCCTCTGTCACAGCAGTGGGGCTGGTTCCCCATCAGGCTCAGCACAGTCCAGGGAGGTTACTGTTCACCAACCAGGGCTCCAGTATGATCCTGAGCCCAGAGTCTTTGCAGATGATCCTGCAACAGGTCAGTGTTCCACTCTCTGCATGTTTGCTTAATTGTGTACAGTTAACATTGTCTTGAAAAAAATGAATAACATGCACGGAGTGATATCTTGGTCTGACCTTTTTGGTTTACTATTTTACTCCCCCTTCCCTCCAATCCCCTTCCTCCTTCCCTCCCTCACCCTGAAATGGTAAATGTACTCCTATCAGGAGCAGCACCACCAAACAGAGAATGAGTCAACCCCCTCTGTGGGCGTACCAGCGTCTGTAATCGTCAGCAGCAACAGCGTCACTGCTCCGGCCCCCGCTGTCCATGACAGCCAATTAACTGACTCTTGGGTGGGTCAGAGCCACAGCCCTTCCCCTGGCCCCTCCCACATGACAGCAGTGGTAAAGCAGGTAGAAATGCCCCTTTATGTTAAGCCCCACCCACTTGTTGCTGCTGCTGCCGCCACAGTGTTAGGGTATCTAACCTTTCCCCGTCACTGCTCTGTACTTCTCTTCTGCATTAGTCATTGCTTCCATGGCTCTCACAGTTAATGCAATTCCAATGCTAAAAAAAATACTTGCTTGCAGCTTCTGTGTGTCTCTAACATCGCTTTGTTATATGTAAAGGCATGATCATTCCAGTTGTCCATATGTATTGTGTGTCAGCCACTGTGCTTTTTTGATATTTAGCTATATGAACCTCTTTAGAATGTAGGACTGGCCATCAAGTGCCATTTTTTTAACATAAATTGTTTCACTAATTTGGTATGTTTCTCATTCATTCTACTGTATGTATTTTGTAACAGAATATAAAAACCATGCTCATGCTAAATAGGAGAGCTACTAAGGTTCCAAGTGCAACTTGCTCACCTTTTTTACTAACACTGCTCAGTCAAATTCAATCAACTCACCTCATCTGCTGCATTACTGACCAAGGCTTATAAGTCAGTCCACACCTCTCAACTCTACACTCATCATTTAGACTGTCATATGCTTACAGTGCCACCGGCCCTTGTAGCCCCTAGTCTGACCAGTGTAATGACCCCAAAACAATAATTCATGCTTCCCTGACCCCAGTCCCTGAAGTCTTCAGATCACCTTCTACTTCTCCATCACAGGCCCGCAGATATTGACTTCTTGCTTTTTTCAACTGTTTTTTCGTTTTGCCTCGCCAGATGATCATTGCTCCCTTTTTATGTGTAGTTCTCCCCACATGCTAGAAAAAAATCAATGGGCTTCTACTACTTAACTTCAGCAACTATTAGATTTTAAAGTCTAACACTTTGCTTTTGTATTGTTTAGTGTCAATTTTACCTGCGTTTTGTGATTCTGTATTGGGGTTGGGCGATATTTCCATATATTGATTTTCAGTGGCATTGTAATAATATCATGGGTTATCATTTTATTGTTGTACAAATAAACACTTTCAGGCAAGGTATAAATAAAACCCAACAAAATAAGTTAGTTTGTTTTACATGTGTGAAGAGTTTTGTCTAATGCATTGCAAAACAGTGGAACAGTGGTCATTATATACAACATCATTTTAAGTATTTTGCATACAATCCTGTATAGATTTGCCATATCGCCCAGCCCTATTTTGTATCAAGTGTCAAATCTTGAACTATCTACTAGAATCATATCTACTATATACTGTGTGCATGCAGAACTTTCAGCGTGTGTGTGATTTTTGTGATTGATTCCCCAATTTCCTCCTGTTTTAAGATATTGCTTGCATTTTTAAGATCAAATAACATACTAGTATTATGTTTCAACTTCTTCAGGTACCCTCCAGTGGACATCAGCAGTCTCTGAAGATCCAGGGCATGTCCCCCTCACCGGCCTTGACCACTCATGCCACAGCGCCCCCAGTGGCAGACAGCCCCCAGCCTTCACCGTCTCCTCTCACTCTGAGCCAGCAGATCCAGTCACCGCACCATCAACAGCAGTCACGCCCTCCCTCACAGCCTCAGCCACAGTCTCAAACTCCCTCCCGCTCATGCACACCCTCATCTCACCCTCAGCTCTTTATTGTCCACAACCAAATGGCAGAATCCCCCCAACCAGCTCCACAAGGCCAGCCGCAGCAGACACAGCCCCAGCAGGCACACATTCAAGTTCAGCTTCAGCCTCAGCCACGGCCGGCCTCTCAGCCTGCGCCTTATCAACAAGATATGCCCCCGATGTCACAGTCGCCCAAACCACCTCCTGTACCACCTGCACAGCACCAGTTTACTGCTCCTCCTGTCAGCACTTCTGCCACTGCTGTGGTTAAAGCCCAGGCTCCCATCCAGGGCCTGACAGCAGAGCAGCAGCACCACCTGCAATTAGTAGGAGCGCAAATTCAGACCCTATCAACCATCACCCAGCCCTCACTTCAGCAGAAACAGCTCCTGGAGAAGCTACACCAGGTAGTGTCCCAGTTCACCACAAACTTCTCATAATGAAAAGTTGTTGTGGAATTTGCATGCAATAAGAGGTCTTACTAGTAAATAGTCTTGAGTATATGTACTTCACATGCTACTCTTTCACCCTTCAGTGTTCCTCTAGAATTTCTTGTTTACAAAAAAATGTCCTGATGTATTTTTTAGGTCCAGCAGAACATCTTGCTGCAGGCCAAGCAGTCGGCTCAGCCTCAGCCTCAAGCCACCAGTCAGTTCAGCTCCCAGCAAGATGTGCCTGTTGATAAAGTGGTGCTTGCATCATCAGCCAGCACTGGCACACCTGCTCAGCTTCCCCCAGTGCTGCAGCCGACATCAGTGCTAGTCAAAACTCCTGCTACAGGTTGGACACAATTTACCTCTAAAACAGCGTAATGGCAGGACCCTACAACACCTCAATGTATTTCCCTTTGTAATTATTTTTTTCCTTCTTGTTATAGCATCAAGTGACTTACAGGTATTCTCAGGAGCCCAAGGGCCAGCTGGAGCAATGGTGAATCAGACTGTCACTCCTGCCAGCCTTACTCAGCCTGCACAGGTACAAATTACATCACAAAGTCAGGTCCTTCTATTCTACATTTTCCTTACCATTCAACAGTGAACTCCAAAGGTGTTCTTTCATGTATTTTGTCAGTTTCTTACCCTCCTGGTTTCCCCCACAGGTTCAGCCAAAGCCAGGGGTGATCAGCTCAGTTGGAGGGATGACTCTCGGGAAAGGTGGGATGCAGATACAGGTGTTAGGAGCTAGTCTGACTCAAATGCCTGCTTTACAGCCCCCAGCTCCAGTACAAACTCAGGTAAAGGAGTGCCACTGCTCCTGAAAAACAGCCGCCAATATTTCAGTTTAAGCTTTAAGTTGTAACATCTGTTTTTAATGTTTTTCCACGTCACAGACAACAACAATGAAGATGCCTTTCAGTGCAGAGCCCAGCAAAGAAGCTAGGTTTGTGCCAAACGCATTTCAATAGTTTATTTCAACTGACTCAAAATATTACGTTTGTAAGTGGTTTTTCTGTACACACACATCACTGCAGGATGCTAGAACAGCTGAGGAAACAGCAGGGTTCAGTGCTTCACCCAAACTACAGTGCTCCTTTCCACTCTTTTGAGGACACACTCCACAGACTGCTGCCTTACCATCTCTACCAGGGAACTGCCAACTCTTCTCAAGACTATCAAAAAGGTAACAAACTCCATAGCCACTAGTGCAACCAATGCACAGTCAATTACCTTTTTCTGGATTTCATGATCTTCATGAACATCTTGGTTCTCTTGTGCACAGTGGATGATGAATTTGAGAAGGTCTCCTGCCATCTGCTGAAAAGGACCCAGGCCATGCTGGATAAGTATCGCTACCTGCTCTTTGCAGAGTCAAAAGTAAGTTTATAAACCAGCAAATTCCAATGTGCCTTCTTGTCTTCTTTGTCCTGAATTGATATTGAACTGATGTTTTTGGTGTTTGAACCTGAGCAGAGACTGGGGCCCTCGGCAGAAATGGTGATGATTGACCGGATGTTCATTCAGGAGGAGAAGATTGCATTGAGTCAGGACAGGATTTTGGCCAAGGAAAGACCAGGTACCCTACCACTGTCTATGGCCATACATGGTGTTGTGGTTTTCTTGATCTAAATTAGGACTATGCTAATGATGTAATTCTGTTTATGTCATTGCAGAGGAGTTTGTGGCAAACGTGCGCATGTTGGAGAGTGTAGTTTCATCCCAACAGAAATCAACTGCTGCTGAGACGACATCAGTGAGTGGAGGTGTAGCAGCTGCTGTATCTGCTCCAGCACCTGCAGCTCCTGCCCTAGCTCCTCTCTCAAATATTGCCCCAACCCCACCTCCTGCACCCGCTCCAGCTCCGGCTCCTGCTTCAGCTCCAGTTCCTGCTCAAGCTCCAGCACCTCCTCCCGCCCCCTCTACCACTCCCTTCCCCCCTACCAAACTAGTAATAAAGCAGGGTGGAGGAGGAGCCTCTGTGTCCTGGTCCAGCAGCTGTCCTCCGCCTCCAGCTGCAGCAGGCAGGCTGGCTGAACCCACCAGCCAGAGCTCCTCCTTCAGTCGGGCTCCAGTACCATCATCCTCTGTCTCCTCATCCTTCAACTCACAAGTGGCTGATGATGATGATGCACTCCCACAGAGAACCAGCAAACCGCCTATCAAGACCTACGAGGCTCGCAGGAGAATTGGCTTGAAGCTGAAGATCAAGCAGGATCAAACGGGGTTCAGTAAGGTGGTCCACAACACTGCCTTAGACCCAGTGCACACACCTCAACCTCAGCAGAGCAGCCAGTCCATTTCCCAGATTCAGACTCAGCCTCAGTTCGAAGCTGCTGTACCGCACCCAAAGGCTCACTCTTTATCAGCTCCTTCTACTACAGTCATCAGAACTCAGTCCCCTGTATGCACTGCTTCTTCTGCCTCATCTGTCACCACAGCAACCACTCAGTGTAACCCGCCACTGAGAGGTAATGTTCCTCCTAATGCAGTCCCATCTTCCTCTACCTCTTCCTCTCATACATGGTCGTTATCCACCTCCTCTTCCTCCTCTACTCAAATGAACGGGACATTGGATCATCACGAAGTGGGTGGGGTCAAACACAATTCTGCCTCCACTGCCACTCCCTCGCAGACAACATGTCGTCTCCCCCTTCGAAAAACCTACCGGGAAAATGTTAGTCCACGGGTCAGACCTGGTGTCCCAGGGGGAGGAGACGAGAGTTTGTCCTACCCCAGACCCACACCTTCACCCCCCAGGCATGAGGCCTCATCTCCTCCCTCAGAGCGGACAGTTATAGGCAGTATGAAGGTGGAGAAAAGAGGCAGGGAGGCTTCGCACACTCACACAGAGTCAAGCCAAGAAACGGGCCGTTTAGGGAGTGCAATGCAGGGGCTGGATGGAATGGACGAGGTGTTTAACCGTGGTATCAAAACCACGCAAGGGGCAAAGGAGAAAGGGGAGGAGCACACAGACCAAGAGACAGATGTAAGTAAATACAAGAGGGCAAGTGGGAAAAACAGACATAGGGCTGGTGGGACATTCAGGATGGACCAGCATGCCCCTGGGCCTCCCTCTCCGGAGTCATCCTTCACACGAGACTCTTTGCTTCCTGCCAAACGCTGCAAGTCGGACTCCCCCGACATGGATAATGCCAGCTTCTCCAGCGGCAGCCCTCCGGATGACTCTCTAAATGAGCACCTACAGTGTGCCATTGACAGCATCCTAAACCTGCAACAGGAGCCCTCTGCCCGTGGGCACCACATTAAAGGCGGCAACAGCAGGTCCCACCAACACCAAAGCCAGCGCCCAGGGGGCTCGGCAGCCTCATCCCACAGACCCTCAGTTCCACCCTCCTCCTCTGCTTCCTCGTCCTCCTCCTTGGCCCAGCACCCTCAGGTCGGTGGCCGAGGCCACAATGGCAGCCTGGTGCCCCAGACTCAAAGCAGATAACAGCCCCTCAGCCCCAGGCCAGACTGACAAGGGGAAACTAAGAGACAGATTTGGAGGCAGGGAAAGGGACACTGTGAAAACAGTATCACTGTACTTCTCTGCTAAGCTGTGTTGGCTTTGTTTGTCCATTTGAATTGTCCAGACATTTCTTTGTCATTTACAGCCTGAGGTAGACCTGTGGTGGAATAAGTGAATGAGTGTGGTCAAAGGTGAAACTGTCTTTGTGAATTGCAGACTTGAAGATGCCTGGCATTTTGTATGTGTTCTCTCAGCCAAGCTTGAGTTACAAGATGAAATTGTCAGAGGATTTTTTTCTGTATTTCTTTCTTCCTGTTCCACTTTTCTTATATCTTTTCTTTTTTATCGTTTCTTTCATATTCATACATTCCTTTCATGTTGCCTGAGCACCAGTCAGTGTCCACAGCGGTTCATCTCCTGGTTTAAACGGTGTCTCAATGAACATTAGACAGCTAATTTAAACAGTTAAGAAGTCAAAAACTTTTTTTTAACTTGGCTACCTGCAGCTGAGAAACAAAACAGAATTAAAGCTAAGTTCTAAGTTCATCCTGCAAAACAAAAAAATATAGTTGTTATCAACAAACTTTGATTGTCTTATCACAAAGATAATGCTGTCCTACAGATGCAAACAGCACATGCTAAATTGCTACAGTCCACCTCTTTATCAAGAATAAATTCACTAAGACCTGAAGGTTCAGTTACACTGCTCACAAGGCAACTCTGTCTGGAAAAATCAATCGGCCTCAACCTCCATTATGCCTGCATTTTATATTGCATGCATTTTAGAGTAAATCATGTTTAGAAAATCAGTTTGAAAAGTCATGAAGTTGTTTTCCTTTTGACTTCTCTTGGGTACTGTAGTACTGTACTGTCAAGATGTAAATGAAATGTAAGGAAATTCAATTCTTTTCTGCTTCTAATGTCAGATGATTTTCCAGGTTCTTGTTTTTAGACCACACCTCCACACACACACACACACACACACACACACACCTGCCCCCCTTGTTGCTGATGGTTAGGACTTTATGCATTTCAGTCAGCAGGGGGCAGGCCAGTTTTATCTGTTGATTTACTGTGTTCTCAGTCAGTTTGTTTCATCTTTCTGCCACTGTATCCCTGCCTCCCATCTGTTTTTTTTTTTTGTTTCTTTTAAGCCTGGTGGACAATTCAAACACAAACACAGCACAAGCATTGAAATGGAAAAAAAGGAACAATAGTAATGTACAAAAAGACCGTAAGAGAATTTGAAGTATAGTATTACAGATTAATTTTGTATTGTATTTATTGTGTATAATGACACTTTTTAAAAAGAAATGTACATTTAGTAAAACTGTAAATTAAACCTTGCTTCTTTTATGAAACATTGCAGGTTCTCTAGTTGTTTGTCCAGCTTCAGGGTACATTCCTTTTGATGACTAATGATGACTGAGGAGTACTGTATGATAGAGATGGTGATAATGGTGGTGGTGGGGTGTGTTTTCTATCAGACAGCCAGCAGGCGGTGCATGGAAGTGGAAAAGTAGAGCTGGTTTGTGGGCTTCATCGCCTGAAGAGTTCATAGAGTTTGGGAGGAGCAAAAGAGGTTAGACTGATGAGAGAAAAAAGCTGTCACATCTTTAAACATACACCATGTTACAGTAGATCGAGTAGAAATAACAAAAGAAAAAACACGGAGGAGTTGGAGCCCACAGCTGGAGGGATGCAGCAGAGGTTGTGTTTGTCGTTCAAACTGTGCATGAGGACACTGAGGTTATGTCATGTTTAAGCAAGAAAAAAAAGAATCCACCCAAATTATTTATTCACAACCCCCCGCCCCCAGGTCCACACCCTCTGACCACAGCGCCGCTCATCCCTGCCCTAAGCAGACTGTTAGTGCTGCCCACAGTGTTGCCAGGCATCCCTGGAAGAGGAGGTGCATTAAACTTGGAGAAGCAAGCAAGGGGAGAGAAAAATTTGCCTCAGTGTGGTGCGCCTGTGTGTCTTACTGTTTGCCTTGTGCTCTTTCAGTAAGCAGAGTAAGGAACCTTGCCAGAACTGGAGCTCATCTGAAATACATTAGAATCTGGAGAAGAACGATCCTCTGTAATCTAGCTGCGCTGACGCTCCACCAAGGGTTCCTATTTGCTGTCAGAGGTACACCCATACATGTAGCAGCAGCTCCTCCAAGAGACTGTTTTTGTCTCCTCAAGTCAAAATATTTTCCAAACTCCGGAGGGCAAGACTGCAGAGAGAGAGAGGCAGAGATCAAGGCGCTTGAAGAAGTCTGTGCTTTCTTCATAAAAGCTTGGTAAATACTCCTTTTTAAACTTTGAATATGGGTCTAATGATCAGCTTGTGTTTGAACTTTTACTTAAACATACAGATTGTGATGCAGTATGATATGGTATTTGAGTGCAAATATCACAACTTAAGGCAGAATTAATGAAATAGAAAACTTTCTAACTCTCAATAGTTTTTTATAAACAGCTTTTCCCATTTTCTTCATTTGGATGTGTTACTGATAAGCTTTGCTCCTGCATGTTACATTTCTTGTTCTAAGTTCAAAACTGTGTTGCAATTGTGGTGTACAAACCCTCAAGGCATTTTCCACCATTCTTTAACTTACAAAATTGATCCCAGAGCCTTAACCAAACCTTTCATTCTCACTGGAAGTCTGTAAAGCGATATTTTTTTTTTTCTCGGCTGGCACAGTGCTTTTGTATGTAATGGCGGTCAAATCACATTTAATGCCTCTCCTGCAGATCTCCAGGGTTCGCCATTTTGACAAGAATTCTTTCCACACTGGTCTTGTGACATGTCAGAACTGTGTTGCCTATTCTCCTCTGGGCATGTTTCTTTTCATCCTAGTTCAAATGGGATTTGCAAGAGAGAAACTCTCCACAGATGAGTGAACGTCTGCTGACACGTGTCTTACCTTTGTACCTTTATGTCAGTCTGCTTCTAATAATGAGTTGTGCCTTCAATTCCTAATCCAGTGTTTCTGTTTATATAGACTATGAGAAGAAAAGGATCGTCACTCAAGGGTTAAATGTGTTTCTCCATGTATAGACTACCCTCTCTGAGATTTTTTCCTTAAATGAACAATCAAGCAATGCGTTCATGTTCCACTGAGAAGAACCGCAGAGAATAAAAGGAATGTCTTACTCATTTCACTGTAATAAAATTAGCTGCGCCTGTACAAATGCTATCACAGGGCTGGGTTTGCAAGGTTTCCAGCACGAACACCAACTTTTTCCAGGCATGCACTGACAATGCTTGGCAGAGTCATGTTGGGCTGAGGCTTACTCCAGATTCCACATCCTTACTCTAGGTTGTGGCAGACTTTGATCACCAGGTGCAAGAACACTACGAAAATTTTTGACATCCACGTTATTTTTTCTCCTTTTGGATTAACTTTTATTCGTCTCCTTTTATGTCCACGTTACAGGGGCTATAAGTTATCAGTGTGGCGACTACTGTCAAAGGGGAAGATCCAGACTTCAAACGAAACATCAGCCCTATCATTCCTCTTGGCGTGTGCAGGGGAGTTTTCAAGGACAAGTGAGCAGTGTTCAGATAAATACAGGAAACACCTGAAGGTTTTCCAAGGTTCAGCCACAGGAAATACAGCTCTAAACGACAGACACACTCCAACGTTGATTTTTGTGAGAAGCTCCCTATTATCTTGTTAGTTGATCAACATGTCACGCTGGGGGAGAAAAAATGTGAAGAAGACGCCCGAGGTGATCCGCACTGTGACAGAGGGGCTCAAGTCCTTGTATCGTAAGAAGCTGCTGCCTCTGGAGGAGTACTACGGTTTCCATGACTTCCACTCTCAAAGTCTGGAAGATGCAGACTTTGATAACAAGCCTATGGTGCTGGTGGTGGGACAGTACTCCACTGGAAAGACAACATTTATCAAGTAAGACATTACAGCTCTGCATCAAACATTTGTTCACCGTTACATTTTGTGGTTATTTAGGAACCAATGCAGAAAAACTCACAAGCTATATGTGTGATTAACAGGTATCTACTGGAGCAGGATATTCCTGGGAGCAGAGTGGGACCTGAACCCACTACTGACTGCTTCACTGCCATCATGCATGGGGAGGTGGAGGGAGTCATCCCTGGGAACGCCCTTATCGTAGACCCCAACAAGCCTTTCCGCAAACTCAACCCTTTTGGAAACACCTTTCTCAACAGGTGAGAGCAGGGGTTTTATTCACAGTGGGTTGTGTAATGATTCCACTGAGGGAGCCAGATAGATTCCAGCATGAAATGGACAGAATATGTGAGAGAACCCAAGAAGGAAAAACAGGGAAGGAGAGATAACAAAGTTTTTAGCTCTTTGGAATTTCAAGTCCTTGTGCCAAATTTCAGCGCAGGGAGGCACTGGCCTTATTTGTGGAAAAATGGAGAAAGGAAGCGATATCACTCGAGAGGGCGATGAAAGCTGATGTACTTTGACAGGAACTGCAATGTACGCAAGTTCAAAGACGAGGTCAGAGGGCTCCATAGCCTCGCAGGGCAAAGACAAATAAATGAAGTCACAGACTTTGTGAGGCTCAGGGAACCTGTGAGAGAAAGCTCAACATTGAAGTTCTTTCTGCCACTTTGTTTACTGTCTGGGCTGCCAGATTTCTGGGTATGTTTTTCCAGTGATGTAAACCAAGAAAAAGGTCACATGTTTAACAATCAGGTGCTGTAAGCTGTTAGAAAACATGGAGGCTAGAAGTGAACGTGCAGTCCTACTATTGATGAGGCTCTAAAGTTGAATTTCTGATGCCAGTTTTCCAGAGTCTCTCTCTCCCTCTGCAGGGTGTGTTTGTTGATGTATTTGCGTCTCCCCTTTTGCTTTGACTTCCTGATCTGGGACCGGTGGGCTCGTTAAGCTCATAAGCCGCAGGAAGTGGTGTTGTTGTTTTAAGCCACACATCGTTAGCGGGCCTTATTGTTGTGATTCTGGCTGTGGTGGTCATTTTCCTTCAGGAAGCCCACAGCAATGAGAGGGCTGCTTAAACACAATGGCCTACAGTGGGAGGGGTGGAGTATGTGGAGAGGGCAGCTTCCAATCTGCTCCTTGGATCACATTGGCTTCTTTGATAAGAGTTAACCATTTTTCACATGATTTAGATTATTTCCTTCTGCACTGTTTTCAAACAAAACTGGCCTCTCTGAACTCCATTTTGTTGCTGTTAATGTGACGTTTCTCCTGTGTGTTGATATCAGGTTTCAGTGTGCCCAAATGCCCAACCAGGTCCTGGAGAGTATCAGCATTATTGACACGCCGGGGATCCTGTCTGGTGCTAAGCAGAGAGTGAGCCGAGGTGAGAGAGGTGACAAAGGTGAGGAGAGGGAATAGGGGGGGCCTGCAGAGACACACATCCCTGATCATCGGCTCATAAACTCATCTCCTTGGCACGCCTGGCTAACCCATGGGACCAGTTTACTCTGTCACAATAACACTTGGCAGCAGTACCAGAAAACATCTTAGCAGTACACCAAGCAGCCATAAAATCATAATCAGGAACAGAGATAGTACAAATAAAAATTCTGTCAGCACATCTGGAGGTATGTACAGTTGAGAAATAACTATCATCATCATCTCATAGTAGTTTTTTTTCACTTTTCCATTCATCCATGCTTTAAGTAACTCATTATTACTCAAGTCAACATGCATGATCAACTAACAAGTTTAAAGGGTCAGTGCATCCAAATTGTGAAAAACATATTTCCTCATTCACCACTGGTGGAATCTTGCACATGGTTTTAGTTTTATCTACTGAGGTTTTGAAATATTCATTTGTGAGATTTGTGCCTCCACACCCTCCCAATACAATAGAGATGAATGGAATGTTGTTTGTGGCGTTCACAGCACTGCAAAATTAGGAATTCAGCATCAACATGTCTCTACAGAAAGAAAGCTCCAGTTTCTCTGGATAATCCAAACTATTACTTTGTTAAGAATAGTGTAGTTTGTGGGCCATCCACAGTAACTGGGACATCATTTTTGTAAAGAAGATGCTGTTGTGTGAGCACCACAAACAGAAGTCCAGTGGAAGACAATTCAGAGATGGATATCTTAAAACTTGGGAGGATTAAAACCAAATGATCTTTATGGCTATACCACAGGAGGTAAGTGAGAAAATATGCTCTTTGTAATTGTGGTGAACCGACTCTTTTAGTATGATCACTGAAAAATATGAAAATCAGTTTTGTTAGACTTGTAGTGACATGTTTCATGTTAAAAGTTAAATTTTTTTTTTTACAATGTAGTAGCTGGCATATGGTGAAGCCTGAATGTACAGCTGGGTTGGACAGATACAGATAAGAAGGGTTTGTGTCTGTGTCGACCCTCTTCCCTCTCCTGCCCCCTTTTGTTTTTGTTTTGTGCATGTTTTCTAGTTTTCTGAATATCTTAGTTATTTAATTTTTATCTATTCAAACAGGCTATGACTTCCCAGCTGTGCTGCGCTGGTTTGCGGAGCGTGTGGACCGCATCATCCTCCTGTTCGATGCCCATAAACTGGAGATATCAGACGAGTTCTCTGAGGCCATCGGTGCCCTGAAAGGCAACGAGGACAAGCTGCGTGTGGTACTCAACAAGGCCGACATGGTGGGCACCCAGCAGCTGATGAGAGTGTATGGTGCACTCATGTGGTCTCTGGGGAAGGTGTTTGGCACTCCGGAAGTTCTGCGCGTCTACATTGGCTCCTTCTGGTCAGAGCCACTGATGGTTACAGACAACCGGAAGCTGTTTGAGCTGGAGGAGGAGGATTTGTTCACTGACATTCAAAACCTCCCTCGCAATGCAGCTTTACGCAAGCTCAATGACCTGGTGAAGAGGGCACGTCTGGTCAGGGTAGGTTTTATTGGCATGTCAACACATGTTCATTAAATGGTTTTTGGCAGCTTGACATTACTGCACTGTAATTATGTTGTTTGTGTTAAAATCTTGTGCTATGCTTTTCTTAATCAAAGGTCCATGCCCACATAATCAGCTATCTGAAGCAGGAGATGCCCTCTGTCTTCAGGAAGGACAATAAAAAGAAGAATTTAATCTACCAGCTGCCAGTGATTTTCTCAAAAATCCAGCTGCAGCACAATATTTCTGCTGGAGACTTCCCAGATTGTACTAAGATGCAGGTTAGTCTGTTTTATATCACTACTGGGTACATCTCAGAGGAAATTATGTAAATACTTGTCTTTAACTATTAACTGTTAAGTTACATTTAAATTTAATTTGAAATCTACCAGCTGACACATTTGTATCTTTCCCTTTTTTTAAAGGAGCAACTGATGGTTCATGATTTCACCAAGTTCAAAACCTTGAAGCCTAACCTGATGGTAGCCTTGGATGAGTTGCTCTCCGGTGACATTGCCAAACTGATGCCCCTCCTGCGACAGGAGGAGCTAGAAGCAGGTGAGCAGCCAGGTGTGCAGGGTGGAGCCTTCCTTGGGACCCGTGCCGGACCGTTCGGCGAGGGTGACCCCTTCGCCGAGGAGAACGGAGAGGGATGTGAGGAGGAGGAAGATTGGGTGGTAACCAAAGATAAGCCCAAATATGATGAGATCTTCTACAACCTCGCTCCCAACGAGGGAAAACTGAGTGGCAACAAGGCTAAGGACTGGATGGTGAGCTCCCGCCTGCCCAACTCGGTGCTGGGCCGCATCTGGAAGCTGTCAGATCTGGACCATGATGGCATGCTGGATGACGAAGAATTTGCCCTGGCCAGCCACCTGATTGAGGTCAAGTTGGAGGGCCATGGTCTGCCCCCTGAGCTTCCCACACGTCTGATCCCACCCTCCAAACGCAGGCAGAAGGGCTCTGATGCATAGACATGTCACAAGGAGCTGAGAGAGACTCTTCTCTATTGGCTGTGCTACTGTTTGCATTTGCTCTTGTTTTCCCCCCAGACCCAAGTCAAAATGTTTGTATGCAATGCGTTCAACTTTTCCTCTGAGACTGATTTCAGTCTTGCACAATGAAACATACTGTATTAAAGTGTAAGTAAATCCTTTGAGAGTAAGGGCTTACAGCAAAAGATTGTGTATTAAGAAGTCACACGGGTCTGGTTGCTTCTTCCTTTGGCTTCTCAAAGTTAGCTTTTCATGATGAGCTTTAAAAATATATATCTACTTGTGTTTGCAGAGCAGAAATAAATAAAGGCTGGCACTCTCTAAGTGAGTAGTATTCAGCATGTATTTGACAGAATACAGAGCTAAACCTTTCTGTATTAGATTTAACATTCCTTCAGTGACTAGATCGGGGCAGCACAGTATTATCTTGGTGATCATTTGTAGGATTGTGCCATTTATTTTCAGGTCTGGTCACATTCCAGTGAGGGTATCATTTACAAATTCATCGTGCTCAAATGATTTGTTTATAGCATTTTCAACTGAAACTGGCAGCACAAATCTAATAACCTGAATGCATTTCACTTTTGTTGCTTTACATGCCACAATTTTGTGCATAAACTTTATATATTATTTTTGTAATTGTTGCTGTTGTTTTGTATGTGCAGGAGCAAGACCTCAGTTGTATAAAAGAACATGCTGAGAATAACTTTTCAACTAGACTGAAAGATTGATATATTACTGACTACTGTACACAGCTCCACCATCTGTTGTCATGTTAACTATTGTTGTAACCAAATAAAGTTCCCTGACTGTGCCATGTCTCTTTAGTGATCCTTTTATATGTAAAAAATTAGACATCACTTAAGTCATTAAAAATGTCTACAATTAAACTAGAGTACTTAATACAGAACTAATAGTTTAGTGCATTTAATTTGGCACTCTTTTTACATTTTCTTTTCGATCAAACTCACTTGGTCTCTCAGTGACGGACCACATAAACAGTGAGTCACACTCTCCCCTGCCAAGTCCCCATACCACCATTTTCCGTGACTCTCTCCTCTCTCATTCCCACCATCTGAAGTCTTTTCTCTGCCTCTCTCTTTCTCTCTCTCACACACACACACACACACACACACACACACACACACACACACACACACACACACACACACACACACACACAGTTTTATAGTCTATTCCCCCTTATCCCTTTTTACTTCTACATTTGCTCCCTCACCAGCACGCCTGTAGATGTTTTTGGTTTTATCCTGCGTCTGCTATGCAGTATAAGCACAAATATGTGTCCCGTGCAGAGCCATGTGTGTTTCACATAAAGCTTTCAAGGTTCGTAGAAGAAGGGGTGGCCTCCCCGCCTCCCTGTTCCACTCCTCCATGGAAAGAAACACAAATGAGAAACAGAGGCAATGCAGCCCTTTCCTCCCTGCTCTCTGGCTTACAGTGACTCACATGTGAAGAATGTGGTGGGTTGGCTCAAGAGTTATTAATATCTCCTTTCCTAGGGTCTGCTAAGTTTCCTTGGGCTCATACACAGGATCTAGACACTGTACCTTTATGAGAGACTCTAACAACATCCCCTTTATTTGGAGAATTCCTCAGCTAGACCTGCAGCACACCACACCCTCCTCTGTGTATTTATGTGTGTGTGTGTGTGTGTGTGTGTGTGTGAGAAGCAGAGGGAGGCGATGTGTGAAATAAGTCAAGTGAGGTGACAACATTAAGCTGAAATGTTACAGTTTCTTAACTAGAAATGAATGTCCGCTGACTTGTTAAGTCATTGCTACCAATGGCTTTTTAAAGAACAGAATAAAAGATCCCCATAGCAGCTGCTACATAATAGGTTCAGCTGAATCATAACCCATCTCAAACATTTGCTCAGATCAAGCTACACAATGCTGAGACAGCGATGAGGTGAAACCTGAAGGCAGGCCCACGCTCCAGCCAAGGATCCCCACCATCAGACGTCCCCAACAATGAAGATTACTCAACGAAACCGGGGTCTCCGTATACGTCACTCTGTGTTTACGTGGGGAATTCCTCTGGAAAACCTACTGTGGAAGAAAAACTGAGGTCACCAACTATGGAGAGGGGTGACATCTGCTGGATACAGTATTCTTGGCAACTTTACACTGAAACTGTACAATACAGTATCCAACTGTAGATGGCAGACTGGAGGCATGCAGCTGTATGTATTTCAGGATACCTGTTAATTTTTCAAGTTTGTACAAATGCAATACTAGATGCTGTGACTGTTTCTCCGGTCTGCACTGGCCCTGAGGTGGACCATGATATGGGTCAAAATCTTAAGTCCTTCTTCTGTGCATAACATTTTCAGGTTGACGAAACTAAAAAAAGTTGCAGCAGCTTCAGCTGAACTCAAGAATGCATTTATAATTCACCCAGCTGGACGCAACAAAGACTATGGATTTTGACCTTCCATCTTTTTTGGAGTTGCAGTAGGAAGGGATCTCCTTGTGGCCAGTATGGACAGATGGAATAATTACAGCAACCAACAGCTTTCAATTTTGTGAGTAATGTATTAAAAAAGACTAAAAAAAGTATGAACCTATTTTTCTAACTTCCTTTTCTGTTTTTTAACTTAAAGTTCCTCTGTTTTTAATTTACTTGTATAAGAGTAATTGGTTGATATGTGTCAGAAATGAGTAAGGACAGCTAGAGAGCTTTAACTTTTATTATTATTCCAAAAAGTTAACAAACCAGTTTGAAAAGCTTAAAATATTTCCCATTTTTCCTGCCTATACATCGCATATTCTACTCTGTCTAAATCACTGACTCAAACCTTAACGTTTGACATTGAGATATGAACGCAAACCTACAAACAATATGTAGTATAAAAGGTAAAGTTAAATCAATGTATATAAAATATATTTCAATTCAAATTACCGTCCCACACATGGCACATGAACTTATAACTACAGCACTCATTTCAGCTTCTCACCAAATGTCACAAAAAGGCAGATTAAATCACCATTGTCAAAAGAACATTTGAATTATGTCACCCATTTTTTTTCAATACATTTTTACTGTTTTCTGCAGTCCTTAGAAACTGAAATGGTTTTTGATGTCTTTGATCTGTTTCATCATGTCACCAATTTGCTGTCCCTGTTCTCTGAGGACATCCTGAACGACCTTCTTCTGGTGGGCATTGAGTGAGACTGTTGTCCTGGCTGCAGGCACATCCTTGTCCACTTGCGACTTCTGGTACTCCATCTTCATGTTCACCTGTTTAATGCAGTTGTCCAAGTGTTTCAGCTGATCGCCGATGATCTGCAGCTCCTTCTTCATATCCTTTTCACTGTTTGACAGTATTGGTAGTTGGCTTTGCAGGCTGCCCAGCACTTTTTTAACCCTGTTCATAATGGTTTCCTGGCGATACTTTGCATCTTCATACTTATCAGCCAACCTCTCTGCTGCCTCTCTCAGACTCTTCCTCTCCTCCCTGCACAGAGTCAACTCTTCCAGCTGCTTGTTCTTTTGGCCTGTTAGGAGTTTCACCCTTCTCTGCATCTCTTCACGAGCCATGTCCTGCTTGAGAATGTACTCCTCACTGAAGACTTGTGTGGCTCTGCTGAGGAGCTGGAGACACTCTGGAGGTGGTGGTGATTTGTCCTTGTCTCCAGCCTTGAGTACAAGAGGATTGGTGGAGCTACGTGCCAGGATGTTGCGGATGTGCTGCTCAAAAGAGTCGTCAGCCAGGCCGCGCAGAGGGGAGCTCCCAGAGCCTGGACCTGGATGAGAACAGAGCAGGGGAGGGGAGGGAGGGCGAATGGAGCTCAGCAGGGGCAACAAGATGCACTCATAGGTGCTGGTGATGCAAATCATGGTGGCACCCAAGGAAAGGTCAGACACAATCAAAAAGCCACGAACCGGAGCTGACTGACTAGTATGGAGTGGTCTGGTACAAAGAATGTGCTCCACAATACAGCGCTTCTCAGCAGCCAGCTCCTGAAGACTGTCCTTATCCTCCTCGCCTGACTGAAGAAACTTCTGCAGCTTGTTGACCCAGATTAGCCCCACACTGTGCACTCCTGCTTCATGGGTGCAATGATACCTGTGCTGGCATAAGGGGTCTCTGTGCAGTCTGATTGGGCAGGTGAAATCAAATTCTTGGGGCTCCTCATCCTCTCCTGTGGCTACTTTGAGGGTGAGCTCCAGCTCAACACACTCAAATACATAGAGAGCTGGCACGGCCTCTGTTCCTCGACTCCACTTCTCCACTGCCCCTGCCTCTTCCTCTTCTTCAGACTCCAACACCACACAGTGATACAGTGTGCCTGTTTCAGTGGCGATGACGAGGATACTAGGCACACATGGCAGGCAGAGAATGGCACAAGCATCATAGCCATAGTTATCCTCTGCTGCAGGATACATTGGGAGGGGTCCAACAGGTTTTGTCAGACTCACACCGTTTGCCTGGCTCGTGTAGCTCACATAGGTCTCCCCATTTTCGTAGAGGATGTACAGAGGGTAGACCAGCTGTTCTTTGGAGCTCCGTGCTGCCAGCTGTCGAAGTGGGGGTGACATCGGCCCAAAGTCAAAAGCCACTGCTATCTCGCCAAGAGATGCTGCATAGGAGCGGGCGGGAGGATGGCTGCTGCTGTCATCTTCCGACTGTGACAGTGATAGCACTTTGGCCGGCGTTTGGGGCGACTTCAAGCCGTAAAACCTGATGGTGTTGTCGGATGTGAGCAGCACCAGGTGGGGCTCATCGGTCTCGCTGGGGTACCAAGCCGCCTGCCGTAGACTCACCGACGGTGAGCTGGTGAAGAAGCGCTCCGCAACCGGGATGGTCTTACAGTTGATCTCACTCCGTCCGCCCTCGAACTCGGACCTCTTTCCCCACCGTTGAGGAAGCTCCAGCACCGAGACGCCCCGCTGACCGACGAGAGCGACGTGGTGTTGAGTTGGACTTAGCAACACCTGGCACAGCTCGAAGAGAGGAGGGTTGATGCACAGCAAGGTTTGGTATTTCCCGCTACTGCGACTCTCATCCGTGTTTAGCTGTCGCAAGTTGGTCGTGTAAAACACGCTGTCTGTGTCATCCCACACAAACAAGTCCCCACCCAAACAAAAGGTGAGGTTTTTATCAATCCCTCTTTCATTCGCGGTGGGTTCTGACTCCAACTTCTCTCGTATTTTTTGGAAAATAATATGGTTTGGTAAGTCATTTAGCCACCGCTCCGTGCCGAATGCCGCCATCTTGATCCGCCGTCTGCTCAGTCACAAGGAACTATGGCAACAAGAGAACTTCACGACAGTCATTTAACGTATTCCGGTGGCCGGTGTCGTATAATTTGCAGAATCACCATGGCGTTGAAAGAGACTGCGGGACTGTATGAAACCCTCAAGGCGGAGTGGAACAAGAAAAACCCAAACCTGAGTAAATGTGGAGAGCTTCTGAGCAAACTTAAGGTAGAGTCGCACATCGGGTTGTCTATTTTTGTTTTATTTATATGGGGCGAATCAGGAACACTCTGTGTAGAAGCCTCGGCGCTATTAGCAGACGTAGCTAAGCTTGCTAACAAACGTTAGCCATGCTAACGTTGTGTGTTGAGTTTCCTGTTAGGTAAACTTTAGAAACCTACAGTGATACTCATTCTGGGTTGATAACATTGAATTTCCGTGTGTTGAATACGGTACACCCAGTGTTTGCCTGATAGACTAATTTAATAATTTTGGGAGGGCAGTCAGGAAATAAGCAGTGTTGCTAACGTTAACGTATCGTTGGCTGATTCATTGTCCAACTAGTATCAACCCTGGAACTGGCATCCAATATAAACATTTGAACCAGTGATTATTGAGGCATTATGCGTCTTTTACTTTTATTTGTATCTCAAACGTTTGCTTTTACTTACTGATTATTAATTCACAACTCCACTGTTGAAATTCTGTTATTTAGATGATGTTTTATTACCAAAACGCCATGCTGACAGCTCGTTTGATTCAGTTGAGAAGGACCAATACCAAAATGTAAACATACTCTGTTACAAGTGAAACGTCTGCATTCAAACTTTTACTGAAATAAAGTACAAAAGTATTAGCATCAAAATATCCTTAAAAGTAGCAAAATCAAATTCCTCCTTTTGAAGAATGACCCATTTTAGAATCACTAAAATGATATCACTGGTTTATTGATGCATTCATGTGTACATAACTTACATGTACCAGCTGGTGTCAACTGTAATGACGTTATGTAGCCTACATGTGGGTGACTTAACTTTATAATATATCAAAGTTGATTTATATTTTGTGTTAATAACATGACTCTGTAAAGTAACTAGTAACCAAATCTGTCAAATAAATGTAGTGAAGTACAAAGTACAATATTTGTCTCCAAAATGTAGTAGAGCAATCAAAATGTGGCATTAAATGGAAATACTTCAGTAAAGTACACATGCCTCAAAATGATACTTTAATACAAATCTTGAGCAAATGCATTTAGCTACACTCCACTTCTGAGAAAAACTCCCTGAAGTCCAGTTGCCTCTGACTGAGTACTTTTATATGTCTTACGTGTTGGGTGAATGTTCATAAACAAGTCAACAATTAAAATGTGCTTGATAAATCTATGGTCCAGATTAGTGTCATTTTAGATTAATAAACTATTAGGACAACATAAGTGACACATAAAGTTCGAAATTTTGTAGATAATGATGCCAAACTTTTTTTTTTTTTACAGGTGTCATTACTGGAGCTGAATTTCCTACCTACCAGTGGGTCTGCGCTCACTAAGCAGCAACTCATTTTAGCTCGTGAGTATAGGTGGCAAATCAAGCTGATAGACAACATTCATATTAATCATGGATTATTGTTTGACAAAGCAATAAGACAGATATCAAAAGGTAGCCCTAATAAAGACAGATCTGTGTCTGTGTTTCAGGTGATGTCCTTGAAATTGGAGCCTTGTGGAGTATCCGCAAGAAGGACATCCCGTCCTTTGAGAGATACATGGCCCAGCTAAAATGTTACTACTTTGATTACAAGTAATGGCACCTTTTTGTTTTTCATGTGTACTAGTGGGATTTTGTTACACAGTACTCACTGGGTTTTCTAACATCACTCTTTCTTTACTTATGTCATCAAGGGATGAACTGCCTGAAGCTGCCTACATGCACCAGTTACTTGGACTGAACCTGCTCTTCCTGCTCTCACAGAACCGTGTGTCTGAGTTTCACACAGAACTTGAGAGACTGAGTGCACGAGATATTCAGACCAACGTATACATCAGACACCCAGTGTCCCTAGAGCAGGTGCTGCAATTTACCCCTAGCCATGGAACAATTTCAGGGTTTGATAGTGCATTGTTGTTGTGCTGTGGCCAGGTGTCAAGCATAGAATTTTGATATTTGTGCATCCAATTAGTAATTTGTATCCTCAAATCAAAATGTTTACACTTTTGCTGCAGTAGGAAATATATACAGGGCTCTGTGAAATTCTCTATTTACATATTCTATGACTGTGTCAATAACACCTTATATCCTCTCCTGGCCTTTTCAGTACTTGATGGAGGGCAGCTACAACAAGGTATTTCTTGCCAAAGGCAACATCCCTGCTGAGAGCTACACCTTTTTTATAGATATTCTGCTCGACACAATTCGGTAAGAATCATACTTACTATCATTTATACACTCGTTTCATTGATGCAGCCCTTTATATGTGCTTTTAACCAATGCTGTTGTGTATTTTTCCTTAAAAATTAATTTGTATTTTTCCGTTCAGGTCTTAGTGCATCTTGTTGTTTTAAAATGTTGCTATGTAATTACCATGGCTGTGGAAAATCCTTGTATATGTCATCATTGGTTGACAGTTCATTATAACATATATCGGGACAACTTCAGCATAGTTATGGTCAGCAGTTTAAACACCATACTCAATTTGTGAAAAGGTATATTAAGATGCAGGTAACCATAGCAACAAAACTGATGGTTTATGCTATGAACAGCATGTTGACCAAGACAGATGTGAAATGGGTGACAATTTAAAATATATCGTCCATTTTCTTTCCAAGTATTAAGGTGTCTTGATGTAGAAAATTATGGACTCTGCAAAGGAAATGGCTTTAACTCAGTTATTTTCATTTACCAGGAAGGATACCTCTTTAATTCTTTATTTTTGTTGTGTTTCATCTTGATTGTACTATAATCAACAGGGCACAAAAAGATCAGCTGATAAAATTGCATTGTATTTTAAAGACAACTTCAGCTAAAACTGTGACCTTTTCAATTGCAGCGATGAAATCGCAGGATGCATAGAGAAAGCATATGAGCAGATCCAGTTCAGTGAAGCCACCCGTGTGCTTTTCTTCAGTTCCCCGAATAAGATGACAGAGTATGCCAACAAGGTATGTATATTTTTATTTTGAAAGAAAACTTAAATTGTATGTGAAATTAAGCATAGGATGCAGAGATTACAAGAAGAAAACATTAGATTTTTGCAGATCTTGGTAAAAAAAAAATAAAAAAATTTAAAGTTGCATTTAATATAATGGGAGGGGTAATTACGTGTCTCAGTTGAAGGCAACTGATTTATTTATCTGAAGAAAAGAGTCACAGATACAGGTACAGATGTCTTGTAAACATTAAAGCATTAAACATTAAATTTTATCTCTAATTGTTTTGGTAACACGAGCAAACATTAGCACAGTAATGCTAAAATAACACGTTTTATGTGATAGTCATGGCACAGTGCGGCAAATATAGGTTGGTATGATTATAATATATGCGTCTCCAGAGTGTTCTTCCACAGGAATTTTTTCCACCTTGAATAAGCAACGCCGATATTCACTCACGTTTTGTCCCGTCTTCGCTTATCTGATCTTTTTCTTTTATTTGGTGGCGTGGTTTCCCTCTTACGGGGCAAAACATATGTGTGGTCCTCCATTTAAAGTGCGACAGAATCATAAAAGTACAAAGCAGGTTCACGCAGAAGCACCCCAGATTGAGCTTCACCTTCTCCAGTGACGGCAAGTTCTAGGTAAACGTGAAAGGCGAAGCACGTGTATCTCTTTCGGCCACTGTATTCAAATATGGCGATGCAAGAAGGCAGCCTCCAGCATACCCTGCCTGTGTATATATATAGAGAAATCATTCTAAGCCTATGAGAAAGCTTCCATTTGTATGTGAATTGCATTACACTTTAGTAAATATATATTTATGAAAGCAATAGTTGATATTTGCTAATAAACAACCACGTAAATTACACATTGTAACTTTAAGTACATTTAGCAAGATTTCACTTCTCATGTTATTTCTTTGTGCTTTGTCTTGTTAGGGTAGCTAAAATGTTATTGCACATTTAACAGCACATTCAACTTGCAGTGGTAGAACCTGAAAATGCATGTAATTTTGCAAACATGGAAACAACAGTCACAATGGCAACAGCCTGTTAGGGTTGTAAACTTGGACTTGGTCCAATAAGTGGTAAATATATTGAAGCTCATAACACAATGAGATACAGTGGAAGAAGCAACTAGACAAGGACTAGAATTGCAGATAACTTATTGTTTAGCTGTCAGATGTTGTGTTTTTCTTGTGGTTTAATTTCTGAAATTGAAACAAAATTCCATCCCAGATTCTTGCCTACAAAGTGGCAGTCAAAGCTGATTGTTCATTTCATTTCATTTCAGAGGGGATGGAGTCTGAGCCCAGATTACTATTACTCTTTCACCAGTCAGCAGCAGCGGACAGAAGAGGTGACCATCCCCTCTACAGAGCTGGCACAACAGGTCATCGAATATGCACGACAGCTGGAAATGATTGTGTAATCCGCCCCCAGGAACACACTCAGCCATGTACAGACACACTCAGACACACGCCGCTGATCCAGTATACATCCAGTCAGCTCAAATGCAGTTGCCTTGAGGGATATGACTTTGTTGATTGCCAGAGTGGTTGATTTGTTGCCCATACCTCAAAAATCTATCAACATTTATTTTTCCTGTATTCCACTCATCTGCAGGTCTTCCTGTCTGGAAGTTTGTTTTTATTTCAATAGGTGGTGGAAAAACAAACAAAAGTACCATTGGTGACCAGTCTACTCAGCAATAGCTACACATCTACCTGTCACTGAAGACATTCAAGGGTTTCAATGATACAGTTAATTATTTTATCTAAGATGCCATCTCAACAGCATTAAAACTGAGCTTTTTATGGCGTATTACCAACTGGTGAGAGAGAAATAATAACTTCAAGTCCAGCTACTACATTTAAAACCCTTGGGCCTCAACTCTTTGACAATTACAATTCAACTAATTACAATAACTACCCTGTGACTTTTCCTGTCAGTGTCACACAAGACTATCAACTCAACATTTTTCCCCTAATTTTCACCAAAATCTTTTTGTACACAAAGTTAATTTTCTCCTTATAGAGCTCTCAGAAATGTATTGCTTTGTATCCTAGCAACTGACAGAATTGCCGTTGAAGTTTGTGAGTGTTTTCTAAATGGAAATTCCTCTTCCTCCCTAGATGGTTTGTAATCCAGTTGATATTAAATCTTTGCCTGCAATAAATGATTCTGAAAATAAACTTTCTGAATGACTGCTTTCCAGTTGTTGTTTTTTTACATCACTTCTATCTTTATGTGGATTCAAGTAATTTCCAGGAACTAATCAATTTACCACATGCCAGTCATTAATGTAAGAAATATTCTGAATGCTTTCTCTAATAGATGAGAATCTTCTCCCTCTGTCTCTCTCTGTGTTATGAAAGCTGCGAGTCTTTCTGTGCTGATTCAAGGAAGCTCATGCAGGTGGTTTGGGCACCAAAGTTATTATAGCTTTATATTTTTCATTAGTTTTTACTCAGTACTCGTTTTTAATGTTTGTTTTCAATTCAGTTTAGTTTCATTTAGTTTCCAGAGTGTGTGTGCCTCTGCACCAGTGACAGCCGTGGCCAGGGTTGGCCATCCATCTGCCTGTCAGTCCACCCATTCTCGTGGTGTCCCAAGCACCTTGAGGGAATTTCTCCAAATTTGGCACCAGTGTCCACTTGGACTCAATGGTGAACTGATAAGACTTTGGTGGTCAAGTGTCATTGTGACCTCACGAAACACGCTTTTGGCCATAACTCAAGAAGTCACATGCTAATTATGACTAAATTTCTCACAAATGTCTAATAGGATGAAATCTTAAAGGGATAACATTTTATTTCAAAAGGTCAAAGGTCAACCTCATGATGTGGTGACACATATCTTGGGTGTCCACTTTGACACCGAAGATGTATGAAGCATCCTTGTTTTAGAATATGTAGCTTCTTTGCTACAACAAACTGAAGCATTGTCCAGTGTCATAGCTACATATAAGACCGGACAGACATGGATGTTTCAGTTAGTTTTTATTTTTTGCAAAAGTCTAGGTTTTATTTTTATTGCAGTTAACTAAACTGTTTTTTTACACCTAAGGCTAGCTTTTAGTTTCTTTTTAGTTAACCATAATAACCTTACTGGGCATTCATAAAACCTGTGGATGTGTTACACAAAGATGTAATTTACTGATTTTAATCAGTGGTATAGATCAGAAAAAAGGAAAATACAAAGAAGAACAAAACGTTTGCACTTATTTACTAGGCTTAAGATTGCGTAAATCATTAAAAATGCAGTTCAGATTTGAATTTAGCAATGACTACAGCTATAAAACGGCTTGAAGTGTGTAGCTCGCCACTTTTGGAAATTTTGTTGGCAAACCTGTCCCCGGGACATGTTGACAGCACACCTTGTTGGAACAGCACTGATTTACTGTAAATGGGTGCCAGCAACCATCAGCATGGACTAACTCAAGAGTTACTGGAGAGGTTATGGCTGGTTCCTGTTTCTCTTTTTCAACCTGACCAACCATTCTCCTCTATCTCTGTTTTTATAGTGACATTTTCTGTATTTTTCCACTAGTTTAATTGAATGCTTTGACTCTGCATCTTTTCTTTGGTTTACAACAGTGTCTTGACACAGAGAAACCATAAAGAAATACTGTCTACACCTCCCGCTGCCTGTGCCGAGTGCGCAACATCATTCTGGACCAGAATGAGAGGCACAGAGCCTGTTCCCCTGACCACTACCATGCCCCTGAGCCAAGCCATGTGGAAGTAAACACGCATTTTTACTCCATACCCAGACGGGACTATTCCTCACAATGTGGTCACTCCCATTCCAGACAAAGGAGCCACAGCCCAATTGGTGGTCAAGAACGGTCATACCGAGGCAGCACGCCAAAACTGCACTTGACAACATCCTCCCAGTGGACGCAACAGAGAGGTTCGAATTCCAAATCTTAGTCGACCACCTTAAACTCTTAATTGCTGATTCTTATTCTAACTCACATCACCCTTACACAGCCAGTATGGATGCTCTGAACCAACAGTTAATGTGGAGTTAATGGACGGTCCCAATGTAGCCAGCGGCGATTTGAAGGCCTTCCACGTGTTTGCATTAAAGATGTGCTCCCTTGTGTTACCTTGTAAGGTAATGTGGAGCTACAGTGTGGATCACATGTGTCTAGACTGCTGGGGAAGCTACCTCATGACCTGAGATCCAGTTTCCGTCGCTTTATCCACCTGCATCACACCCCAATCCTCACACTTCTGGATCTTTCTGATTGGTTGGAATTTTAAATTTAAATTCAGGTGGACACAGCCAGATACAGTTCAAAAGGAGAGGCTTCAGCAAAGAAAGAAACAAGGAAAGCACCCAAGCCCTCAGAGAAGACCACCACCATCTTCCTATGCATCGAAACCCAGCCAGCTGACCTCAAGCCTAAGCCTGCAGTCTCTAAGGAGAGGATTAAGAAATACTGTCCTTACTGCAACAACAGCAAGCATTCACTTAATGCCTGCAGTAACTTCAAGCAGCTAACAACACTGCAAAAACACAGCTGGATTAAGGATAACAATGCCTGCTGGCATTGTGGGCGTGCCCATCGGGCCTGAGGATGTGTTGCCAGACATGTGGTAACTGACATTTACTTGTGCTCCGCCAGGTGAATGAGAAGACTTATGCCAAGACAGGGAATAGCACCAAAGCAGCCTCTTCCACAAGCACCTGTTCTCCCAGTACTGCAGATGAAGTACTCTACATTGATAGGCTGGCGGAAGGTCGCAAGGTTCTTCTGAAGGTCATCAAAGTTCTCTTACGGAATGAAGATGGGTCAGAACGTACCATCATCCTCCATATGGCTGCTCAGCAGTTGGGCCTCCAGGGGCAACCAGAAGATCTGCCCCTACAGACAGTGAGACAGGAGCTTTATGTTCTTCATGGGGTGGCTGTATCATTCAGGCTGTCTCCAGCTACTCAACCACAGAAAATCTACCAAATCCAGGGTGCCTTCACTGCCGAGAGACTGGGTATGGCAGAACATACTCACCCAGTCAACACCTTAAAGAAAATGTACAGATATCTTCGAGGCTTGCCATTACAGAATCTGGACCAAGTCAGCCCTGTGCTGCTGATTGGCTCCGACAACCCCCACCTAATCACACCAGTGGAACCAGTTCGCCTTAGCCCACCAGGAGGTCCCGCTGCCATCAGAACATGCCTAGGTTGGACACTGCAGGGTCCAGCCCAGGGACTGCTGCATCGTTTTACTGTCCAGCAGTGTCTCTTCACAAGCACAGTTCCTATGAAAGAAGACCTTTTGAGGAACATTGAGAAACTGTGGCAGATGGATGTACTGCCATGTTGCAATGCCAAGGTCAGCACCAGATCCCAGCAGGACCAGGAAACGATAAAGCTTCTGGAAGCCAAGACTATAAGAGTCGATGATAAGGGACTCAATTGCTATGCCATCCCCCTACTGCACATCCCCAACATGCCACAACTGCGAGCACCGCAGGAGGCAGTGCTCCCACAGTTGTGCAGTACAGAGAAGAGACTGGCTAAAACCCCTGAGCTGGCTGCAGCCTACATCACCGAGATCCAGAGGCTTGAAGATGCAGTCATGTGATGTCCCCCATCACATGACTGAGCATAACGGTAAGAGCGGAGTTGTTTTCAACTGTTCATTCCAGTTCTAGGATAACAACCTGAATGAGCTCCTCCTCCCTGAGCCCACATTGGGGGCTTCCCTTTTGGCTGTGCTGCTTCGATTCTGGGAGCATGCAGTTGCCTTCTGTAGTGATATGCGTGGGATGTTTCACCAGGTCAGGGTGCTCCCAGAGGATCAGCCCCTCCTCAGGTTCCTGTGGTGCGATCTGAAGCGAGAGGAACCCCCCAGAGTCCACAAAAGTACATGTACGATGTACGTGAGTCAGTGCTGCAGTCCTTTTACATAGACAACTGCCTGAAGAGTGCACCAATGGAGGAGGAGGCAGACCAACTTGTGAATAAGCTAGTAAAGTTGCTTGCTGATGGTGGCTTTGAACTGCGACAATGGGCCAGTAACAAACCAGCTGTTATCAGCCACTTCCCAGCTGATGCCAGATCTGACAGCAGGAGCTGTGGATAGCCCAAGGCCAACCAGATGCCCAGGAATCAGCACTTTACTGGAACTGCCCCACAGACACACTATCCTACAAGCCCTGCATAACAGTGTCTCAACAGGTCACCATGCCCACCATTTACAAGGTTCTTGCCAGCCAGTATGACCCCCTCGGGTTTATCAGGTCAGGTATAAGGTCATACTGCAACAGCTTTGGTCTAAGAAACATGAATGGGACGATCCTGATCTGCCTGAGCAGCTGCTTCAAACCTGGACGGCCTGGGAGAGGGAGCTGCCTGTTCTGCAACAAATTTCCTTACCATGATGTTACACCAGCTCAGACATGGACCCAGGGAACAGCCGACGAGACATTCATGTGTTCTGCGATGCCTCTGAACAGGCCTACGGGTCAGTGGCCTATCTCAGGACTGAGGATCCCAGTGGGAAGGTTGAGATCGCCTTCCTAGTTGCTAGATCACAAGTAGCACCAAGAAAACAACAGACCATACCACGACTGGAGCTCTGTGCAGCCCTTACAGGAGCCCAATTAACTGAAGTCCTGAGGGCAGAACTGTCACTGCCCATTCATCAGGTCATACTATGGACCGACTCCACCACCGGCTTAACTTGGCTGCAGTCCGACTCATGTCGGTATAAAGTCTATGTAGGCACGAGACTGGCAGAGATTCAAGATCTAACTCAGCGTGAGGCTTGGCATTATGTAGACTCAGCACGTAACACAGCATATGATATCACATGGGGGAAAAGGCTGTCAGAGCTCAGCACACAGCATCGCTGGTATCAGGGCCCATCCTTCCTCTACAGGTCACCTGAACAGTGGCCGGTGAAGCTGCTCACTAGACAGAGTGACGGGTAGGAGGAAGTAAGGAAGACAACTGCATGTAACCTCACACTCACAAGTCAAAGAACCCTGAGACCAGACCTGAGTCAGTTCCAGACCTTTGCAGAACTCCTCGAAGCAACAGCTCATAACCTGTGTGGATCAGCTGACTGCTCTCCCTCCAGCAGCGACTACCATAAGGCAGAGAACGAGCTACTTCAACAGGTGCAGAAGCATTGCTTTCCTGAAGACCTGGCTTTGCTGCAGGCAGGCAAACCCTTGATGAAAAGCAGTCGGCTTCTCACTGTTGCTCCTGAGTTGGATAGTGGATCACAGCTAATTAGGGTTGGTGGACTTCTGCGTCACACCACAGGAATTGATCAAGACAGTGTCCACCCCATAGTGCTAGACCCCAAGCATGTGATTGCACAGCTCATCATTAAGGACATAGATGAGAAACTTCAGCACCCAGGCCCCGAGTGTGTATTTGCTGAGGCCCGATGGATGGATACTTTGAGGAACAGAAGTCATCAGAGGATACCAGAGACTATGTACTGAATGTCAGCAGTGGCGAGGCAAGATGGTCATCCCAAAAACGGTAGATCTCCCCCCTTCCAGATTGCAACTATTCCAGCTTTCTACTCAACAGGAGTCAACTGCTTTGGCCCTTATCTGGTCACAGTGGGTTGCAGGAAAGAGAAGAGATGTGGTGTTGTGTTCAGATGTATGACGACAAGAGCAGTCTATCTGGACTTTCTCTCTGCCATCAATACAGACTCATTCCACATGGCTTCCAGACAATTTATGTCCTGCAGGAGAAAGCCATTCCAGCTATTATCAGACCAGGGGACAAACTTTAGAGGTGGAGAATGCAAACTAAAGGAAACCTTTGTGGTCCTAAAACCAGAGCTCCAAGCCCAGCTTGCCCCCAAACAAATCAATTTCAGATTTAACACATTAAATGCACCACACTTATGGGTTGCTGGGAAAGGGAGATCCGCCCATTTCTGGAAGCACTTCCTCAAGTATTACTCACCACATCTGCAGGCCAGGCAGAAATGGCTATCTGATACGCCGAACCTTTCCCCTGGTACAATTGTTACGATCGTTGACCCACAGTTACCACGAGCATTATGGCCTGTGCGACAAATCACCTAGTGCATGGCAGGAGCCGATAGCTGAGTCAGAACTGTTAAAGTGGAAGTAGGAGGTAACACCTACATATGCCCAGTGGCCAGGGTTATGCACCAACCTGCCTTGCCAGACTAAACCCAGGTAGGCCCAAAGTCTCCGTCCTTCTGTGATTGTGCAGATTTCCAATTTAAATCTGGGGGCGGATGTAAAAAAAAGGCACTTTCTGCAGCATTCAGACTGGACTGGATCATATAATACCACCTCTCTCCATCAGCATCCACCTGCTCTACCTGGACTATTCACCAATAACTAATTCATCTGCTTCAACAACCCAGTATTTTTCAATATGTATTAATGAGCCATGAGGTTGTTACTTTGAATTCATAAGGAATTTTTTTTTCTTGCATGCCTTCATGAAAAACAGCAAACATATTGATGGATTTATTTATTGATCAGGGACCACATTTAACAACAGCAAAACATTTGGTTACAAACTCTCACACAACTATTCCTATTCTCATTTATCCAGTGTATGCTCGGTACTTATCAACCACATGCATTTTCGCTAAAACCTGAGTATTGAATTCTGGCTTAGGAGAGCATAGATAGGTTTCTTTTTCAGTTCAGTTTTAAATAATCAGGTTTTAGTGAAAATTCATATTTGGGGAGTACTGAACATATGGCTCAATAAATTAATCTTGGATTATACTTCACAATTTGTTTGGAAACATATTCTTGGATATAGTTTTGCTATTGTTAAACATGGTCCCGATTCAATCAATAAGTCAATATGTTGCTTTCTTCAAAAACTGAAGGTACCGAGGCATTTTTTGGGTAAAGTATTCTTCATGCTGGAGTCTTAATTTGACCAAAAGTCCTGTTGACGCCTGGCTTAATATTTCACCTACATCCTGAAGTTGCTGTAAGATGTCTGAATTCAGAGCATCTAATTCTCCTGCAGGTATTTCCACACCGCCACATGGCCCAGTGGTTGGTCTTGCAGCTGTAGCCTGATGAAGCATTGGTTTTGCAGTTGTGGTCTTCTTATTTTTAGGTTTTGCAAGAGATGTGTGTTGTTGAGCTACTCTTAGAGCTGAAGCAAGATATCGGATATATTTTATTGGGTTAGCATCCTGTGAAATGTTCACAGCCTTGTGGATTCTTTGTTCTCTGTTTTGGGGGGCATCAACAGCAGGAACTCGGTGTATCCTTGTTAGCATTGCTTCATTACTATTGCTGGGTTGTATGTGATGACTAATAAGTTGAGCAGGGCCTAGTCCTTGACTAGTGTTGGCAGTTTTACTGAGGTTTCCAATTAAAGCATTTGCTTTGCCATGATTGAATTCAGTTTCCCTTTTAGCTGCTGCTTAATTTGCATTCCCATTTTTTATCACCTCATTGGATGGATGCTTTTCCCTTTGTTTAACCCTTTTTTGACTGTAATATACCCATCCTTTTTATTCCAGTTTACTGCAAAAATAATGCTTGATTTTATTAGCAGACTTAAAGGACAATTCTGTTAATATTCTCTGTTTTCTTATTGTCAACAAATGCCACAAAAAGACCAAAATCACCAATTAACTGATCCTACTAAGCTTGTTTCTGTCTGCCACAGAGCTCCAGTGTTTAACTATTAAAAACACATCAGTAAACCACAGTATTGCACTGGATGACATGTTTCTTTATTACCACAAACCCCAGCCACTGTAGTTTATTTTGAGTCAATCCCACAAATGCACCGTTTCGTCCTGTTCGAGTAATATTCTATAAAAAAACTGCAGTGTTCTGCTGTTTTAGGAAACCAGTAAACCTTTAAAAATGTATAACTATAGCCTATTTGTGCCCATTTTTAAAGATTTGCAATACTGTCTCAGTTTTGGATGTATTGCAACCATTCATGCTCACATTCACACCAATTTAGGGTCACCAGTGAATCTAACCTGTGTGTCTTTGGACTGTGGGAGGAAACTGGAGAATGCTGACATGGAAGAACATGCAAACTCCACGCAGAGGGAGTGCTTACAGTGCTAACCACTGCACCCCTGTGCCACCCATTTGTAATATTTATAACTAGTCATTATTCATTAGTCTCTAATCATCTGAAACTAAGAATTGACTTGTTTTTGTTGCCTTAGAATGAGCTGTTTATATCTTCACACAGAGAGGGTGGTCATTCACGGGTCTGCCATGTTGTTCCACAGCAAACCCAGAATGAACAAACCAAACACTGGCTTTAGATAGGGCCATTCCTGTTTTTGCATTGGCCACCTTAGTTTTCCTACACGCTTGCCACATGAGAGAAATTTCACTTCAGCAACCTCTCCGCTAGATGCCACTAAATCCTACACCCTAGACCTTTACTGTAGTAAACGTTAGCTTGTGTTAATTCTAACCATTCTAACCACCATTGTGTTATTAGTTGCTGTTCGTGGTGCTGAAATATATAAGGCCTTAAATCCTCAAATTGATGAAAGAAGCTATGAGATTTACCAGTCAGTGTGCTAATGTAACAACATAAACAACAGGGTTGAATAAAGCAAAAGTGTACTATATTGTTCATCCACATAAGCAATTTTTTTCTGTTAAAATTGTCACCTTCCCAGGGTCTAGACTTCAGGAAGACATGGAGCAGCTTATAGACCTGGATCTGGAGTTTTAGCAGTACGTAGTAGGAATGGACAGTATCAATACTTAGATACGCATTTGGTATTGATTCCTTGAAAAAAGTTACGATAATTGAAAGGATGTGGGTGGCTGCATCACTTCTGGATGTTTTTTTAGTACTTCTGTATAATTACCAAAACAGTCCAGAGACATATCTAGCTGACCCCTGTCACATGACTGTGGAAACATATGATACATCAAAACATCGTCAGCACACGGGGTCATAAGATGGAAAACCAAAGACACCAAGATAACTAAAATAGAGCTGTTGTGATGCTATTTTTTGAGTTATGATGAAGCATGCATTATTATAGATGCATCATGTATTTCACTTGACTTAATGCATACAATGATATTGTATGATACTGCATGGACTATTATAGCACATAATGAGTCCTTACTACACTTGATTGTTGAGGTGTGTATAAGTGAGTATAAGTAGTCATAATGTGTTATAAGCCCCATCAATCAAACTCTAGAACTAGTGAAGAACACCTATATGAATCTTGAAATTAGAATTCATAACGAGTCTGAGCTATAACGTTTAATGACTGTATATGTAGTGCATCAGAGAGCATTATACCTGTTTACAAGTTTGGTTATTAAGCATTACGAATGCATTATAATTTATAATGAATGCCCTCATAACACACTAGATGTGGTCTTCATAGAAAGTGTTACCAACATTTTTATTTAATTGTGCTCATTTGCTTTTGTAATAAATGTGTTGTTATTGGCCAGTGTGTGTCATTTGATTTGCCTTTAAAGGAACAGTGTGTAGGATTTAGTGGCATCTAGTGGAGAGGACTGCCGATTGCAACCAGCTGAAACTTCTCTAATGTGCCAAGTGTGAACTCCTAGTTAGAATTATTTCAGTGTTCATAGTAGTAGTAGTAGTAGTTCAGTATGTTTTTACCAGGAGCCAAATTATTCACGGAAGTCTCTTCCTCTAGACCAGGTGATTTAAACTCATAAAAACACCAAATAAAACAATTTAATATTACAAATCAAAGTTTCTCAAATGATGTACGGCTTGTTGCAGACAGGCTGCTAGTACAGCTAATGTGCTAATGTGTACCCCCCTTTTTTCTATGATAACTTAAGATCCAGATGTTCAGGTGATTTTTTTCTGGGAGCCGAATTATCCGCAGATGTCTCTTCCTCTCCAAAACAAATGGACCGCTGATTTAAGATGGTAAAAACACTGAATAAAGCAGTTTAATGTGAAAAATCAGTGTTTTTCCGACGCTGCTCATTGCGTAGAGGGGCTGCTAACTGCTGTTGCAGATGCAAAAACAGGAATGGCCCTATCTACCTTTTAACCCACTGCACGCCATAGACTAACATTTTGTGCTGTATAGTTATTGCCTACAAGCCTCTGTTTACATTAACAATGAATTCCCGCTACAAATGTGTGTATTCCTTGAAATTAAAGTAGCTAGTCTAATGTTTACTGACAAGTCATGGAGCACTTAACAGCATTACAATATCGCGACAGCAATGCAATATCAGAGTCATCGATTATCTATTTAATTATTTATCACAATTTATTAACCTCAGAGCAACATAAAATAAGTTTATAGGTCTGTTCAGTCGTCTAGAGTGCTGCAGACCCAGTTTTGTTCAAATATGTGATTTCACCAATGACCACAAGCCCCAAATCAAACGACGAAACAGCTGTGTCTTACAAGTGTGTTAAAAGAGGTGTCGCTGTCCATGGTGCTGAAACTGTTGTCGCTGCCAGCACCGATGCTATGATCCTATAAGACACTTGTGTTATTTTCCTGCTTATTATTTACAACTACATAACATACACAGCCAATAATTCAATAAAAACACAACAACGTTATACTTATCTAATTTTAAAACACAAATGCCGAACAAAGATGCAAAGAAGGGCCAATCCAGTTTTATTTTACCTATATGTTATGTTTGCTCTGAATTTGTTTGCCCCGTGATAATCAGGGGATCAACCGGGGGTCATTGATGGTTTACCAGCTTTTCATTTATACCACCCACGTCACTGCATGTATCAGCACCTCAGTGCTCAATTTCAGTCATTTCAAATCACATGGTTACACTACCAAACCCTATAGCCCACCTAAAGCCACGATACTGTCAATGATTAGTGCGGATGTGTTGGCACAGGGCAGGTAGAGTGAGAAAGGAAAGAAGCGAGGGAGTGATTTGGAGAGGGAGAGAGAGAGATAGGGAGAGAGAGAGAGAGAGAGAGGGAGGGAGGGAGGGAGAGAGAGGGAGGATGCTGCCAGCGGAAAATGGCTGCTGCAACCTCAAGCCTATCCTGATACACCGAAACGACATCAAGGTGGAGAGAGAGAGCGAGAGGAAGAGAGAGAGAAAGAGATAAAAAGATTAGGAAAATGAGAGCAGATACAGAGAGAGAATGTGAGTGAGCCTGTGAGTGTTTCCTGAAAGGAGGATAAAAAGAGAGAGAGAGGAGACCCTGGGGTGGGCTGCTGCAAGCGGCGGGCAACACCGAGCCATGGAGGGCGAGTAAGTCCTTACATTTTCATTTTTAACATTGCACATATATATTCAGTCATCCACCAAAACGGATAGAGAGAACGCCACCGCCATCAATGTTACACCAATCCAGCATCATGCACTATTATCACAATCGGTGCTCTACAATTTAGCAGGCTGCCGAGAATAAAAACACCATTACGTAGTCTTGAATCAACAGCATACACCCCATTTCCGATATATCCATGCCAATATGTGATAAATATTAAGCCACCTACATGTGGACGTGTGCTTTTAGACGACTGGCATACAACCTACACGCACAAAATTTAAATATGATAATAATAAAAACATATTAAGAAGCTCTGCAACAATTCGGAACTAAATGCGTGGTTAGCGATTGGTAAAAACAGTCACGAAATCAGCCAATGTGTAAGATGTATGGTGGAAAAAAAGGCGAAATACGGCGAGTTTGGGGCCAGCATCGCGTCATTCAAGACATGGCTACAGTAAAACGAGGGAGGGATGGAGGCGTTGTGATTTTTATCAACGTGTCTCGGGGTTTCATTATGATTTTTTAAAGCCAAACTTTATGAATGAAATGTGATTTTTTTTTCTCTCGCTCGCTCGCTCTCCCTCATCCTCACCCCTCCTCTCCTCCTTCCCTTTTCTAATCGCCCCCCTCCCCCCATCTCTCGTTTCCTCTCCACCCTCTCACCCACTCGTTCCTTTTTCCTTCCCTTTATCACACGCGATTGCATTGTATTTAGGCCTTATACATTTTAACGGCGAAATATCTAACGCGCGGCGCGGTGTCGAAGCCAGTCTCGCTCCATCCCATTCATAAAAAAATATAACATAATATCGGGGTGTGCTAATGAGTGCGTGCAGCAGGGGCGGAATTGAGAAAAGGAGCGTCTGGGAAAATAATTGCAACACTTAAAATTTTGTGTGTTTTGAAAATAACAGCGGCTGTGCATGCATTACATGCACATGTCGAGCTGCGGTGCTGAATTATTCAGCCGATTGGCGAGGGCAGAGCTTATTTTTTGCAAGAATGCCGGGGCCTCTGATGGCGAATGGGTGCGTTCATTGATACATCTATCTGGGAAACACTCATTCTTCCTCCCTCCTCCCGTTTGGCCATTTCTCTCCTCCTTAACGCTGGCTTTCTTTCTGTCCATTTGCACCAGTTCCTTTATTCTCAGCGCATATCGGTCACTCAGTTTCATTCTCAAATGCTCCTGAGCAGCAGAAATGTTTAAATAACGAGACATGTCCAAATATTTAGTGATTTTTCACGTGTTTACCATCATCACATGCTAATTAAAATCAATTTACCTCAATCACGTGATCATAGATTAGTAAAAACCTGCCCTGACTATTACTGTAAGATACGCCTTTGAGCTGTCATGTTGCAACGTCAGTATTCATATAGGCCACCTGTCAATTGTGCCTTCTTTGTGTGCATTTCATCATGCTATCATAGTTCAGTAGAGCTGAAAACAGTTGCCTCACACTGAAATTAGTCCTGCATTTTTTGTTTGCGGTATTGTCTGTGTATGCGTGTGTGTCAGTGTGTGTGATGTTTAATCAGCCTGGGCCTCTGCTCACTCTCTTGACTTCCCTGACAGTGTGCGTGTTCGTGCAGTGGTGATGACACGTGATGACTCCAGTGGCGGTTGGGTGCCCCTTGGAGGTGGCGGCCTCAGTCATGTGGTCATATGTAAAGGGCGGAGTCATGACAGCAGGGGGCGGAGAGAATACATCATACATGGAGAGCGGCTGCGAGATCGAGCAGTGAGTGTGTGCGTGTGCTGTCTTTGGTGCCACGTTGCTCCTCAACACCACCTAAAGACTGTAGGCTCATAATATGTGAGGGCATGATTTGAAGAAACATCTTGGCTGCTGAACTAACTTGTCATGTTGCTGGGATTTGTGTCTGTAGCCGGTGTTGGAGTGTGCTGTGCAAAGGGGGTTAGTGTACAACAAGGTGAACCCCATCTTTCATCACTGGCGAGTAGAAGATCGAAAGTTTGGCCTTACGTTCCAGAGTCCTGCCGATGCCATCTCCTTTGAGAAAGGGCTGCAGACTGTCATAGACAAGCTTGACAGAGGTAGAGATACACAAGTCACATATGAAGTCCTTCATTAGTTGTGTTCCCATTGGCCTCTAGCATCTAGCAACACCTAAATCCTCTCTATTCATGTCATCAAGGCTCTGACTCTCCCTCGTCCTCCACACCAGAAGAGGCTGACACAGAGGATGATGGACAAGCTGTGAGTATCTGAGCAGTTTGTCGGTTGATCAATTGTTCTTCAACAGTTCGTTGAAACAATTCTCGTTTGCTCTGCCAAGGAGCCCCATTTCAGTTATCGCTGTTTTTGACTTGTGGGATGACATGTAGCCTCTGCCAGTCCCATACAGGAAGTGAGTCGTCATCCAACAGCAGAAAGGAGATGCTTCCCAAACCCATCACCATAGTGACGAGCGAGTCTTCGTCTACCTGTTTTGTGCGGCCAGAGGAGTTTAGTTTTGGATCCAGCCATGCTGTCACCACTCAGACACCTGCTCAGGTAACACAACACACTCTGCTCCAACTCCAGTATTAGTGACAAGATGCTCAAAGAAACAGACACATGTTGATTTGATTTTCAGTTGATTTCTGTGAACGTTTTCTCATCACTCTTGTGAGCTCCAAAAAAAAAAGTTCTAAGAGGAACAGTGTGTAAGATTTAGGGGGATTTCGTGGCATCTAGTGGTAAAGATTGCAAATTGCAACCAGATGAAACTTTTTCTGGTTAAAATTCCTTTAGTGTTTATTGTTCAGGTGGTTTTTTTCCAGGAGCTGAATTATCGGCAGAGGTCTCTTCCTCTCCAAAATAATGGACCAGGTGGCTGAAGTTGGTAAAAAACACTGACTAAACCATTTTTGCCTTAAAAATCAACCTGTCTACCACACTGTTTGGCACACTGGAGATGGGCCACTAACCCAGCACCAGCAAATATGTGCTCACTGTTTTTCTCTGATAACTTAAGACCCAGACATTCAGGAGGTTTTTACTTGGGGCCAAATTATCTGCAGAGGTCTCTTCCTTTCCAAAAAAAAGAAAAAGGACCCGGCAATTAAAGCTGCTAAAAACACTAAATAAAACAGTTTCATGTTTAAAAAAAAAAAAAAAAAATCAGTGTTTTTCTGATGTAGCTCATTGCGGAGGGGCTGCTAACTATGGTGGCCAATGCAAAAACATGAACGGCCCCATCTAGAGCCAGTGTTTGGTTTGTCTGTTCAGGGCCACTGTAGAAAAGTGACATGGCAGTGTATGAAAAAGAACAAAACTTCTTATTTTCAGGTGATTATACACTAGAAAAAACATATTTATTGTGTTATATTGCATTTCTGCAAATACATTCCCCTAAATCCCACACACTGGACCTTTAAAGTGGGATGTGGGAACCTCCTTGGGTGTTTGTGTTATTCTAAGTTAGAGCAATACAAAAACAAACAAAAAGAAAACAGGGAAGGTTGACTGGCTGAATTTGCCCCTCTGTCTCCACTCATAAGTCTACTTCTACATACATTTATTGATTCTTTATGAAGTAAAAGTAAAATCAAAATGACCCGCTGACATCCAAAAGTATGAAATCTTAATTAAATTGGAGTTCTTAATCATTTGTGCTTCTATTTGAGATATCCTAGAGATGAAAACCTTCTGTAACTGCTGCCCCAGTACACACTGTTCCTGACTCACTCTGTAATTCTATACCTTCTCCACAGATCCACACCAGGCCGGGACAGCACCAGCTCTCACAAATGACGGCTGTGTTGAATCCGCCAGCGCCCCCACCCCCACCTCCTGCTCCACCTACTCCTCCTGTGGGTCCCCCAGCCTCATCTCCTCTGTCCCCCCTCTCACCCACCATTTCTCTGCTCGAGGAGGGAGACCTGCGCAGTGTGGACCCTTGCAAAGACCTGTGGGGTTCTCGAGGTTATGAGGACTATCGAAGGGCAGGGGCCACCAGGACTATGGTTGGGGGGCTGACTGGGGGTGTGGTTGTCGGTGGTGGGGGGAGTCTGCAGGACAAGTCAGAGCTGTGCGTGGTACGCTTTGAGAAAGAGCTGGCAGGGGTGGGGACGGCAGGCTGCGACGTGACAGTGAGCTTGGACAGTAAAGCTGCCCAGCGGTTATCCTCATCGTCACCCACCTGTATGTCCATGCCCAACGCTGTGTCAGGCGTGTCCTCAGGTGCCGGCTCACCCCAGGAGACAGGCAAAGGCTCGCCCTCTCCCTGCTGCATCCACACCTCATTGGCCACGCCCCGGTCGCGGACTCGTAAGAGAGGAGGAGGGGCCAGCAGCGGCGGCGACCCTGGGGTAATCTCCCCCGACGACGACAGCCCATGTCCTCAGGCTTCATCGTCATGCTCATCACGTTGTGTGTACTGCCGCTCTGTTTTCAGCGCTTCAGAAAATGGGCGGGGCCGCTGCAGAGATGCCCCTGACCCGGCCCTGCACTGCCTGCGCCAGTGGACCTGTGTGTGGTGTGCAGAAAGTCTGCTCTACCACTGCATGTCGGACTCTGAGGGAGAGTTCTGGGAGCCTTGCTCATGTGATGACTCGATGGGGGGCCACCCGCACCCCCTTTGCTGTGCCCGCTGGTTGGCCCTCCTGGCCCTGTCGCTCTTCGTGCCCTGCATGTGCTGCTACCTGCCTTTGCGCGCCTGCCTGCGGTGTGGAGAGAGGTGTGGCTGCTGTGGGGGAAAGCACAAGGCAGTCCGATGAGGCCAGGCTAGGGGGTGGGAGGGGTTCCCCGGACCAAGGAGGTTTGGATGTTGAGAGGAGAGAGCAAGAGATGGAGTTAGCAGGTGGAACAGTGCTCTCAGTAGACCCAGACCTCCGACGTGGCCCTCCAAAACCCCACGGCCTTCCACTGCATTCCGCTCTGTCTCTTTTCAACCCGGGGCCTTCCTCACTGGTCCTTGCCTGCTGAGGGTGCACTACACTCAGACCAGGCTCTGTGGGAGTCATCTGGAGCCTTCATAGTGGATTTACTGAGGGTTGGCTGATCTAGAATTAGCAGTCAGAGACTATATCACAAGAAGAGAGTGGCAGAGGCAACGATGATGTGTACACTGTTTCAAATGTCTGTTTTTTTATTTAGAGAGAAAAACACAAAAAACTAAAGATGTTTATATATATGATTGTTATAATTTTAATTGGTATATTTTACTAAATGTAAAACATATTGACCGAATCCCCCAGTGGCACACACTATCACGTATTCACAAACATGAGATCTTGAGGAAGTTATTCGTTTCATGTTGCCCTGTTTATCAGTCAGATGAGCAGATGTCACCCTTTACCTCTAATTTTTACCTCAGATGTTACTCAGCCCTGGTTAAGAAATGAAAAAGAGGAAGGGGAGAGAGTGAGCATGAGTGAGTGCAGTCTTCAAGAAAGTATGAGCATCTGAGACCACTAGTGTTGTCTTTTGGTTAAAGTAGTAGACCACAGTGGAAGAAAGGTTATCAAATGCAAAGGGACAATTAATGTTAAGGGAAGTTGCAATGACAACCACAAAGACTTAAAAGTCATAATGTGATTCATTATGGTCCTTTGTAACCAAACACAAGGTTATTTTTGTTTTCTAAAAAAAAAAAAAAGTAAATCAAGAATGTGTGTCGACCATTATACACCCTCACTTACACATATTTTTTCATCTTTCAATCCATGTATTTTCAATATTAATCATAGACGACATCACATCCCACCACTGTACTTGTTGAATCAGTCAAGGTGCTTACAACTGAGGCCTCTGAGCGAGTCTATTCTACCTAATGTACACAACGACCGTACAGTCCCAACCCCAAAGATAAACAAAACAGGACCCCACGCTTACCAATCTGTAGATGTGTCTAGGCCTTTGAATGAGATGCCACCAAAAAAAAAGAAAAAAAAGTTAAGTGCAATGAACAATGTATTGAAAGAGTATTTTTGTACCAGTCATTCACGTTAGGAAAAACTAAATCAAAAAGTGTTCGAATTGAGTGTTATTGTGTTCGATATCAAGCAGAAATGATAAATAGGAACACAAACTTGTCTTTGAGCAGCAGCACGTAGCTCACAGGTGTGACATTTAAACGTGCGTGCTGTAGACTGTTGACCCTGTGACAAGAAAAGAGAGGCGTTAACTTGAAAAATATGAACGGCGGTAGATCTTTGTTTGGGCACAGTGGCAGATATGTTTGCTGAATGTTGCTTTAAGTATGAAGTCAAAAAGCTGCTATTTTAAGTCCTGTCCTAACCCTATTCAAGCTTTCCCGCTGCCTCTTAGCAATCCATGAGGTGGTGTGGCAGAGTCAAACAATCCCTCAAGTTTTTATCCCATTCAAGGTGCTGAGGAAGCTAAATCATGTGTGAGGACGGCTTTTGTAAACTGGGCTTAAAGATAAATTCACCACAAGACATTTTTTAAAAATGCGTCTGGTGATGTACCTTGCATTACTGCATCTATTTTGCTGATTGGTCGTATATTTTTCTACTTTCAGTGAATAACTGGCCAAGGGTAGAGTAAAAGCTATTACTATCACAGCTCCAAAAGATTTTGTTAACAGAATGGTTTTTCAAAAATCTTTAAGGTCCAGTGTGTAGGATTTAGGGGGATATATTGGCAGAAATTAAATATAATATTTACAACTAGGTTTTAATTAGTTTGATTGCCTGAAACTAGGAGTCGTTGCGTTTCCAGTACCTCAGAATAAACTGTTTGTATCTACATACAGAGCGGGTCCTCGTCATAGACTGTGTAAAATAGTGGACATAGCTACAGAAGTAACCATATCTGGATGAGAGGCTGGAGCTGTGGGGGAATGAGGGGTGAATCTGACTGAGAAGCTGAGGACACTGTCTGTCACTCAGAGTGGCCAGCCCTTAGTTATGCGTAACTGTAAGCCTTAATAAAATGTAAACGAGTGAGTTATTTAAAATTTTACCCCCTGTACAGTTGTCATGAAGAGGGAAATTAGCTACAGAAACCAAAACTGTTTTTCATTCCAGGCTGTAAACATTATTAATTTTTATTTCTGCTGTAAATTTGGGCATTTTAAAATGGGGGTGTATGGGGATTGACTGGCTTCTGGAGCCAGACTCAAGTGGCCATTTATAGAACTGCAATTTGTGGCACCTCCACGGGGGTTTCAATTTTGAGCCCTTGAGGTTGCCGCTTGGTCCTCTTCCACGGAGTTTGCCATGTTGTTTCTACAGTAGCCCGAAAGGGCCAAATCAAACACTGGCTTGAGACAGGGTCATTCACGTTTTCACTTCGGCCACTGTAGCTCTCACTTGGCACATGGGAGAAGTTTCAGATGGTTGCAGTCTCCAACCGGACCACTAGATGCCACTAAATTCTACACACTAGACCTTTGATATGTCAACATATTCAATGAATCAAAGAGCAAGGCCCCTTTATTCAGCCTCTCCACACCGGAGTTTAACAATCATGCAAGGTATATTATAGAAGGGGCACAGAAATAAGTTACTCCGCAGAAATTTGCCTCTTGACCAAAATGCAATGCAGCCACATGATTAGCGAGATCACTTTTTTTTTTTGTTGACCAAAAAAAACTAAGGCTCTTACATCCCTGTATCTTTAGTTATTGGTCTTTTAACTGACATGAAGAACCAACTACCGAATGCAACAAGCTCAAGATTTTCAAAAAAAAAATTAAGAAATCTGTAAGCAAGGTAAATGTTGATTATACAGGTTGAATGAAAATGGGAACACTGGAAAACAAATTACAGCATATAATCTTAAAATAACACATGAAATGCACTGAGCAGCACAGAATTATGATATACTAACAGTGTAAGAGAATCTGTGGGGGGATTTTCACCGGGAATACATACAATATGCTCTGTATAAGGAAACCACCTGGTAGACCTTGAATTATGTTAGAATGAACCTTTCAGAAGCTTCACCAGATTATTTACATTTTAGGTTTAGCCAAGAACTTTTATCCAAAGTGACTTAAAGTGAGTGAACAGGCAGTACTTAGGGTTCAGAGTCGGGGGATACAACTGCTGATGAACACGACTCCTGACCTCTCGGTTATGGGACGCTCATCTTCACTACTAGGCCAGCCTGCCAACAGTGTTGGTCCACTTAAATAAAAAAAAAAAGACATGCTGTCACAATAGCAGGAAACACAAACTCAGTCGGTCACTAGACTGCCATTCCCTGATCCTAAATTAACCCTTCGTCCTGCACACACACAATCCCCACAAATCTGCAATGCATAGACGTGCACACAGACACACACGTTCACTTGATGGTGCAGATATACAGAACTAGTAAAGCCATTGCACACAGTTTGCTACTTCTGGTCCAGAAATGGTGTTAGAGTACAGTACTGACAGTCATGCGATCACTATTGCAGGCCCCATTCTTACATCTTAATAAATGTGCCTTTTGATTTGAGTAATCAATAACTTATGATTTCTAAGTAACTCTGTGTTAAGTACTATTTACTTTTTGGGTTATTGATTTCTGCCAATGTGCATATTTTCAAATGTACGTATTTATTAGTTTCAAAGTAATTAATGAGATATTACCTGTTTATTTATTTATTGAGATATTTATTCTGATTCTTTATTTTTTTGAGACAGGTTTTTATCTTCCGTGCTGTCTTACTTCTGACTTTGTGCCAATGTGCTGCTTTGAGGTGTTACATATCGTGGGTTTGTATCATTATTAAACCCTCACTCTATATTTTAAATCAGTGTCTACTTCTCTCTCACGTCTGCATGTCATTAACTCACTGTGCCTTTTCCAAAACACTGTATGAAAGTTGTATTCGATAATTATTCCACAATGCTTTCAAAGGAATTTGAAAAAAAAAGAAAAAGAAAAACAACTATGAATGTGTTCATTTGTTTCAAGCCTTTGAACATGTTTAGATGTTGGAACAAATAAGTAGATTTTTACAAATGTGGATATCTCCTATTGAAACACAACTATGCAGAGGGCTAAAGCAAATACATCCAGTGACCATTAGGGAAGCACTTTAATAAAGTTCCTCAAGTACAAAAGGGATGAAGAACAGTGACACAAATGTAATAACTCAATTCTCTAAACTTAAGTCTGCCCTCAACAGAACAGGCACAAGGTGTAATTACAGTAGCATCCTTTAGATGCTGTGATCAGTTACTTAGCAGAACACATGTGCTGTCTTTTGTGTTTGAGGATCTCAGTGGAGGTGAGGGTCAGGTCTTCATCACAGACATCACAGTGATAAACTCTGGTGAGACTGGACACTGAGGATGAGCTTGCCTTTCCACCTTCTGGCTCTGAAAACCACAAAACATACTCCACAGTTAGTCTCAAATTATTCATCTCTTAATATGAGTCAAGTCAGCTTCTGCATATGTCATCTGGTGCATGAGTTCAAGTGATCAAATACCAACAGATGCATCACAATAAATATCAACAAGAGAAATTCCTGACCTTCCTCTGGCTGCTGCTGTTCTCCTGCTGGCCTGCAGGAGGCCTCATGCTGCATGCGTTCAAGTGGAGTCAGAGGCATGTAGAGGTCACAGTTAGGACAGCTCCAGAAAGTGCGTAAACACTCACTGTAGAGATCCTTTGAGTCCTGTTAATCATGCAGTGGAAACACAAGGATTGGATCAGGTTATTTTAAGTAAGATGTGTTTAACAAAGGAAGGTGAATAATTCAAGGGAAAAAAACATCTTTTGGAGGCATGAAATTTAAGAGACAGCTCGAACTAGCTAGCCATTATTTTGTTATTTACCTTTTATAAAAATAATCTTGTTAGGGAATTAAACTCCTCTGTTTTTAGTTTTACAATCACACATTACCACAGTACAGCTGTTTTCCAGCTGCTCTGTCGGAGCACTCAGTTGTTGAGGTTACGTCAAGCTGTAACCTAAGTTACATTTAGCCCACCCCCTTTTCAACACTTTTAGACTTATATATAAATTATATAAAGAAATACCACTCTGATGGTTTCTGCGATGAGATGACAAACAATGTCACAATATCAATAATGTGGGAAGGAACAATACAAAAGTTGACAAATGCTCTCTATGTTGTGTGTGACAGCACCTGGATCCCTGAAAACAATTAAGTGCCTCCTACATGGATACAACCATAGAATCTGACATAGAGTAAATATGGAGGAAATTGCAAGTTCTCACTAGCATCACATAAGCTTGAAAGATATGGAATTGCTGGTTTTTAATTGATTGTAGGGGTGGCTTAAAATTCAGCAATGCAAATAAAATAATGACAATTCATTTTTATGTACAGTTCACCTGAAGTGACCTTTACAAATACACAATTTTCCACAGAATTATGGGAAAAGCTCTTGAATGCTTGTCTAGATTTCCACTGTTTCAGACAGACTCACAGCCAAACAGTTGTAGTTGAAGAAGTTGGTGACACGCAGGCCTCCCTTAATCGGGTCCGGCTTGACCTCGACTCCTGGAAACAGTGAGTTTACAAATGGAGCTTGGGTATGAGACAGCTCAGACTCAGACTGAGGGCCGATGTACAGGTTCTGGGTCTGGAAAGCTGTGAGTCGCCGTAGGCTGTAACTGACCTGGGAGGGAAGGTAAGAAGCACACAGAAAGTACAGAAAGAGGATATTAAATGAGACTGTAAAATGCAAATGAACTTCTAAGTCACTGAGTCACTAGTAATTATTTGCATCAAGAGTATGTGTATGAGCTATATATTGTTTTTGGGTTGCGTTATACTGTAACAACCAGGTCAGCGCTGCATCAGTACCTCAGTGTAGAGCAGAAAGCGGACCAGGCCTTCGCTCAGCTTCTCCATGGTTTTGCGGGACACTCCCTGGACTGCTGCTCCCTTGACTGTGCTCTGTCCCAGCTGGGCCAACAGGAGGCGCTCCCATTCAGCCCTGAGGGTAAGAGCTGTGGACAGCACCTTCAGGGCCTCCTCCGGCTCCCTCAGCTCCAGCTCCAGCCAGCCGTCCACCACCAGACGCGTACAGTCAGCATTACTGTCAATGGAATTTGCAACCAGCAGCAGAGCCTATAGAGCATTCGTAGACAAACAGAGCATTAAAGGTCTGATTCTTAGTTTCAGGTGATCATACACTAATGAAAACATAGTTATAAATATTATATTCCATTTCTGAAAATATACATCCCCCTAAACCCTACACACAGGACTTTTAATACTACTACATGATGCATAAATGGACCAGAGCTGGGCAATATGGAATAGAATAGATCATGGTACAACAAACATACTGCATATTGCCCACAATAATGATGGTACAGTATATTATACAGTTGGTGGGGTGACACATTATAGATTTTACATTTTATATACATGTTTTATTAAAGGAATACCGTGTTAGATTGAATTTGCTAAGAAAATTGTTTTTCTTGCATGCCTCCATGGTGAGCAGAGAATTAATAAATAGCAAACAATCTTGATGAATTCAAGTAAGGGACTTCTGCGTTTAACACAAGTAAAACTATATCAAAGCCTCTGTTTACAAACTCTTACACAACTTGTGCAGTGTTATCCAAATCTCATTTATCCAGCCATATTCTTAGTACTTCCAAAACATCCATTTTCACTAAAACGTTAGCATTTAAAACACTTTTGCGTACAAGTGGTGCACAGTAGTGCAGTGTTTGAAATCTGCTCATGCATTCCACTGAGTTTTTAATGTGGGCTACTCGTCTGTGCTTGAGACTGTTTATGTGCAAGTGTTATAAACAGTACTTTTTTTTTTTTAAGCAAGAATGCATGTGTTTGGGAAGTGCTCAGCATACAATTGGATAGATGAGACTTGGATTATACTGTGTTGTGTGCGAGCTTCTAAACAGATGTTTTGATATAGTTTTGCTGTTGTTAAACTCAAGACTTCAATTCACTAGGAATATTTGCCGACTTTGGGTTCTTTGTTCATTAAGGAAGCATGCGAGAAAAGCAAAGCTTTCTTTAAAAATTCAAGGCAACCCAAGTGAGTAATTTATGACAGTGTTACCTGGCGTAGATGGATCTATGATATTGCAATACCAGAACAAACAAACTGATAATGGATCACACCATATGACTCTTTGTCCTAATCCTTGAACAATTTAGGAATCACATCAAGCCAAAATCTGGATCACATAGATTTACCTTCACTATGTCATTTGACTTTAACATAATACAGAACTAAATCAGGGTAATTCCAAGAGGATTAAGAAAAACAAAACATTTAGCAGTTTGTGGTGGGAACAGGAACATCCCACATCTGGTACTAACTTGCAGTGCTGGAACCCTCACACAGTTGGACAAATATGGCTTGTTGGTCTCCAACAGAGTGACAAAGGCTAGCAGCTGGTGTTTGCTGCTGTCCCTCCTATCAGGCCCTGCAGGCAGGAAATGGAGACAAATGAGACATGATGAGAGACATGCAAGAGTGAAAGGAAGAAACATATGAGGACGAAAAGACTTCATCTGTGGATCAAGAGGCCAGGCATAGATACATGTATCATTCTGGAGTGCAATACTTCCCGTAGTATTTGATTTACTACAAACAAATGAGACCACTGCTGAGAAAAATGGTGTCTGGGTTCTTTAAGTGCAGAACAAGCAGGTAGAAATATTTTCTTTGCAACACCAAGAAAAAAATTAAGAAACGTCATCATAAATAACAGATGCTGTCTTTTCTAGATTTTAAAGTAACTTCCAGAAAGACACATTTTTGGTTAGCAGCTAATTAATAATTCAGGCAGCGTTTAAAATGCTTTAAAAATCAATTATGAATTGTTGGTATGCTTAAATGTCTTGTAAAGGTGTATCTAATAAGAGAGGTTTCCCTCCAAAAGTAATTTAAAGGCGTGTTTTGTACAAACTAATAGTGAATTTCATGTCATGTACTTGCTGCATGTACATATGTGCATCTCTTGTAATGCACAGGCTGTTGTCATTGCTGTCCAATTTCTTTTCCCATGGGAAATAAGCCTCATTGTTTTTGTCTTATCTTGACTGTTTACTCTTTTAAAGTTGTGGCTTTCACAGCACTCCAGAGGTTTACCCATTTCTCTGGTGTCTTCCTCCGGCACTTGTAGCACCTCTGGGTCGCTGGCAAACACACTGGTTGGGTGGATCACCACTCCCTGCTTATTCCTTGTATGAAACACCTAAACAATGTTAAATCACAAAGTGGAAGTTCAACCTTAATCATTCTTTCAATCACTAGTGAAAAACTTGGTTTACTGACACAAGTTCCACCCCTTCATTATTATTATTAAAACTTAAAAGCTGGTTTGGGTGCAGCAGGAGGCCTGACCTGGTCTGAGTCCTTGCGGTTGGAGTTGTGTTCATCAGGCACTGCCAGCTGGGGGAAGAGGCCTCGGCAAAGCAGCAGCTTGAGCAAAGCCTGCTGCCGGGAGGACATGTCCTGGCTGACGTTGGCTGCGTCCTGCAGCTCTGACACATTGTGACGCAACTTGAACTTCACCTCCTGTTACAGACCGAACAGCACCACACAGAGAGATCACTCAGTGTGTAACTGCCTTAAACATACACAAAAAGACGCAAACATCTCTGTAAAGATGACCAGCCCTGAAACCATATGTGCTGGCCTTTTTCCTATTATACAAAGATAACATCCTGTCAGTTCTATCAGTTTGTTGTTGCCAGGACCCACAAAACTTCCCTCTACATCTTTCTGCAAATTGTTTAAGCTAACTGGGAAAATCTGACAAAAACATGACCCACAAAGCAGAACCTGCTTCAATTTACTGAAACTTTGAAGCTGCAACTTTTAAAGATTGTCAAAATAAGAAGCAAATCAATTACGTTTTTATTTAATTCTGGTTAGTGAATCATAAGTGTACCACAAAATAGCACAAAAACACACAGGATTTCAAGTTGAGTGTTAAAAGTTGGTGTTGAGGTTTACGGCTGCTAGTGGCAACCTTTTTCCATGTTACACTGTACTCTGAGCTCACCTGTATGTCCATGTTCTGTCCTGATCCCCCCTTGTCCCTCTTGTCTCTACTGACTCCCTCTGTGTCTGATCCTGAGGAGAATTCTCCATCCTGCCCTTCATTCAGCCTCAGGACTTTACGTCTGCTGCTCTCCTGCTGCTCATGATCTCTCTTCAGCTGATGCAGCTTCCTCCTCTCTGTAAGCCTCTCCCTACGCTTCTCGCGGTCACCACTAGAGGGAGCGCTACTCTCTGATTCCAGTAGGCCGTGGCTCCTCAGCAAGTCCTGTTAGAGAGAGAAAGCTCACGTCAAGCAGTGGTGTCACATCAGAAACTTGCTAGTGTTTTCGTATTATTTTTTTCTGTGTGTCAGTAGCGTGCCTTGAACTGTCTGCGTAGGTTGACCATCTCATATAGTCGCTGCTCCTCCAGGCCTCTCCTCCTGCACCATTTCCTTGAGCCACCACCTCTCTCTCCCTTCACCTGTTGTTTTATGTACAGCGAAGTCCATAATATATCAAATCTGTCTAAACATTTCATATCAAACCGCCATTGTCAAATAATGTTTCCATTACTGACCTCCACCCAGGCATTGAAGGTGTTGAGTAAGGTAAAGGGGTCTCCGTGGTTGCTGTGCAGGGGCTGGCGGGCAGTGGCACAGTCTGGGTTGTGCTGTGAGCTGCGCAGGAAAGGTGATTGAACACTGAGGGCTGCTGCCACTGTCAATACAGGCTCCACCAGGTTAAACAAACAGCCCAGCACCAGCATCTTCCCTGAAAGAACACACACACACACACACACACACACACACACACACACACACACACACACACACACACACGCTTACCTAAATCCAGGTCATACTGTATGTGTATGTGACTTTTAAAGTCCAGTGTGTCATTGCTAAATTAAATGTGATACTGTATATAATTACTTAAAGTGAAACCAAGTCTGAAATTACTGGTATGCTATTTAAACTTTTCCAACAATTTACCACCACATTGCTTGCTGCTGTCAGCTTCATGAAAACATGATAAGATAAAAAAAAAAATGCATAGAAGACAAACAAAAAAAGAAAACTACAATACACAATGTGACTCTGGTGTTGGGAATCTTACCTATGACCACATCCACTGGCAATTGTGCCAGCAAACTACCAATGGAGGTCAGTTCAGCACGACTGTCTAACGCCCCCTGCTCTTTCAGATAAGTGACTGCAGTCTGGATACTAGCAGCTGGAGGTGGATCAATGAAGACAAAAGAAAGTGGATCTCCAAGACACATGCTCTTCATCTGCAGGAAAAAAACGCCATGAATAAAGCTAGAATTTAACAATGGAATTTGAAGAATTAAAAGGAAGAATTGATATCCTGCTTTCTATGGGATGTTGTTACCTGAAGAATAAGGGAGTCCAGAGCAACTCTGTGGATTTCAGGCACAGGATAAGGTGCGAAAGCATCGTAGTCAGACTCAGCGTACAGGCGGTAACACACTCCTGGACCTGTACGACCGGCTCGACCTTTCCTCTGCTCAGAGCTGGCTCGGCTGATCCAGAACTCCTGCAGACGTTGCATCTTGGCCTTAGGATCAAAACTCATTTCCTTTACCTTCCCTGTAAAAGAATAAAGTACAAAACAATCAATTCATATGGTTGTTAGTCTACCTCTTTGCCCTTTTATCCTATCTAAATTTCTTTAAAGTTAGAAAAAAATGTATTCCCCCAAAATCCAGCATGATGGGTTTAATTACTGTTGAACCTTTAGGATCCTCACTAGATTTAAAATTCAGAGATTTTGAGCAAAGCTTGGCAGCACAAAATTAGGTTTGTTAGGATGGGCTCATTGGTTAGTTAAACAAATTTTAGTTAATTCTTATTTTATTTTATTTAACCTTTATTTAACCAGGTAAAAGACCCAAGTTACAAGTGTACTACTAGTTTCATACCTGAGTCTACAACAAAGCGCACTCCATCTATTGTAACTGAGGTCTCAGCAATATTGGTTGAGATGATGCACTTTCTCACCCCTGGAGGAGCAATGTCAAACACCTGATGAATAATATGATGAGAGATAATTAGAACCAATAAACCACAGCTAACATATCAGATTCAAATATCGTATGTCCACTGTAATCCAAACAAAGCTGACTGTGCCTTATCCTGCTGGGCCAGTGAGAGGGTGCTGTGCAGCGGTAAGACAATCCAGCGATTTGTATGTGTGGCATAAATTTGACAGGCCTCCTGGATGGTGGAGATTTCTGCCACACCACTAAGGAAGATGAGCAGGTCGCCGCGTTCCTCTGGAGGGTAGCGTTGATCGATGCCCTGCAGGATGCGCAGATATGGTCTGGGATCCATTTTCTCTGAACGTGAGGACTGCTCCTCGGGTGGAATGGGCTGGTATATCACCTTAGCACAGAAAACAGAGACAAAAAGTTAGATGCAATTTAAGAGAAAAAATCTGACAAATTCTCAAACCCTGAAGAAACTGTAAATGTTGCTTTTGGAACATAATTTCTTGATTTAAAGCTTCAAATGTGTATCCCACTCAAGTAAAGGTCTGGACACTTCCAGTGCATTTGTCTTCGAGCATGCCTATATCAAACCCCAGATAACTGATTCTGATGAGTGAGATGTATATTTACATTTGTGATCACTGCCATCCTCTGCTTACCTGTATAGGAAACAACCTGCCTGGCACCTGCAGCACAGGAGCGCTATTGAAATAGTCAGAGAAAAGCTTGATGTTGATTGTTGCTGACATGAGAATGAGACGCAGGTGTGGGTTGTCGGCCAGCAGAGAACGCAGGACCCCTAGAAGAAAGTCACAGTGAAGATGTCGCTCATGGACCTCGTCGACGATCAGCACCTGATACTGAGCCAGCGTCCTGTCCTGTTGGATCTGTCGGAGCAGCAGCCCCTCAGTCAGGAACAGCAGTTTGGTAGCCAGCGTCCGGGTGGTCTCAAAGCGGATCTGGTAACCTACCTACAAAACATGACAGCATTTCATTAGCTCAAATGTATTTAAGAGAATATATTTGAATAAATCTTCAAATAACAATATTTATTTGCTATTAGTATACGCACGTTATCTATTTGATTCTTATTGAATCTGATAATAATACAATATATGTGTTGCTTGTATTTTGTATTATTAATCTGAATCTGAAAAGTGCAGGTAAATTCATGTAGTGAAGTAAAAAGTACAATATTTCCCCCTAAAGTGTAGCAGAGTATAAGTATAAAGTAGCTGAAAATTGATACACTCAAGAAAAGTGCAAGTACCTCAAAACAGTACTTCAGCACAGTATTTAAGTAAATGTATTCAATTACTTTTTACCACTAAGAAAAACTCCCTCAAGTACATTTGCCTTTGACTAATTACTTCTGGAGGTCTTGTGTGTTAATTGAATGTTCATAGACAAGTCAACAAATACAAAACAAAAATCTATGGGCTATATGGTGCTTCAACAAATGTAAGAAGCTGTGTTTGATCTTCCGTGACAAACCTTTGAGCCGTACTGATTGAGACTCTCAAAGCTGACCCTCTTTGCGAGGGATATACAGGCAATACGTCGAGGCTGAGTGCAGGCTATGTGGCTGAAGCCAGCTGACAGAAGATACTGAGGTACTTGTGTGGATTTTCCGCAGCCTGTGTCCCCTGCCACCACAACCACAGGGTGACGCCGCACCAGCTCCACTATCCTGTCCCGATACTGGAAGATGGGCAGATTCTTTTGCTCCCGGCGAAGCTTGGCCAGCTTTCCAAAACTCTGCCTCTGGCTGAAGTCCAGGAAATGCAGGAGAGCCAGGCGGCAGTCTGAGATCTCCTGGCTGCCTGGACCCGAAGATCTCTGCCTGCCTCTGTGCTCTGACTTCCCGAGGCGCTCCTCGACATCTCTGGTGCAAACAGATACATTAATCCGGTAACGACCATCATACTCTTTAGGAAGGCCAAGGTCTACCTTTCCAGTGCCAGTCTTTCTCTTGTCTTTACCCTCTTCTCTGTCCTGTTTTGCTCCTGAGCCAGACATGTCCCTCTTTGTTTTGAACCTCTGGAAGCGGTCAAAGAAAGCCCAAAACTCTTTGTGCTCCGGGCTGCCGGCCTGGATGTAGTCATGCGGGCGGAAAAAGACCTCGTCCAGCTGGGCTCGGCACTGCGGGCTGTCCCAGTCCCAACTGCGGCTGTCTCTCCTCTGGTCTGAATCCATTTTTACTGTAAGTTACGCTACGCGCCTTCACCACCAAGTTATTCTCTAATAATGAATCAAATCCATAGGTTTACGGCTTTGCAAACACGCAGCTGTTTGATAAACATGTTGCCTCTAATTTGGACAGACTAAATTTTAGCTAAAAAGTTCCCATCTATTTTAAACTCTATTTTTTAAATCCATGTTTCTGAGACAGGCCGAGCATCAGTTTTTTACATTTCTTTAAATTGCTACATCTGAGATTATTGGAAAATAATATGTTACGACTGTAAGAAAAGATTAACTAACGAATAAAAACTGGGCAAATAAAGCTTCAACTGCTGCGAAGACCGGGGGAACAATAATATGGTGGGACCGTATCCGCTCCGTTATTAAATATCTTCCGGAAAAGGGCAAGGGTATATTCGTTTGTTCTTTGTTCCGGGGTGAATTAAATCGGTTTGTTTTTTAATGTTTTACTGTGGAAATGAAAGAATGTTGCATTAAAAAACATTTATTCAAGCGACTGGCCTTTTCAGATGACACACCGTATTTTTTTACCCCTCACATTTGCCACACATAAAAGCTTCTTTCAATGACACTTTACAGAAAACAATGGAGACACATATGAAAAGCAAAAATAAAAACAGCATAAATTGTAATTTGAATCTGGACCAGAATGAGCATTTCTTTCTGACACCCCCATCATTTATCTATCTTGTAATACCCATAAACATCCTGTTGAAGTAAAGACTAAATGAAAATATTGCACAGTGAACAAATCAATTCAAATCCGAGCTCAGTTTAAATTAGTTGCAAAGGATAACCAATATGGTTGTCATAAAGTAATTCAAAAATCATAGATAAACTGCATGTCAGAGAATGATAACACAAATGCAAAGGCGGTTATATTAGACATATTTTATTTAAAAACATCTGCTATAAAACACACATTTACAGATTTGAGATGGACTGAACTGTCATGAGTACTGATTTTGTGCTGAATAAAATAGAGGTCATAACATTGTATTAAACATGAGAGATGGAACTCAAACAAAACCTACTATAATATGCTGTTTTTTTATGCTGATAGAAAAGCAGTTCACAGCTGTTAAAATGAAATGCTGTGCATGATAACAAGGCTAATGCTAGTGAACATTCATATCATTTACTTCTCAGGGATTTCTGCTGGAGTAAAAATAAATGATATAATTTGTAAGATACCAAGCCATAGGAGGTAAGGTGGAATGAGCGTACTGTCATTTTGTTTTAAATTTATAAAATTTAGAACAAAGACAACAACAAAACATGGTGGGAAATTGTTACATATACTGATAAAACACAGGACAACACAGAGTACAAGGATGCACATTTCCATTTATGTACATGTGTAACAATCACACCTAAAATCTATTTCATGTGCAGCACATAACATTGTTCTCCATCAAAATACACTAAAACAACAGCAAAAAAACACAAAAATAAAACATTTATTTACATTTAAAAACATTTCATCAACCCCACCCTCATAAAAATCACAGTAGACATAAAATGTGTTGAAATTGCTCTTCAAGCAAACAGTGCATTTTCCACTGCAGCTGCGACTGGGAGTCAAGGCCACTACTTCAGCTGAAAAGTCAGAGTGGCAAAGCAAAAAATGGTCATCAATCTGTGTTAATGTCAATAAGGCCTGAGTCCGACTATTCTGCAGTCGTCTACACTCCCGTCTTCTCTTTGATCCAGCCACGGTATTTGGTGACTGTTGTGTAGATGCCAGGTTTGTTTCTGCGGGCACAGCCATCACCCCAACTGACCACTCCTGCCAGGAACATACGACTTGTAGATGGACTGGACAGAGGGCCGCCAGAGTCACCCTAACGGAGACAAATAGACATGTACCTTAAGTTACTACATGGGAACTGTATGGGGAATTTTCCTTTCTCTCTGCCCTTTCTTCACCTTTTCCTCCTTCACCGTCCCTTTCTAATTTTTCCATTTTTCCACTGGAAATGGGTTTTTCTAAAGTCCATGGCCATGTGATCATTTAAACTGTGAGGCAATGCAAAATAAAATCATAATAATAAAAAAACACAGCGTAATGCACTCTGTGAAAAATTGAAAGACACACTGCTCTTTTTTTTAAACAAGGTAAGAACATTGTGAATTCTCATGAGATTGTTCTGATTAATTCAGAAAAACAAAAGTAGATTTTTGTCAATGAAAAGTTATCTCAAAATTCTGAGATAATAGTCAAAATGATTCAGAAGAACAAAGCAGATTTTTTTGCTCAAGTGAAAGCATTATGCTTCTTTAGAAAACAAGGATACTAAGCAACTGGTCTGGGTGATATTCTACTCTATACAACTGAGCAAGCCTTACACTTTCATCACCACAGTATAGTTGACAACAGTTGAATTTATGGATAATTGTCAACTTTGCATACTGTTCAAAATATTCACATCCCTTTGTTTTGTGAATCCTCCTTGGAGAAAGCTGTCCTTCAAAGAGGAACAGAAAGAGAGAAAGCAGGGCAGCATGGGCTTTTTATTACCTGACAAGCATCGACTCCTCCGCTCAGCACTCCAGCACACATCATCCGAGATGTGATTTGCCCTCCCATCAAATCGTTACACACTGTGTGGTTGATGATTCGGACCTGGGCCTTTTGGAGCACTTTTGCAGCAAATCCTGAAGCGCAAACACACACAGGAGTATACCATCACGCTTGGTCTAAATGTCATGTCATTAGGTTGGGGCTTTCCCAGTGATCAAGCTTCCGGTAATGGCAGGCCTTCATCAGAGATAAGTTATTGTTTCTAATGGCAGGTCCTCAGTAAAAAGGTTTGGTGTGTATTAACGTACATACTACATGACATCTATTTGTAGGCAAATATAGAGCTACTACAATGAAAATATTTTAACAAATTATGAAAACCCAGTATATATCAGAGAATCATCAAACAAAATTAACACTAAACCAAAACAAACCAAATGCATATTTGAATTAACCACCCAATTATAATGTATATTACAATTAAAAACATTTATTCAGAGCCTAAAAATATTTTTCAGAGATAATCTGATGATTTTCTTTATTCAGTCAAATTTGAATCAGCATTGACTACTACTACTACCAACTACCAATTAGGGCTGCAACTACTGATCATTTTAATTGTCGATTCATCTCTTGATTAATCAATTAGTTGTTTGGTCTATAAAATGTAAGAAAATAGTGAAAAATGTTAATCAGTTTTTCTCAAAGCCAAAGATGATGTGCTCAAATGTCTTGTTTTGTCTACAACCCAAAGATAATCAGTTTACTGTCATAAATGAGTAAAGAAACTAGAAAATATTCTAATTTAAGAAGCTAATATTGGAGAACTTTGACTTTTTTCTTAAAAAATTGCTCAAGCTGAATACTTGATCATCAAATTAGTTGGCGATTATTTTAAAATTTGACAGCTAATAGAATAATTGATTAATTGTTGCAGCTCTAACACCAATATTACATCCAATTAAAAACTCACAAACAAGAAACTATGACTGACTGATAGTTCTTTACTAGTGGCTCTTGACGAAAATGAGAAATACAAGGCTTATTATTTGTGCGGACTCACCTCCTTCTCGAGTGGCACCCCATCCAGTGATCCACACAGTGCTCCCACTTGGAAAATCGTGTTGGGGAGCCGGCAAGCAGATTGGCTTGATGTAATCAGAGTAGGTGACAGGACTGTCCAGCTCCATCAGGGCAATGTCATTGTCAAAGGTGAAGTCATTGTAGTTAGGGTGGGGTATGATCTGCTTCAAGTTCCTCTTCACCACGGGATTTCCAGTCTGCTGCTGGCTGTGCATGCCGAGGTTAGCTTCCCAAGTGCCGGGCTGGGAGAATCTGAGGACGCACACCAAAACAGATCGCAAAGTTCATTCTTAATCTAGGATGATTAATAGCCACATCACGTGGCACAAAAATCACATCAGAAAATATTAATGAAAAACCCATTAGTTAGGCCTAGCTGTTCAGAACTTGTTAATCATTAGTTAAAGGGCAACTTTGCCATTTTTTAACATGGACCCTATTTCCTATACTTTTCTGTCTGAGTGACTGATGTAAACAACAATTTTTGAAATTGGTCCAGAGTTGAGAGAGAGAGAGGGCTGCAGCCAGCAGCCACGTGACATCCTTATTGTTAATTGGGGCAAGTGTAAGTCCGTCACTGTATGTCCATTAATAGTGGGCATTTTTGCTACAGACAGGCTCAGAATGTTATTTTAAGTGTTTGAAGAGTCTCTTTACCTTATGCTTGAGTCAATCTGTTTGTTATTGTGTCTAAGTCCCGTTGGAGGAAAAGTCTTGTTCTGAAATTTCATGAGACATATACTCTGGCTCAAAAACTATAAGAGCGGCCATCAAATTCAAAGCCCTCATCCACATTGTCAAAATCAGCTAAATAACCTTCCATGACTTGAAAATCTTTTAGATAACACTAAAGCTACACTTTATGTACTCTAGCACAACACATTATGCCCTCTCACATTTACGATTTGGTCTTGTTACAACAAGTCACGTCTTGTGAGATTTCAGAATGAAACTTCTCCTTGAGCAAGACTTAGACACAATTACAAACAGAGCTGATCAACTGAAAGGTAGAGAGACATCGCAGACACTCACAATAACAATTTGAGCTTGTCTGTGGCAAAAATAACCACTTTTAATGGATGCAAAGTGACAGTGCATGATTGTCCCATCTGGTTATATTGTGGGTGTTCTGTGGCTGCAGCCCTCTCTCTCAATATTGGACAAATTTAAAAAACAGTTGCTCCCATTATCATTTAGACACAAAAGCATGGGAAAAATGTTTGAAAAATGCTTAAGTTTCAAAGAGCAGCGAGTGTAGAAGAGAATGTTTTAACTCAGATGGCATCCAAAGTGAACTGAGTTTTTAAAGGAATTTATTAAAGGCAATTATCATTGTGTTGATCCCACTGAGCCATTGCATGAATATCAATCTTCAGCAGAATATGCATTGTTTAACGACCTTCAGTATCAAGATGTTATTCTGATGGCTCTAAACGGAGCTTACTGTTGTAAAGAGAAGCATGGTGTAAACATGCATCTAAAAGTTGCACTGAGGGCCTGGAAAGGGTTCATGCATGTTAAATTATTCACGCACACATTCAAGCATTGTGTTGTTTGTAAAAACACAGAGGTCTAAGGTTTCACTATGCATGTGACAAATTGTTTACAGAATATTTAAACTCAAGTTATTTTGTCCCAATGACCCAAAGAATTTAAGAAGCACTTGCGGCCTTTCAGAAAATCTATAAAGCGAACAGCCCCTGTTTTTGTGTTCACACTCTATTTAACTGTATTCAAGACTATTCAAGGTCTTGAAGAAGGATGACATATTTATTTTGCAGGATTTGGAGAGAACTTTTATTTACGTAAAGATGGCTCTACTGTTGTGTGGTTAGGTAAAAAATCCACTGATACTGTAGGGGACTTTTTGTTATTTCATTGTTGCACTCATTTCATTTTCTTTTGCAGAGGAGCATCTGCTTAATATCTGCAATATGAAAACTGAATGATCACCATTCTGAGAGATCTGCAAGTATAAGCCCTAATTTATTCAAACCATGCAGAAAAGTAAAGATTTATATTTGCCAGTGAGAACATACAGCATTAAGTAAAATGCTACCTTGTTCTGCCGTCATCTTGCACGCAGTGGGCAGCAGTAACCAGCCAGCGTCGACCGATGATGGACGCTCCGCACACATGGCCAAAACCTTTCACATGGAGGCTGACCTGCCAGGGAAACTCCCCTGCTTCTGCATCCTGACCGCCCACAATACGTGACGTCTTGAACATACTCCTCCCACAATCTGCAAAGTAACAAAATCAATCAGTCACAGGGCTGACTTGTTGCAGCTTGCTTTCGTGCCTGGAGTGGGTGGAAGTTCACATCTGTTTTTTGATGCAAGCTAAACAATGCAGATGGCAATAATTACTGGTTTTAAAATCTGAGACAAAGTACATATACCCACTGAGGTTTTGATTGTGACATACCGCAATTCTCCTCATCAGATCCATCTTCACAGTCCTGTGTCCCGTCACATTCTGGGTTCACTTTACTGATGCATTTATTGTTTTTACATCTATATGTAAGATCAGTGCATCTTGCATCAGTGCCTACAGAGAGGGAAGAAAGAACAATAAAAATTCAAACTATGAATTCCTTCAGTCATCAATTATGTGTTCATTAGAAATGTGTTTGTAACACATGTACAAAAATTTTAAACAGAAGGGAACTTTACATTTTTACAGCAGTTAAAAGATATACTATGCAGGATATTCCTAGAAAACAATGTATAGACTTACACAAGAGTAATCCCTCTTGGTCATAATTCATGACCCACTACAAGTATGTGATGGTGTATTTTTCTGCAGAGACTCTGCCCTCTGCCAGTATTTTCCCATTTCTGTGCTTGGGTCATTCATCAGCATGCACCCAAGAGGTGCTCTGGCACCAAAAAAATGCAAATATAGTGAGGTGAAAGTGAATTTGCAAATCCTAGGATAGCGATGGAATAGCTTGCCTTACTCTGCCTCTCATAAGCTTACCCTACATTCTTACCCAAACCCAAACCAATCCCACTCCTCTGTCCTAAACTTAACCAATCCATCCTATGAAGGCAATGAATACTTGCCAGTCATAGGGAAAGTAGGGTGGGCCATTCCTTCGCTGTCCTAGGATTTGCAAATTTCCGAGGTGAAATCCCTAATGAGAGTGGATCTGTGGTTGGCTTTTATTTTCACTTTTGCCGGTGAGCATGTTTACAAGCATTAACCCCACAATCCTGCATAGCATAGCTTTAAGTTGTTTGGAAAAATGTTGTTGTTTTTTTTAACTGCTTGTGGGCTAAAGAACTCCAGTATAAGACAAAAAAAAATATTCACACATCTCTGACATTGTATCACTTTTTAAAGATGTTATGGCTAAAGAGTAAATCTGCTGGAAACAATTGTGGAAAAGAATTCAATAAATAGCTCAATAAGTCAGCACATAAAGTAGCGAATCATATCTCATATTTTGAAAAAAAAAAAAAAAGACATTTTAATAAGATATATAGTACATTCAGTGACATTTTTGTGATTTAGAAAACAATTCTTACTTCTCCCACATTCAAGCTCATCTGACCCATCCCCACAGTCGTCCGTGCCGTCACAGCGATTTTTTTCGGAAACACATTTATTATTCTTACACGTTATTTGTCCAGATTTGCATCCACCTTAGAAAACAAAACAGATAGGCATAAGAAAACTGAAAAGATCGAAGGCCTTTCAGTGGTCATGTAGAATCCATCCATAAGTGTTAACAGGTCTTACCACAGTTCAACTCATCTGTGCGGTCTCCACAGTCATCTACACCATCACATTTCCAGAACATGGGCTTACACAACCCATTTTTACAGGTGATGTCCTTTGAATTGCACTCTGGATGGAAAATACAGTTAAAATCATTTTGTGTACCACCACTGTAGAGAGGAATTAAGACTACTGATTTTTACTACTCCTTCTGAGTATAATCTGAGTAAACAGCACTTACTGCAGTTTAATTCATCACTCATGTCTCCACAGTCATTCCAGCCATCACACCTGAGGTCTTTGTTAATGCACTGCTGATTTTTGCATTGGAACTGCTTTGGACAAGCTGTGGATGAAAGGGTTACGGTCAGATACACTTGCCTAATGTAAAGAACTTATCATTATCAGTGAGAAACTAAATCACTTACGGTCTTTAACGTCAATGGCCTCATATGTTGCATTAAAACCTCGGTCCACATAGGAGTCATCGGAGAAAAACACCACACTCATTTTGTTGGTGCTGCTGGTTTCTGTCACTGTTCCATCAGGCTTGTCTCCACACAGTCTGACAATGAAACACACAAGCACTGTCATTTCTGCTCTGTTACATAATTCCAATGTAGACATATAATCAAAGACTCACTTCTTTCCATTGACCTCCACGTAGTCTTTGCGACAGTCTTTACTGTTTTCCTGCCCGTGCTCAGTCATGAGGAACTTTCTGAATGTCACCTTCACCGCTTTACCATCAGGGACCTTAATGACAGACAGAGACGAGTAAAAACCAATTGACAAGGTGACGTGACCTTCTGAAGAGCAAAATAGAACAGAAACTTGTTTGAAACTTATGATATGGCCGTGTGGATCAATTGTCGACGTCTCACCTGGATTGTCCACTGGCATGAAGTTCGAGGAGGATAATAATTTGGGAAGCTGGGAGAAGAGAAGCTGCCTTTTTCACCTGTCAACTGGCCACCACATGTTGTTCCTGTTAAAAAATGTAAGTGTCAGTGTTTGCACAAATATTTAACATTTATAGTGCGGCTCATAACAAAGAGACCTACATAAGCTTCAACCACCCAGACATTAGTCCCTACCTTTACTTCCACGTCGGACTTGTGAGACTGTTGCTCTAAAACCAGGGTAGTTCTTCTTGTCATTTGAGGCCATCATCACCAGCATGACATTGCCAGATGACAGAAATGTCAGTGGCTCACTAGGTGAGTAGTATCCACACATCCTGTAGAGAAAAAAAACACAGACAACATAAATTTCCTATATGTATTGTTCACTGATGTGATAATTATATTGCAGTTTTGTTTAAATTAAATGTTCGCTGTAAAATCACTTACTGATTGGCTTGAGTTGATTCTAAAACATCTGTTTTTTGGGATCAGACTTCAATGGAAACACTTATGTGCAAAATGGTCTTTCTGAAATTTTCCCCCTCTACTTAAGAATTAAAATTCTCACTGAACCTTGATTTTTACCTTTGGCACAAACAAAATACATCATATTACAGTCTTATAAGCCTGGTTCCTTGGACATGGATTGAGTTTAATCATATATTAAAGGAGCAGTGTGTAAGATTCAGGGGGATTCAGAGGCATCTAGCAGTGAGGATTGCAGAATGCAACAGACAGAAACATCTCCCAGATAGAATTCCTTCAGTGTTTACTGTTCAGGAGGTTTCTACCGGAAGCCAATTAATCTGCAGAGGTCTCTTCCTAAACAGACCAGGTGATTAAAACTGGAATAAAAATCTTGATAAAGCAGTTTTACGCTACAAATCAGTGTTCCTGCAACGCTGTTCAGCACGTCGGATGCAAATGGCCCTATCTAGAGATCTGTCTGTTGCTTTGTCTGTTCTGAGCTACTGTAGAAACATGGCGGTGCAGCATGGCGTACTCTGTCAACGAGGTCCTGCTCCCTATGTAAATATAAATGGCTCATTCTAAGGCAATAAAAACACTGCAAGTGCTATTTTCAGGTGATTAAATACTAAAGAAAACATACTTATCATATTATATTCCATTCCTGTCAATATATTCCCCTAAATCCTACACACTGGACCTTTAAAAGATGAAAAGAGTTTCCTTGTCCACTAAGAAAACAGTATATGTAGAGTCGATCTAGATCACTTATACAGTGTATCACTGAGACGTTTTTATTACTCCCCTGCAAGAATGCCACTAATGATTTTAGCATGCACACATGTTCTGCCTGTAAAAGTCCTGGTTGTTGCATGTTGTTTTTGCACTTTGGAAAAAGCAATGACATTCTCAGCTTTTTATCTGAACTGCTCCCAGATTTAACTGTCATATTAAAAGAGGTAACATTCTGGCATGACACATTACTCAGGTAATGTAAAGGGCCCATCTGACCAGCAGAGGGCCTTACATACAAGATACAATATGTTCCTTTCAATCCAAATCTAAAAACATGTACTGTGTGCCACTGCAGGAAAATAAGAGGGAAGCAGGCAGGCAAGTTGTTTGTCTGTGTGAAGCTGTATTTTAATGAGACAAAAGGAAAACTCACTCTTCCATAACGCGGGTCTCAATGGCCACCAAGGAGTCGTAGATTTTGACAAAGTCATTCTTGCATACCTCTTCCAGATTCATTGTATCAAATTCAAGTTTGATGACATAGCCGGGGTCTGCTCTCAGCTGCCACTGGATGAAGGTGTTGGGGGGGTAAGGTTTGTCTGGGAAGCCAGGGGACTGGATCTGCTCTATGTGATTGGTCCTTGTATGTTCTGAAAAACTGAAATAACCTGAGACAGAAACAATGGCTTTTAGTGGTGCTCACATTAATTCTGATATCACTATGCCAACATTTGTACTTAAGTGCAGTACATTTTCTGGGTATGATGAAACACTGGACTAAAAGTAAATAAGTCATAATGATGCTGTTGCTAAATTACGATTAAAATAAAGAGAAAGTCTTGTACACTTCTTCCAAAATTTTGCATTTCTCATTAAAACTCATTAGGGAAAACATCAACAAATTGCACACCCAAATATGACTAAACTGCATGATTATTATGCCAGTCAGACTTGCATTTTCTGCATAATTTACATTTCATAATTTTCAATTTTTGCTGGGTAGAAAGATAGCTGAAAAAACAAAACAAAAAAAACAAACATATTTTTTGTCAGGTATCTATAGACTGAACAGTGTTGGGACGATTACTTTTGAAATGTAATAGGTTACGGATTGTTAGTTACACCGTTAAAAATGTAATAATAACTATTATCTAAAGCACCTATTGTAATCACGTCATTAAAGTAATATAACTTAGTACGTTTGATTACTGTTTAATTACTGTCTTAACAAATGTTTTGAACTGGGCAATAAAGCCGAAAAATGTCAGGAAACAGGCTATGCCACAGGAAGGCATTCCTGCATGGCAAAAAAACACAAAACAACAAATGAATATTATATTCTATCAACTTTTTACCCACAAATATATATACACCAATGTAACCTTTTGGTTAATGCAATCATTCTGATTAGTAACTGTGATGTCATTTCATATTTTTTCTCAGTAACAGATTACAGAAACATTTGTTTTGTTATCTAATTATGTAACTAGTTTTTCCCCCAACACTGAAACCAAATTACGATGTTTGTTTACAATAACTTCTGGGTAGAAAAGCCCCATGTTACGTACATGAAATTATTTAATGTGTGCAAATGGTGCCTCAACAGGTTAGTTTTTAGCCTCCTTAAAGAGGCCCACATAAAAAAATCAACATCAATTTCAGAGTACACTATATTTAAATTATTTGCACCATTTCACCTTGCCGCCAGACAGTGATTTCTGAAGGGGAATTGAAGCCATTATCTCAAAGCCACCACACTCACTGACAAAAACATTCATTTTACTTTGCAGAACACAGGAGTTGCTGGTCAACTGCTGCCATGATCACCTAGTGTGTAAGGTAAAGCAGTGAAAATAGACACTTGGACAGATATTTGTTTATTTTTTAGGTAGCTAAAATATGTTTTGTTGTGGCCCCTGCCCACAGCAGCAAATTGCAGTAAATAGCACCAGGGTACATAAAATAGGCACACAAAAAAACATCAGATAGGTTGCCTGTGGATATTCTCATTTATCCATAGTTATCATAGTCATAGTTATCTCAAGGCATTTGAATGGAATGCAACTGGACTTAGTTTTGTCGAAGACAATCAGATAGGTTGGACCACCATGTTTAACTATAATTCTTTACACTTTACAGTTACAACTAAAATGATAACAAAAATAAACCAGTTTGCTGATTTCACATATCTCCAAAATTCAAATCAATTGCCAGATGTCCACCCAGAAGTAACTGTTGTTTTTAGCGTGATGTCACTGTGATTTGCTCTATATGTCCAAAGAAATAATCTTACGTAACAAGTGTCCAGATACGATAATCAATAAGGGTTTCAGCTATGGTAACATGCTCCAAACCCCATGAACTATTTATGTGTTAGACATGTTTGCTGTTACTTTTATAGATGAGCTGTCAAAGATAACTCTCGAAGACTAAATGTTAGATGCAAACTGAGCACTTACTGCTGAATGATGTTGAGAGCAGCCGTTCATCAAGCACTGTGAGATGAAACACAAAACAAATGATTTAGAAGAGGATGTTGACAACAAAACAGAAAACAGCAAGTCCACAATCAGACAGACGTTGACATTCTACAACAAACCACAAGCGAAACAGTTTGGTTTATGGACTGAATCACAAACAAGTTTGGCCTTCAGTTGCCTTGACTCTACCTGAGGACCGCACATCTTGTAAAGAGAGTGAGTTGCCAGGTCTGTACAGGGTACGCTGCTCTTTTTCCACCAGCTTCTCCATCGTAGACATGGCTTGGTCGACAGATGCTTCTTGGCCCGCAGGAACATTGAACTCAGAGAGGTAGTAGGCAATAACACTGCCTTCACTAAGAGCAACAAGACACAAATGAAACGGTATAGAGGTGGAGCAAATTAAAAAACAAAATGTCACTATACTAAAAACGATCATACAGATGCATGCGTGCTGATATATCAAGACTCTTATCGTTCTTACATTAAATACTGTAATTGGTTAATGATGGAAGTAATATAATGGCTCAGCACTGCTGGGCAATATATTGATATTATATCAATACTGTGATATGAGAGGAGATAGTCCTAGATTTTGGATATCACAATATCATATGTGTTGTCTTGCAAGTGCATTACCATAAAGTGATGTCATTTTCTTAATTTACCAGTCTATCAATGTCCCACAAAACATAAAATAAGAAAATACAAACAGAGGGCAGGACACACCACTACACACTTATTGTGGGTCATAAGTGATGGATGAGAGGAATTACTATTACAATTATTTGCTACTATACAAGTCTATACATTGTATTTTAGGAATATCCCATATAGTATATCTTTAACAGTAAATCCCATCCATATTGGGGCATGGAAATCGTCTTAAAAAAAATGCCGGCATTCAAAAGCAGAGAGCACATATCTGCATAATCCTCTGAACTTGCAATTTTAATACGAGAAAATGTTTAGAGATTAGTGTGGTATAAATGATGGTGCTATTAGATCTGCCTGTATGCACTACAAAAACAACCACTTGTTCCTTCACCAGTGGCCTAGTTTTCTTCCAAACTTCAGTTTAATCCATTTTTTGAGATGTCCCATGAACCAACACAAAAAACAAACAGGAAGGGAAACATGGTGCTTCTAAAAGAGGTAATAAGAAGTTGTACCTGAAAGCCTGAACTGTAGAACCAACATAGTATTTGGCCAACTGTGGACTTTTGGAATAGATGGCTTTAAGCTGAAAGAGAAAGGAGTAAAATCATAACAGAGCATGAATCGGAGCTGTTTGAAAACACCTAAAAAACAATTGTTGACACGCAGTAGAATTTCATTTTTGAGAACAGAGCAGAGGCAAAGAGCCCTGAGCAGAAGTCTCACCTGTGATGTCACCTGCTTTGCCAGCGCCTTGAACTCTGAGCTGTTAGAGTTCTCGTATGCCTCTTCGAACACCTGGTTGGTGATTCGCATGGAGCCACTGTACATCCTCTTGTACCGCACATCTTTACGAACTGCAGGATCACACAGACAAGACTGAAGATGCATACCCATACTCTTACTACACAAGAGTTCAGCCTGTTTTATCTTAGTGCTGTGGCTTTTCATCTGATTTCTGGCTTTGTTAACTTTTCTTTGTTTGTCACTAATTTCTTTTCCCCATCTATCTTTTGAGTTGTGGAGTTTTAAGTTTCTTTCAACTGATGTAGCTTTAATCTCTCCCTCTAGGTTTAAATAATTTACATGTGCAAATAATCAGACAGAATAAACAGAACAAAGGGCACTGAGCTCTAACTTGTTTATGAACATTTCTTGGTCTATCAAAAACTTTTATGCCAATGTGCTTTTGTTATTTTTCAGAAGGAACTAAAAGAGGATGGAAAAACGAATATGCTCTCTCTCTTCCTTTTGATCCATATCTTTACTCCACCAAAGAAGACAGATTTTGATCCTGTTTGTAAGCGTGTTACCGTTGTAGGAGGAAACATAGGAGATTCAGCCAAACATGTTGGAGCCTCAGTCTGACTCAGATGAGAAGTCTGTTATGCACTAAAATTGGCCACTGGCAGACATATCAAGTAGCATCTTTTATTTATGTTGTTTTTAGCTTGTTAGCTTGTAGGCTAAGTGGCAGTGACTAATGCAGTGTTACTATTTGTTAAACATACAATAATATCTGTTAAGATGGGCTTTTTTGTAGATAATGGTAGGAAGTTCCAGGGTCTGGTTTACATCCAAAAACTGCACACTCTACCATGTTTGCTGTCAAAACTTTCAAGATGCTAATGTTAAATATGTTCCCCTCGGCGATATGTGTTTCCCATATTAGACGGCAATTGGCTTTTGTATTAGGTATGTACCTAATCTATCTCCTTCGCATATATTTCAATCTTAGATTTCAATACAAATATTGAAGAATTTGAAAACACCTTTCTAGTGACAAACTTTACACGGATACAAGTCAGTATAGATGATTCATTTTAGGGCACATAAACATGGAAAAAACATTGTTGAGTGGAGGGGGACTTTCACAACAATGTGCAAAAGGACCTTTTTGAACTATTTTCTCATAATCCACTGTACTAGCATGAATGACAATAATCTGGCAAATTTAAGTGCTCTGAAAAGGACGTGAAAAAACATATGCACTGTACTCTAATATTTGTCTCATGTTGACCAAGCACATAGTGTGTATCAAGTTACCTGACAGATTACATGACAGACATCACCTACCTTTGTAGCAATGTTTTTCATTGTGATCAGGTTAGTTCAAGTTTTATATGCTTTTTTTTTTTAAACGTTTGCTATTGTTTCCTATTAATATAACTTGTACAAAGGAGGGACTACTTACAGTGGAAGTGCCAGACCAGCAGTCCGGTCATAAGCGCAACAACAAGAGCGAAGATGACCACACCAATCACAGCCCCAACTTTCCCTGGACCCTTCTTCTTCTCAAGCTTTTTGTTATCCGATGCTGGCAGGAACTGGACATTGGTGTCCCAGTCTTTGTCCTAGAAGACAGACATACAGTTGTATGAGTGAATGAATGATCAACACATAACACTGAAGGCCCTATATTATGCTAAAACAACAACCTCCAAATATTAATTCCAACCATTTCACAGAAGTGTGAAGACATTTGTGGACATAAAGCTGCAGGAGCTTTGCCTCAAGGATGTTCCTTTAGTGACACTTTTGATGTTGTTTTTCTTTTCCTAACCCTAACGCTAACCCTAAGACAGAATAGAAGTGACTGTCTTTGCTTGTCCTGAGTAGATAATCAACTAAAGATAAGTGACAGCAGCAGGCAGCAAGTAGGTACTTGTATATTTTAGGAATGTCCCAGCCTATGGTGACCTACAGAATTATGTTCTCAACCAGAGAAATTGTGAAAATACATACTGAAATATGACCAAATTCTTTTCTTTGCCTTATGACTTCTTAGGGGAAAGAAATCTTAAGATTTTTATAAAAAAATGAACTCATAAAAAAACAGAAAGGACAGTTTCAATGCCTGGTTCTGTAAATGAATTAGAAGTGATCTCTGTGCGTGAGTCACCTTAAGAGGTGAGACAGAGGGGGGGGAGGGAGTACAAAGGTTTCACCATGTAAAATCCTGTCAAACCTGCTGGGAGCGAACCACTTGCAGGTCTGAAGTGAAGCACAAGAATGTGTGCTTACTGAACTGTAGTAGAAAATTAAAAAGGACCCTAAAAAACTAGACTGATTCACAGGAAAATGACAAAGAAAAAAATCTTACAAGCTCTGGGATATTGTTTAAAAAAACTCAAAAAAGATTCCCATGACTTTAATTTTGTGAAAGTTTTAAAGTTACAAAGTGCAAAACTATGAATGTAGACCAAGGACACACACACACGCATGCTTTCTTTCCATCTGTATAAACCTGATACTAATGCTTAATAACTGAACTAATTTTACTGCGTCTAGGATAGCCCGGCAGCAGCATTTATTTTTTTGAGAGCTGGTTTTTACATCTGCCATTTAAGGCTCACTGCAGAGTCTGTGACAAAGATATGTGTGACTCTGCTTTGTTTATTATCCAAACATTACATACATAATGCATTCACTGCCTGGGGTGTTTTTTTAAAGCTACATATCTAAAGGAGATCGATTCAAAATTAAGAAACAGAGAGAACATGACACAACACCCCATCTCCATATTAACAAGATGAAGCTTTCTGGCATCAAATCGTTTCAACCAGAATCATGACTGGAACTATGACTCATGACTCTTCAAACGAACCATTTTTAAGTTTAAATCTTTAGTGAGCTTGTAAACAGTATCAGTATGGTTCAGTCAGTGTAATTATCTTAAAAAAAACCACACACAATCACAACACAAAATTCTGAAATATTCCAATGATATTGCTAAACACGTTACACACCTAATTTTGTCCATCTTTAACAGAAACTTGCTTATTATTGTTATAGACAGCAGAATTGTAAATCTTAATAAACATCATGTATTCATGATATATTCAAAATGGCATTAAACTATTACTCAGCCTCACTATCAATGGCCGAAACACAACACAGCAACTTTGCAACTGAATACACCTCAGATCTGCTCCTAGGACAGATCCTCCTTTTTCACAAATTGCCATGTATTTATCACAACACTGGGATAATGTGAAGTAATCTTTAAGGGATGGTAGTGTACAGAAGAGAGGGACTCAAGTCAACAAGTCGCAACAGGGCGGAGGAACCTGGAGGAATTCAGGCGTCAGCTCCTCAAAGACTGCCGGCTGTCTGAGGACCTTCTCTGATGAAGCTCAGTGAAGTTCGACAGAGAGAATAACTATTTTAAAAAGGTTTTATCCAAAGCTCTGAATTTGTTTAAAGGGTGGTAGGGAATTGGAGTATCATTTACTGTATACTGCTGGTGGGAAGATGCCTTAATACATTTTTCATTGTGCTAACTTCTTGGAAGTAAGGCAGCAGAGAACAGGAGCTAGTGCAGCAGAATATTTAAAAAACCTGTTACATTTACAAGACAGTTTGGTGGAATGGTGTACCATAGGCAAAAGAACAAAGATTACATAAATGTTTCCTGGTATTTTCACAAGAGCTACTGCTCATGATTAAATGATCTGACATATGTATCTTAGGATGCAGCTGCAGATCATAGATTTTCTTGTATCAAAATAACACGTTTGGGGGATTGTGAAGCCTCAGAGGAAGTTTTTGCTCTCATGAATGTAAACATTTCTGGGCTTTTATGACATGGGATTAACAAGTTTAAAGGCTCACCTCCCAAATATACCAAATTAAAATGCCGGCACAGCCTGTAATCAGAAAAGAACCAGAAGCTTGGCAAAGGAATGAAAGCAGGTTTTCTCAGCTTCTAAATGCTGGATTTTTTTTCACTTAGTAACATGTTTGTCTTCAGGCAAAACGGTGTGCTGGTGATAAGAGTGGCAGAGACTGTTAAAAGAATTGTATGGTTGTTTACAGGGACATCCTTTCAAGTATTATGTGTATGTGTGGAATGAAAACACTGACCTACTACTTAATGTCTGACAGGTTTGTTACAGGTACTTACCTGTAAGTTCACACTAACTTTAACTCATCTTTTAAGTTTCTTTCTATGTCAGTTTAGTTCACTTCCTGTCTGACACTTCCCCACAAACAAGTACCAATGTTAGGAGGGAGGGTGATTCAGGTAACACCCAAAGTCCTACATAAAAAACCCAAACACATATTCTACATTTAAGAGGACAAAACAGAGCCTGCACCTATGTTGCATGACTTGTGGACTGTATATTAGTATATGTTTCTTACCGACTTTGGGGTGTATCTCAGTCCACTGTCCATGTAATCCATCGGGGTTCAACACCTACACAGACTGCTAAAATTAAAATAAAAACACCTAAACTACTTAAGCTCTCCCAAACTTCTCCTCTTCTTGTTATTTCTTTGACTTGTGGTAGTTTTTGGTGCGGCCCACTGGCTGTTTTCCGAGGTGAACCTGCAGGCCTAGTCGCCAAGAGATGATTCTTGTGTCTGTCTGAATCCAACCTCCACCTTTCCACCGAGGAAAAAAAAAAATCTAAACCACAATCAGGTTACAGCGAACAAAAATCTCTTGTGGTGTCTTATAAGGAGGGTCTTCTTCGGTCGAGATGTTCACGAATGTCTGTCTGACCTCAATATGTCGCGTGTGACTCAGAAGGAGGGCAACTGGACGCAACAGCAGAGGGAAAACTTTTTCCGGGAGCTTCAGGTTTCTGCGGGCGTGTCTCTACCCCGCACCTGTAGCGACTTCCTGTTTACCTGCCACAGGTGAGGACAATGTTTAATGTTTTTTAAATGACCTTTTATGGGAAAATGACTACGTAGAAAAAAGAGGAGATAACAAACCACGCTGTTAACTCGATTATTATACTTACAATGCTGGATGAATTCAATTTGTAATGAGCGTTTTGAAGCAGCTGTATTTTAGCCTGCACACAATCTTAATAAGTTATAAATGAATTCAAATATTTGAAACATTTTGTCAAATCCTGATAAAGTCAAAGTTTCATACAGCCTATTTTTAGTATCAGTCAGGTGATCTTATCCTGGCTTCTGCCTTTTTGTGGGCTGTACCTATGACTCACTGTTGAATCACCAACGGTGAGCCGTGAGTTTCATATTGAGTAAACGGCACCCATCCTCAAATCCCCCTCATCTGTGGGGATAGGCCTACTATGAATCAATATTTCCAATTTTCGGTAATTACATCTTAATCCGCTGTATTGCGGGCAGTTTGATACAACTGAGCAACACCACTTATTCTGTACAAAATACAGAACACATATAAGTTAATAATTGGCAATTATTTAAAAATCATTTGATTTTACAAGTATTCTTCTTCTTATAATTATCATAGTGGTAGTAGTAGTAATACGTGTTTTATGATATTAAAAACATTTTGTGGTTTTGTAGTTGCTCAGAAAAATAACTTCAATAGTAGGCCTAATTTCAATAAAGCCTATTGTGGTGGGAATTTTACTATTATTCTAAGATGTTACACAGCTATCAGTTAATTGTTAGATAATTGTCTGATTAATTGATAATGAAAATAATTGTTCGCTGAAGCCCTATAATTCTCATCCCTGGCCTAAAATCCCCTTACCATTTTCAGTGGTGAAATGTAACTAAGTACATTTACTCAAAATTGAAGTACATTGATTATTTCCATTCATACCACTTAAGGCTTCTACTCCACTACATTTTCAAAGCCAATATTGTGCTTTTTTCTCCACTACTTTTATCTAACATTAGTTACTGATTTTTGCTGCTGAATACTGTTCATATTATCAATACAAAATATAACCTATTATGGATTAAGCTACCATACAGTATATAAAGTGGTAAAAATAAGCTCTGCCTTTTCCAGTTGCAACATTATTGATGCTCACACATCTATCTATCTACCTATCTACCTATCTATCTGTCTCTACGAAAAGACGACACATTCATATGGAAGTTGTGAGTTTATTGATGTGTATCCCCCTGTAACCATAAATCCGTTTCCTTTTGTGTCAATCAATTTTTTTCAAATCACTAATATGCATATTATATTAGTTCCCAGTCCCTTCCCACAATCAAGCAGGCAGTTACAAGATTGAAGCCGTTTGGGTGCATAGTGAGACAGTCACATACAGAGATACTGTCACAGGAAGAGGAAAAAAAATAGAAAACAAAGAAAACAAACTTAAAAATATATATCATATCATTTCATATAAGAACAATGCACACCACAGGTAATCCTCCGGAAAAAAGCCATGATTGCAACATCAACTATACAGGCATACAAAGACAATACTAAGAGAGAGAGAGAGAGAAAAGAGGATTCAAGGATTCAGTTTACTTGTTTGTGTCATTCTCTACCTGTAAAAATACACAAGTTAGCTTCTTTTTTTTTCTCAGAAACCAGCTCTCCAAGCCTTGTCTTTCTGTGTGTCTCTGTCTGCCTGCACAGCCCTCCAGCTCCAAGTTGTCTTCAATTGGCTTTGATCCAGGGCCGGCCCAAGCCTTTGCAGGTACCCAAATCCCAAAATCCAGATTACAAAATTTGTTATGGTTTCCCCATATCCTAAAAAAAGTTTTAAAACCCACCCAAATTATCCCTTACAATCCCCCAATTTGGTATATTCAGATTAAGAAAAAAATGTAATTTTTTGGCATTTGTTGTGATCCAAGAAATAAATAAAGCACCCCTAAAATTTGTACATTTTCACTTCAAATGGGGGGCCCCTGATGGCAAATGGGCCCGAAGCAGCTGCTTATGTTGGTGCCTCTGTGCCGGCCCTGATTTGCTTTATCAAACTGTTCTACGCTTTATGACCAGCAAAGCCAACAGTTGCTCCAAAAGCGTGTGTTACATCATCCCCAAAATTTGTTTCAAAGTTTATGGTACTTGGTTTTTGCTTCAGATAATTTGTGCAAAAAACAATAAACACAAACAAAACAAAAAAAAACAAACACGAAACTTCACTTGTTTGTCAGTTTGTAGCGTGTCATCACCCCTGTCACATTGTTTGTGACAGTGCATTAAAAAAAAAGCCACACAGGAACCTGTCAGGTACATAGTATGGAAAAAAAGCTTCCATGATACATTCAACTANCAAACAAAACAAAAAAAAAACAAACACGAAACTTCACTTGTTTGTCAGTTTGTAGCGTGTCATCACCCCTGTCACAATGTTTGTGACAGTGCATTTAAAAAAAAGCCACATAGGAACCTGTCAGGTACATAGTATGGAAAAAAAGCTTCCATGATACATTCAACTATGTAACACATGTCAATAGGTATATTTAATCTATTGATTTATGCTGTTTCCCTATTGATAAAAAGTTGTGTTTGTGTGTGTAGGAGGGGATATATTATCACATTCACCTTGTAAGTAAGGGTTCAGAGCAGGTTTTGTGTAATGTGTTTGAGCTGGGGGTCTGTGCACACCTTCACCTTCCCGACTTTTTCTGACAGTGTGCTTGCAAACACAACTCATGACCACTAAGCTAAGAACCTTAAGCCGACTCATAACCTCTTCCCTGGGAAAAAAAGGTGGAATAAAAACATCTATTCTTATATATATTTAAACTGTATATGTATATTTTGTCTGTTATCATAACAAAGAACAAAAAGTAAATAATCCATGATTTCATTTTTTTCTCATTTGTTGTTTCACTATACATTTTAATTGGTACAAATAACCTTCATATACAAGCAATCTATTGAGAGGAAAAAGAACAAAATAAAACACCAATTCTTTTTGAGGAAACCATCAGAAACTGCATGAGTGACACTTGGATGATGGAAAAGTGAAGTGTAGTCAGGTATGCCGGTTCGATGATGGCCACTCAAAGACATTTAAATTTTGCTTGATTTGCCTTGCACTTTCAAAAAAATAAAAAGAAAATGTCTGAAGAAATGTTATACATCTTGATCTGAGATAGCTGTATTGATAATTACAGAGAAATCTGCAGAATCACATTTTCCATAATGCAAAATGGCAGATACATCACCTTTTCAAAAGAAACATGATCAAAAAGAGCTCTATAGTACAATAGTAGCAGTAGTAGAAGTAGTAGCATTATTTAAGGATTGTTTTGAACAAACCAGTAAATGGAGTTTGGATGTATGCAAATGATTTTAACAATAGCATATGTTATTGGTCAGTAGTATGTTCCCCCTCGGTTGCTGTCCTCTGTCAGACTCCACAGCGCCCCTGTAGGCTCTGGTTAGATCTGCATCTGCTCCAGGTATTTGTAGGTGGGGTTTTCGTAGCCATGGTTCTGCATCTTGCTGAGGTGGCGTTCCTCTGGTGTCAGCATGGGGTCAACCTGTGAGTCAGACACACAACACTCTTAATGGCTGACCTTAACAAGGGCAGAACACACTGACAACATGCTGTGTGTGTCGTATGCAAATGCTGCCAAGACAATAATCTAATTTGCCTTGCATTTACCCATGCCCCATTTACATAACCCCTGATAATTTAATCTAAATCTGACTCTTGGAATGAGATAGACAGCAGTTCATTGAGAGCACTAGTGTGTGTGGTTCACACCCTCTGCCCAAATCTCCACACTCTGCTCTAAATAACAGGTGGCTTACCTCCACGATGCCATGACTGATGGTGCCGTATTGCCTCTTCCTCAAAAGCACCAGACTGATCACAATCACAGTTGCTATGGCCACCGCGATCACCAGCAAGCCAATCAGTGCACTGCTCCCGAAGCTGAAGTCCTCTCCCAGGGGGCGGTAGGTCTCCTAAAAGGGAGATAGGATGAGAGGAAGACAGAGAGAGCAAAAGTAAGGAGACAATACATGCACAGCTGACTACTGAAGCAATAAAAAGTTGCTGTAATAATAATTATTTTCTTAAGCTGAATAGACGTACAAATTATTGTTATCATGCGGTTATATGATTATTTTAAATGAAGCTCCCATCCAGCCATCTAAAAAATTATCTGAACACTTATTCTCATATTTTTGATTCGCCTTTGGATTAATTAATATTTTGATCATGACCAGTGATCATGATAACAGTAAAGGTCCAGTGTATAAGATTTAGGGGGATTTAATGGCATCGAGCAGTGAGGATTGCAGGTTGCAAGTGTTCATTGTTCAGGAGGTTTTAACCGGTAGCCGAATTATCAGCAGTGGTCTCTTCCTCTCCAAGACAAACGGACCAAGTGATTATAACCAGAATATAACTGAATAAAGCAGTTTGACTTAAAACAAATCATTTTTTTCAACGTTGCTCGTCGCAGAGGGGCTTCTAACTACTGTGGCTGATGCAAAAACACTAATGGCCCTATCTAGAGCCGGTGTTAAGTTTGTCCATTCTGGACTTCTGTGGAAACATGGCGATGTGACATGGTGGAATCCATGGACGAGGACCTGCTCCCTATATAGATATAAACGGCTCATTATCAGGTAAAAAACACAATGATTCTTATTTTCAGTTGATTATACACTAAAGAAGACATACTTATTATATTATGTTCCATTTCTGTCAATATATCCTCCTAAATCCTACACACTGGACCTTTAATAACCACATTTAACTTTTTCTATTTGAAAATGTGCTGACACAAACGATCTTCTGGTGTTTCCTGCTAATTCTGTAACATGCATGAAGTGGATCTGCTATGCAAGGCTGTTCACTTAAACAGCTGCAGGGATTTCCAAGGCACAACCATCTGGGTTTTCTTTCAGTCAGACTCAAACTGTGAGTGGAACTGTTTGCAATGATTTCTGTTAATTTGCTGATTTTAGTTTCTTTTGAAAAGCTGTGGTAGGCTCACATTCCTTGCACAGATCAAAACTGTTCTTGCTAGAATCCATGTTCCCAAATATCTACAGCTGAGGCAATAAGTAAATTGTTATCAAGATCAACAATCATGATGGAAAGACATAAAATTAGCACCCAGGTCGACACATTATCTTATTTACAAGAAAAAATAAGCATTTGTGAAAAATGAAATTGAATTTTTATGCTCTGCAGGTAAATTGATTTTAACTTTGCCAGGCCTGGATGGTAAAAATATCCCTTTCAGAGATTAATCTTTCTCAAAGTAGCTCTGAAATGGGGAGATGAAGTAAATGAGAATTAACCCTTTATTCTCACATTATTTGATAAAACCACAGTGAAACAGGGACAACAACCCTTTTTTGGCAGAGGATCTGTAAGACGTGATTGACTTGTGAATAGTGTGTACACATGCATGAAATGTGTCTTTGTGGAAGATTGTGTAATATCTTGGCCAATTCAGTATATACACACAACCACAGTCACCTACACTCATCTTCACAATGTAGTCTGGCACATATGACACAAACTAATCATATGTAGACAGCCTCTGGGGAATTTCTTTTTGCTGCTGATTTTCACACATAAACTGAATACACTCAGTTTGTGTGGATTCACATTCATCATATCATAATCACTGAGATTTCCAATGTGTACATTCAGATACAATCACATAACAATCATGCACCCATGCAGAAATCATCAAAACATATTAGCCTCAACAGAAAACTTAAAAAAAAAAACAAGAGAGGGGATTCGGGATCTGTTCCAAAGCTGTGTTTTTTTTGTTGTTTTTTTAATTCAGCTGCAGAACTAGTATCTTTGCACACTCCCACACTCCCTCCTTCTTTTTCATCTTCTCCCCACTACTTATAACTACAGTTCCCCAAAGAGCCCTGTGGAGGGCACCGCTATACTCACCAGCTCATCATCATGCATAACGCTGACTCTCTCTGCACTGTAAACCACTTCTTTAACATCCAGAGACTCATCAATCACCTGTCAACACAGACAGGGGAGCCCAGGTTACTCTCACCACAATGTGTGTGTGCGATGGAGTGTGTGTGTGTGTGTGTGTGTGTGTGTGGGATAGATAGGGAGAGAAAGAGAGAGATAGGCAGGTGGAAAGCAAGAGGGTGTGAATGTGCAGCAAAGTAAACTGTAAAGATTATCTGTGTTTGGGTGATGATACACTTGGAACTGTCTTGTACAAACTGGAAGGAGAGAGGGAGGGGGTTTGCAAGCATCAACAACAGACTCTCTTCTAGGCACACAGTTAGCATGTCTTTCTAAACAGACTGTCAGCCACTCATTACTGAGAGCTCTAATCTAAAGAAGAAGCACTGTGAGTGGAAGTGGGTGTGTTCAGGAGGCAGAAACAAAATCTACTGTTTGTAGAGACAGAGCAGTCCAGAGTCTATTTCCCACGAAAAAGTAATCCCAACAGGCATTTTAGGTATCACCATCATTTGTTATTTTTAACCTCAGATTGCTCCGTCTTGGAAGACTCCAAAAAAGAAACATGCATGCATTCAAAAACTTGCATGACTCATATTCACACACACAAATACACAGCTTTGCAGTTGGTGTTGTTGGATTAGCATGCAAAACACAGCACACATTCAGCGGCCAAGCATCGTTTGAAAATCCATGAGGAGGAATGGTGTGTCTGGCAAAAAAAATTAGCATGCGATGACTGCTGAACAAAGTGTGGAGCTGATCTGAATGAGGGTCGATTGGCAGAGACCGGAGAGAGACACGCAAATAGCCCAGTGTGAGATAGTTGTAACTATGACAACATAGTTACTGGAATAATCTGACTCATTAAAAGCTGAACTTAAGAGAGCTATGTGAAAGCGCTGTATATCAGTTTCAATCATCAGCTCAACTGCTTTGGACCGAGGTCGTGGTGATAAAATTAAGCTGTCAAGTCAGTTGTCTGCTGTAAGATATTTAACGCAGATAATACAGTTAAATATCTTTACACAATTTTTCTCGCTTTAACAATGCTGCTCTCAGTTCACGTGTTGAGCAAGTTAGAAAAGCTTTGAGGCACAAACAGAATGATAAAGTGACAGTGAAGCTCTTACCACATTGTCGCTGATCTTGGGTTTGCTGTTGATGATTCTCTCCTCGGCCCCTATCAGACCGTCTAAACCAGACATGGCGGAGCCTGCAGGAGGTGAATGGGCACAGTCAATAACAGCAGAGCAGCACAAACAAACAAACAAACTAACAGGGATGGTGATATTGATGGTGAACAGCTGCACATAGGTATCCAGCTCTTTTCCTCACAGCGTCAGTCTCCTTAGTGCACTGGTGACAACAAAGCCCTTTCTTCCATTCAGCACAGTGTGAGCACTGTGACGCCAACATGACACTGACCGCTTATTTTCTACAAAGGCCCCTCTCAATGTGCTCTGTAAACATCCATTGACTGATTAAATAAAACCCTTTTTAACAATTAGGAGTCATCCTGGCATTTTGCATCCCTCATTTATCTACAATTTCATGGACCAAACTCTGCATCACTGTAGTTTCTCATCTACAAATCCTTCATAGTTCCTTGAGATTTTATTAGATGATAATTTCAAAAAACCTAAGTTTTCACTAAGTGGCTAAACCAAAAACTGGACCAGAGTGTCAGATACGCATCTTAGACTGATGGTTTTGGAATAGGCATAGGATCTATTAATATACACACACCAGATATGCCATGAATAAATCAAGAGTTGAGAGATGAGAGAGCGAGCAGGGCAGTGAGGGCATGGTCCTGAGCGATGTGCAGCAGCAATGAGTCTGGCATCGGCTCATTGTCTAGTAAGCCAATGCCAAATGCTTAAGATTAGCACAACTGCCTTTAGATTGAGCGTGGAACAATGATGTGTGTTTACAAGCCTCACTCAAGCAGGAGTGACATCATAAACCCTGGCAGGTTGTCAGATGGTACTGCAGGGTGCAAATAGTGTTGCAGCCAGCCACAATAACACACAGCACAATGGGAGTGACCTCTATGGGAGTAATGTGACCTCTCATCTGCATGGATTTGAAAAAGTGCTGAAACAACTAGTCCATTAATAGATGCTTGACGACTGATGGCTTGGGTCATTCCTCAGGCAAATGTGCCAAATATTAGCTGGGTCAGAATATTGAAAATATGAGGGTTTTTTTGTTGCTGATTTTCTCTTTTTTTCTATAACTCTGAGGTTGGACTAAAAGCAACAGCAAATTCAAAGGAACACATAATACAAAGTTCTAAGGAAAAAACAGCAGGTAAGGTTGCACATCCATTTTCAAAGAATCAATATATAATTTAGATTCAACAATTAGTGGAAGGTTACTTTGTGTTCAATGAGTAAGATCACAAGGTTAAGCCCAGATCAGACCAAACAGGTGACGTAACCACATCCCTGTCTCAGGTCTTGGAGGACAAATTGGGCCAATTTAGATTGGGCTGTGGGTCAGCAGCGGAAACACTGTGCCTAAGACAGGGCCACTAAATCACACAGCTCCTGTCAGGACAAGGGCGACTGATGAGGGGAATGAGTGTGCAGGAGGAGGAATAATTAAGCAGGTAGTTTGACAAATGTACAGAGGACGGGATGACAATGAACACACGCCTGTAGAGTCTCTGAGAGGGGAGCTGGCTGGGACCTATCTCTACCAGACTTAGAAGCCACTGCTTTGCTATTCAGCATGAGGTGATAATCCTAGTATGATGAAAAGCACGAGAGCAACTAAAACCCAACCACGCAGCCCATGTGAGTCATCCAAAAAAAGTAGAAAATCAACCACCAGATGGCTTTTGATAAAATAGAAATGGTGGGAGAGAGGATCCCAGATTGCACCAATGGAAAGGAGGACAGTGGAACAAAATGGGAGATGAGGAGCAGGGGTGTAGTGGGAGTGGAAAAACAAGATGCAACAGAGGCACCAACCTTTCTTGAAGGCACGTGGGGAGTCTGATAGATCGCCTTGGCGTTAGAAATGAGCAACAGAAAAAAAAAAAAAATAGAAAAGGGGGAAGGAGAGAAGAGAGTTAACTTAGGTGAGAAGAAAAAGGCAGGATTATCAAGATGTGTTAATTGATTAGGAAAAGAGTCCAGAAGGGAAAAGTCCGAAAATAAATTTAACCAAACACAAAAAAAGGGAGCCATTTCAAAACTGGCTTGCTCTGTCTAAGCCCTCTGGGGTGTTGGCATGTATATTAAATGTTCCTTGGGGATTTACTTGTAATTTGCCTTCCATCTTGCTGGAAGCGTTCCATCCATTACTTTTTTCTCCCCTTGAGGAGTCAATCTTTTGTTTGGTACAAATGTGACAAAGTAGAGAGCCATAACTGCTCATTTTTTCCCTAAGCTTTTGGCTGCAGCTCAGCACCAAAGCCTGAGGCTTTGTGCATTTATCTGAACTTCAGTAGTGCTGCGTTGAAGGGTAGGCCGCAGGAAACTGTGCGGCACAGATAAGTCCAAACCCATGGCTCCACAGCACATTTGCATCGGCATAAAATACATTGTAAACCTATTCTCCCTAACTGTGGAACAATTCTGGCATGCTTCGTCACCAATGCCCTTCAGAGAGACTTGTGTGTATGGCCTGTTGTTCTCCACACAGCCAAAGTGTTGTTCATGATGCTGCTTGTGACTGTGTCTGAGGCTGGAGCTGCTCACCCTCTGGCTCTGTACGGGACCCCAAGGATGTGACCTGGAAAGGCCGGTAGGGTTTGCCCTCAGACACAGGGACTTCTACGCTCTCCTCTGACGACACGGTGACATCTGGCTGTGATTCAGAGATAGACGACAGGAACTGGTCCATGTCAGCTTTCTGCTCCTGGAGTAACTCGTCTGCAGAAAAGAGCAAATGACAGAGTATTAGACAGCCTGGCATGTGCTAACACCTGTCAGCCTGGGACATGGCAGCAACGTGCAGACTGAGAGGTTCACCAATTATTGTTAACAGAGCTGCTGCTGCAAGAGACGTCTGTTCCCGTTTCTGCTAACTACCAATTAGTATTTTTCTGAGAGCTATTTTCCGTGTAAATCTGCACATCTCCCAACAGGATGCTGCATGGTGAAAGCTGTGACCCAGTTCTGTCACTGCACCCGCTCCACTTTAATCTGTGCTGCAACACCATGCTGGGGTTCCTTTAATGAACCAAAGGAAACAAAAGGAAATAATAAAACATGTTGGACATTGCCTGTCTTAAATTGTACCACTGGAGATGAATACAGCCCAAATACAGTTTCCAGTTTTAGATCTGATTGTAAAAATGAGAGCTGGTGAGCAGAGACCCTTAAAAACAGAGAGTAGTAACTGCATGAAATCCCGTTGCACAAATTCATACTGAGAAAAAGACAATACTTTTCGTGGTGTCTCTGATAATTGGTTTACAGACAGTGCTTAAGCCTGTCTGCCAGTGTCCTCCAATATTTGTGTTTCTTTTTGTACAAAGAGAAGACAGTTTTTTGTCAGTTTGCATCAAATTTAAGCAAAACAATTCACTGAGGGTCAGAGGGAATGTGATGTATTGGCTTTATCTGTCTGACACATGCAAACTCCATCACTGTTTTCATTTCACTTCATTCTTATTCAGCACTCCTTTCCTCCTTCAAGCTGCCTAGGGGCTTTTGACTGAAAACAACTCACCAATTTCATCTTGAATCTCTTCAGCCACATAAGGTACTTTGTAGAGCAGTGATAGACTCTGGTTCATCCTCTCTTCGATCACACGCAGGTGGGTCATCACCTGGTGTTGGAAGAACAGACAAACAAGGTGAACTACAACGAAAAACCTGTTTTATGATGACATCACTAATTGTCTGTACAGAAATTATGTTTTTTATTCCCAGGATCTTGGAAATTTTCATACAAAAGGACAAAATGATCAAGATTTTGATGCACAATGTTACCATTTATATCCAGGACTGTAGCTATTTATTGCCATTTCTGATAAAACTATTCATTTCATTTAAATGCTAAAAACAAGGACAAATGCCCTTATAAGTTCCCAAAGCTTAGGGATTTGTCTTCCAGATGCTTATTTTGTCTGAACAACAATGTAAAACATAACTGAATTATGTTTATAATGATATAAGATTGAGAGAAGCTGAAAATCATTACATGGGAGAGGCATTTTTTTTTTTTTTTTTTGGATGAATTATACATCATTTATTTTACAACATATGACAAATCCATTAAGTGAATAATTGCTTCAACACTAATCTAGTAACAGCTAATCACAGAGTGATTTGCCAACTATTAGTATAAAATGTTCATCCCAACAGTATTTATTCAAAAGCTAATATTAATGAACCAGAAAATACACTCTTATCCTGGAAAATCCCCCTGAAACTCTCTCGAGTTTACTGGTTTATTGGTGAGGTTACAAGTTTTGTCATCTAATAGAATCACAGCTTACAGTCTTGGCTTTCCTGTTTGGAGATTTGCACAGAGAAGCGATGTTCAGCAGAAAAAACACAGTGGTGCGATGAGATAATGCATATAAGAAGATTGAAATTTATCTTCAGAAACATGTCAGCAGGAAGAGAAAATACAAACCAAACCAAAAGATAACAATGAAGAACACAATAAAGAAGACAGAAGATGATAAGGAAGCAGAAGAAGTTGTTATATGTAGAAGAACCTTAATTTAATTACCAACATCAAACATTACCCCAATGTCACATGTGCAAATAGAAACAACTACAAATCAGTACATATATATATGATTAATCTGTGCAGCCAAGACACAGTAAAAATTCATAAATGTAATAAATGACTATACACTGCAAATGAGACTACAGACAGCTAGCTGTTCTCCACCCAGAATATAAATGTTCTGAGGGGAGAGAGTTGTTCATGTTCACAGATGTAAACAGAACTGTCAGAAATGTGCTTTCTGCTAGAGAGCATATTTTCTTAAGATGAGCTCAGACTAGCTCACAGTCAGCCAACTTGCAGACATAAAACAAGTTGCTGCATGTAATATTCAAATCAGTCGTGAAGCTCTGAACCGACTTGACAGGATCTACTGCCTGTCAGCCCCAATGATCACCACTGGGTAAAACAACAAACTCTTTTGATCAAACACACATACAAAACTTTTGTGTGTTCCAAAAAATCTCCATTCGCTTTCATGGTTTCTACCAGCAATATGATGTTTAGAGAGGAGGAATATTTCCACATTTCAGCTGCCAAAGTGGTTGGCAGAATATAAAAAAATACCAGCTACTGACAAAGCTGACCAGCTCTTGGCAGGTAACTGGTGTTTTTTTCCCAATATGATGATCGACTGTTTTAATCTTCCAACACATGGCTGCAGTGCATCAGAGCCAGCAACAGATGGCAATGACGCACCTTTCCCATTAAAGGCAAGATGCAGCGCCTGTGGCACCTTTTTGTCCATGTTTGAAAAACAATCCTCATTAAGAAAATGACATGTCCCAGTGTTGGAGTAGAGATGTCAATTCATCAGGAAATCTCTACTAAACTAGAGAGATGAAATTTACAAAAAAAGCAAAGAATAATCTTGATCCTAATTAAGTCACATAACAAAGTTACATAGGGCGGCACGGTGGTGTGGTGGTTAGCACTCTCGCCTCACAGCAAGAGGGTTGCCGGTTCGATCCCGGGCGTGGGAGCCCTTCTGTGCGAAGTTTGCATGTTCTCCCCGTGTCAGTATGTACCTACGTGTCCGTAGGTGTGAATGTGAGCGTGAATGGTTGTTTGTCTCTATGTGTCAGCCCTGCGATAGTCTGGCAACCTGTCCAGGGTGTCCCCTGCCTCTCGCCCGATGTCAGCTGGGATAGGCTCCAGCCCCCCCGCGACCCTCAAGAGGATGAAGCGGTTAGAAGATGAATGAATGAATGAACAAAGTTACATAAAGCCCAGGAAGCCTTCTATTTACAAAGAATTCTTTTGTAACACACACACACCCACACACACACACACACACACACGTCAAATCCACAAACAGTTGCAAAAACTGAAAATGCAAATTTGAACATGCCGGATTGGCTGAGTAAAGAAGTACACAGGCTTGACAAATAAAACACAGTGAGAGCACAACAATACAGATTGGCTTCCCATGACTGAGCACAGAAGCTCGCCGCCTCCCAGATCCCATGATTCATCTAAATAGTAACCCTCCGGTCCTTTCCCCTCCTCACTATATTATTTCATCCATCTGCTGTGTTATCTGTAATGGTGGAGGATCACTATAAATGGTGTCGAAGGGCACTGACACAAACAGGCGAGTATATCTAACAGAGGAGCTTCCAGCCAAATCCCTGTGCAGTGGCTCAGAGTCCAGCATTACACAAGACCTGCGCAATGTTAATCTTCGGCTGAGGCTTAAGTGAATGAAACACCCGCCCTCCCTCCGTTAGACGAGCCTACTCAGCCCTCCTGGGCTTCAACTCAGAGAAACACACTCTTTCTACCTCCTACACACTTAGAAACAGGGCAGAGAGGAGCAGGCTGAGACATCATTATCCCTCCTCTGTCTGAGCGGGAATAGGAGAAGTGTGAGATCTTGGGTAGGCTCTGCATGAGGTTTCAGATGTACTGACACAGGCTCTAATACAATACATCAGAAGTGACTCAGGAAGGATGCAAAACTCTTACTATTGGCAGGACCTATTGACCAAACTGATGAATCAAAGGGACTCCACAGTTGATAATCAATTAATGTATGAATCTTAGATAATCAATTCTAACAAAAATGCCAATCATTTGTTAGTTCCAGCAACTCAAATGTGGGTTGATTGGACAAAACAAGCAACATCCAGACATCATCTTGGGCCATAGGCACTTGCGATGGGTATTTTTCCCCTAAAGTTAAATCAGGTGATCATTAGTCTTGCTCATCAGGACTAAAACACTGACCTGTGACTTCATCTGAGCAGCCTTCTCAGGATCCACAGCCAGGACGTGCTGGTAGTGGCGGATGGTGTGCTGGCGGTCCTTGTTCTCGGCACGGACGTACCTTCTCAGAGCTTGCAGGATGCGGTGGGGCTGAGGGGGACATGGAGTGGGAAGAAGAGAGTGTTGGGTAAATGAAACACAGCCATATAACCGATTCTGTGTAATACTGCAAATATTACAACATTCCTGTCTGCGTGGATATAAGTGACATGACAGCTATTTCTTTTATTAAGTCATATTAACAATCAATTGTTTTCTAAAGTAATGTTTATTGTTCTCGTTCCCTTTAAATGTTTTCATTCAAAGTATCCAGATTTCATCAGATTCAGGTCTATTTGATTTTATTTGATAACCCGCAAAATGATGAAATAATATGACCCACATACCCAATTAGCAGTGAGCTTGTCATCAGACATGAGCACATTTTGTGCGACTAAAGATGAAAAATAATGTTAAATTATTCTCTCCTCTGCACATCTTTTATATATCTGAGCAGAAGGATGACAAGAACGGTGTCAAATGTGAGGTGCAAAAAATCCATTGCTTATGACATGACATTAAATCTTCTGCAGCACCTACTGAAATAGCATCACACCACAGATGATGCAACTACCAATTTTTGAGGTGTAACAGAAGCAGGATTAGACATTACTGCTCTCAGGTCAGGCAGCATGATTACATTCGAAAAGAGTACAAAACAGAAATATTTAAGTCTTTCCTTTTCAGGTTATAAGTCCAACTCTGGTGGTTAGAGAGGCAACCAGCACCCTGCAACAGAGTGCCAAACTGTGTGCTGGCAAAAGGATCAAAAGTCTATTAGATAAGAGAAATTAAAAATAAAAAAACACAGGGATTATAGCAGTGGGTTCAAATGTGATTGACTTTGTGCTCATGGAGGATTTTGGGATGTGTGTTTTTTTTGGCTGCAATAATCCATTTTCCTCATGATGAATTGCAAGTTGGCAGAGAGTCTTTTGACAGGATATGAGATTAGCCAGAGGCCATAAGTAGTGTCAGGTGTTAGTGTGGTCTGACATAAGTGCGTGTGTGTGTGTGTGTGTGTGTGTGTGTGTGTGTGTCTGTGTGATTCTGTTTGCACATCGACTGAGGAAAGGAAAAAGCAATAGACAGATGGAGAGAGGTGAGGGGAGGATAAAAGATGCTCTCAGAGGCCAGTGTCTGGTGTTTACCCTGGGGGGGTCAGCCTGCAGGGCAGCCAGGTAGTTCTCCAGGGCCAGACGGCGTCGGTCATTCAGCATGGCCTCCACCCGGGCCAGGTGAGTCTCCACCAGCTGCTGCTTCTCGCTGGCTGCCTCCTCCTCCAGGGACTCCACCATGGCTTGGAAGTGCTACAAACAAAATCATAAACACAGATAAATATGTATATGCACCTTAAACAGTTTGGCACCACAGAGCTATTTTGACTTCTACTTAAAAAAACAGCTCTCAGTTTCACTCATGTCGCCTCTCAGGCTTGTCAAGGGAGTTAGGGACTCATTTAGAAGTCTCCCCATTCAGACAGTGCCCCAATTTAGCCTTAGAGTGATAAAGATAGAGCAGCCAGGGAAAAGGGATCTTTAATGGCACAGGCAGTGAGGGACCCAGGGCCTGTAAGCCATCATATCCCACCCAAACAAAGGGACAAAGGGGGACTCCCAGGGGGAAGGATCAGTGTCTTACCTGCATCAATGTCTGCCTCTCAGCCTTGGGCAGGTTCTTAGCCTGGCGATCAGCCTCTTCCCACTCTTTTCTTACCTGGAATGAAAGAGATGGAAATGAAGCGAGATGCAAGGTGGTCCTACTGCACTCGTTCACTCAAAGTGAGTACAACAGTAATATTTGTAAATGTAGATGGGAAAGAAAGCCTTTTGTTGCACATAGGCAAGAAACCCTTAAGGTCTTTGCACACCAATTCTGTATGTTTCATACGCATTTTTTTTAATCCGTCATTATATGAAAATTGTTTTGCAGAGAAACCTTGCATGATGAGTCTGATCCGCTTCATTGTTATAATGTTGTGAAAACTGGCATCACAAGACTAAATGGAAAGACGTTTTTCCTCCCTTGCTTCTCTCCACCGGAGGTACTCTCCTGGCTGTTTCCACTGTCTGCCCGCGTCTTGCAATTGGCACAGCGACTACCTGAAGTGGCTGACCTGTCCTTACTCTCTATCTCCACACTGTTGTTTTCTCTCTCTCTCTCTCTCTGTCTGTGTGCAGTTGTCATCCTCTATTAAATCCTCCTTCTCGTCATCATCATCATCCATATGAATATTGCTATCTGACTGGTTAAAAGTGGGCTATATCAGTTATGAAATGATACTGTGAGCCAGGTTCCTTTCTCTCATTGCAGAGGTGTGTGTCCAGCAGGTCAGTCCTGAGTTTCTTTACTGCTTCCTCTGAAAACATCAATGACGAACGAAAGTTTTGGAGTCAGTGTGTGAAACTGACTGACACAAAATGAGGTCGTATTTAGTTTTACATGTTCAGCAGATTCAGACAAAAAATATGGACTTGGTGTGCAAAGGCCTTTAAAGTATGACTTTGGTCCTTAGCATATTCTTGGATTTAAAATTTCAAATTCTGGGAAAACTTGGCAAGCAAACCAACTGGCACATTTTGTGGCCCTGAATTCTCAACAGCTACTCTCAGCTGCATCCCAACAAGCTCAAGATAAATTTTAGTCAAATCTTTCAACTTTCTTCCTCTTATTAATCCCATTGCAAAATAACAGCAAAAACAGGTCACAACCAGCATAACAGTTGCTGAGAAACACTGATGCAAAACTAATCCTCATTTTACAGTTCAGTCAAACAAACCAATCTGCCTGTTTTTATCTATGACTCCTCCTTAATTAGGAAAATCAGTGAAGGACAATAGCTTTCACCTCATCAGTGCCATGTTCTGTTCATTCTGTAAATGTAACTGCTTTTGTTTTGTACTTTCTGGCTCAAAAGGGCTGTTATTGGGCAACTACTGCAGATTTTGGTAGATTAGAAACAGATTCTGTTTTAAAAGCCAGAATATTATTTAATTAGCTGGTATTGATCAACACCACAGATCATGTACATTATGTTCATATTGTGCAATTAAGCAGTAAAACCTGTCTGTGACCTGTCTTCATCTGGTAACTCACCCTCTCCATGCGGTTGCGGTGCCTGATCTCCAGCTGCTCCTTGGCCCTCTGGAAACGACTGTGCTCCTTGTCGTCGGCTGGGGTCTCAAAGTAGATGTCCACATCATCGGTGGGCTGAGGAGTAGGTGGCATGGCTGCAAATTCATAACAGATGGTGAGCGGGCAGGGCTGCAAACTGACAACCAGGCAGACAGACAGACAGACAGACAGATAGACAGACAGACAGGCAGACAGGCAGACAGGCACACACACACACACACACACACACACACACAGAAAGACAGAAAGACAGAAAGGCGCACTGGCTGATCCAGGCAGACACAGGTAGGCAGAAACACAAAGACAGACAGACAACTGGGCACAGAGAGGAAAAGAGAGTCGAAAGTGGAATACAGATTGAAGTTGGACAAAAATCCTCACAGAAGCACTCTCATCAGCGTTCTTCCACCCTCAGTAACTCTGATAAATTTAAAAGAATCTGACAGTCTTTCCTTTTGAATTCCTTTCATCTTCCCATTGGCTTTCTGCTGACAGGTCGCGTCTCCAACACTAATGGAAATATCTCTGTGTTTGACGGCTGGGTCATCTGGGGCGAGGCCAGAGGGCTGTGTTCTGGGTTCCTCTCTATACAGTCACGCAGGACTCACTCCCTGCGCCGCTGTTACTCCCAAAAACAATAACGCTTCAGGCTCGCAAACCGGAAGAGACCTCATCGTTTCACTTCACCATCAAAAACAAGAGGCACGGGTTAACGGATAAACGCATAGTTCCTGTTTTGAACATTACTGCTTCAGCTCCTAAGGTCATTTTATTTCCTGAAATAATAACGAAAAATCCAATTGGTTATGACCATGAATATCATTTGAATTGATGAAAAGTGAGCCACTGAAAGGTGCAAAAAAAGGTGCCTGCTGACATATGCTGGTGGGATTCTAGCAAAAGTAGTGGAAGTGCTCTGTGAGCAGACAGACAGACAGGTTGTTTAAAGACAGACAGAAACAAAACAAATGGCAGATGTTAACACTGACAGGACAACAGAGAAGAAAGAAAAACTCTAAAAAGTGTGTTTGAAGTTGCATGCATATGAATGAACACTAAATTAAGAGGGAAGAAGAATGTCATGTTTTTTGATTTGGTATTTTTGGAGTTTTTACTTAAATTCTAATTCGTATCCCAATTAAAATTTTACTTGGAAGTCTTCACTTGTAGTGACAGCTAAGCTGGGTATTATTTGAAATTCTTCATTATTACCTCCAGTATGATAGTTTTGGTACTGATGCCAAAATCATACTTTTTTGATGCATTACTTTGAGTAAAATAAACATGTTTTTCTACAGAACCCTTCCCATTTAAAAAAAAAACAAAGCCAATTTACATAAATGTTTAACACCATCTAAATATTGGCAACTGTACAAGACACTGACTAAAAGAAATAATGTCCTAAAATTGGCAAAAGTATGATTATTCTGATCAAAGTAAAAAAAAAAAGAGCATGAATCTGAGCAAGCATTCAATGGACCACTGGAGTTAACAACCTGATCTCTTTTAGATAGTGTCCTATATTCTATTTAAGTAATTTAATTATTTAAATAAAGCCTATATTTATATATGCCTAGTTTCTTTATGTCTGACATAGTAAATATTGAATATTTTAACAGTTCCATTTTAGTAGAGAATCAACCAAAACTAATGGGCCAATGTTTGTCCAAAAAAAAAAAAAAAAAAAAAAAAGAATGAAAACATTAAGATCTACTTATGAAGAACTGGATTTTAAAGTGGCATTTTATTTAGGGATACAGTGATGAAACCATTAATTATATAATCTATTGGTAGAAAATGAATAAGCAACAGTTTGGATAAATTGTTTAAAGAAACAGTGTGTAGGATTTAGTGGCATCTGGCGGTGAGGGCTGCGGATTGCAACCAGCTGAAATTTCTCCAATGTATCTGAACACTTATTCTTATATTCTTAATTTGCCTTTGGATTGGTTTCTCCTATGCTGTTCAGCTCATACCTGATGGGCTGCTAGCCCAGCATCTGCTCATGTGTGCTCACCTTTTATGTCTGATAACTTAAGTTCAGGAGGTTTTTAACAGGGAGCCAAATTATTCGCAGAGGTCCCTGCCTCTCCAAAACAAATGGAACAGGTGATTTTAATTGGTAAAACACTGACTGAAGCAGTCTCGTGTGTATATATACATATATATACATATATATATATATATATATATCTATGTATATACATATATATATATATGTATATATAAAAAACATGCTAACCATGTGAACTGTGGTGGCCGATGCAAAAACGTAAATGGCCTTGTCTAGAGCCATTGTTAGTTTGTCCATTCTGGGCTACTGTAGAAACACGAAAGTGCAACATGGCGGACTCCGTGGACAAGGACCTGGTCCCTATGTAGATATAAATGGTTCATACTGTGCTAATAAAAACACAACAATTCTTGTATTCAGGTGATTATACACTTAAGAAAATATACTTATTATACTATACTCAATTTCTGCTAATATAACCCCTAAATCCTACACACTGGACGTTAAAGTTGTGAGGCAAATACCAAACAAAATCTGCTCCCAGCTTGTTAAATGTGAAGATTCTGTACTTCGTTTCAAATCACTGTAAATTAGATATATTTAGCTTTTGAAGCGTTGCCCTGACAAAATAAGCAACAAGCAATATTTTCCAGCCAAAACAATTAATTCAAAATAAAATGACACATAACAATCATTGGTTGCAGCACTTGTTATATAAGTTGAATAATAAAGGAAAAGAGTATGATGTTGTGACTGTTGTGGTGAAGGTGACATGGTAATAACAGCTGTAGAAATTTGATGAACGACAGCTGAAGACTGCAGAGCAGATGTTCTGCTTATAAGTCAGTGACAGACTAAACCTATATTATCCTACAGAGTTTTCAGCAGAGAGTCTGCAGCAAAGACACAAACAGAGAGAGAGAGAGGGGTGTTGTCAAACCGGCCTCTGTCTGGTGAGACTTACTCAGGCGCTTGCACACGGCCATGCAGTACTCCTCTGAGTCGAAATTGTTGCGGTTGCCGGCACAGCCCCCGTATATGAAGCGCACACACTTCCTCTGGCTCATGTCGAAGTGCCAGCGGGGCATGGAGGCACGGCAGGGGCCGGTCTCAGCCTCCAGGGTGCACACCGCTGCCAGGGGACAGCTTGTTAGATCATCCCGCCTCTGGGGGCAGCACTTAATTCCAGTCTCAATTACAAACACTCTGAAAACTAACACTCCTTACCTCTGCTACATCAAAAAAATATGATTAATTAAAACTAAACTAAACTCCTTTACATGAGCAGAATTTTGGCAACATATAAGGCAGGATGATTTGTCCTTGTACTCTTATAAAGCAGAACAGTATATCATAGTCTGCTCTGAGCTGAAGAAAAGGGTATTGCTGATGCATTCAGTTATCTAATTACAGTCTGGCAGAGATTTAAGCATAACTGCAGATAGTTTAAAAGTTAAAAAGGTTTGATTATATTTAATAGATAATATTTAAGTGGCAGGCAAAGTGCCAATAAGGGAGAGAGAGAGAGAAAGAGAGAGAGATAGAAAGGATGATAGCACATTATAATTTAAAACAACTCATTACAAACCTTTGACTTCCTGCAGAGTCTTGTCCTCATCTTGGCTCTCTGACATTTTGCTGCTCTCTTTCTTCTCATACTCGTCCTCCTTATCTGCTTCTTCGTCCTCGTAGACGTAGTGGTACTCCTCCTCATCTTCCTCGTCCTCGTCTTCGTCCTCGTGCACTGGCTCCTCCTTTGGTGTGGGCCGCTCATCAGTTGGCGTCTCACTGAGGAAGGGGAGGAGGCAGTGGTGATTGAGCGAAGGGGTGGGAGCCAGGAAGAGGGGTGATTTATCAAACAAGGCAGAACAGCTGCCATAGGTCAATGTCACAACACTTTAATTCATCCAGATGGCCAGTATTACCTGCCCTTCGCAAGAGAGCGGATACTACCCTCATAATATTTCAAAGACATGTCATGATCATGAACACAGCCACATGCAGCCACAGACTGCTCACCTGTCCTCCACGGCATCCTCATCATCCAGGTCGGTCTCGTCAATCTCCTCATCCTCTACCTCCTCCTCTTCGTCGTCCTCCTGGGAGGGCAGGGAAGGTGGAGCGGACTCCCCAGCGCGAGAGGCGGGGCAGCACACGTACTCGGTGCCATGGAACTTGTCAATGCCACAGGGCAGCAGCATGCCATAGCTGTGCAGCATCATGGAGCTCTTTGCACAGGCCTGACAGGGCAGAAGGAGTAATGATGTTATCGACTGAACACAGGGCTCCAGATTAATGAATCTGCTGTGGTTTCTAGGCCTCTTACTACTTTAAAGTATCAACTTTAGCTTTGACAAGGTGACATTGGTTTAACCTTTATTCATCAAGGGGAAGTGAAAGGACTACATCAACAATGATGTCCATGCCAGATGGAGAAGCGTATGAGTCACGGTGGGAGGAAACTGGAGGTTTAGTTAATTTAGTCACATGGGGGGTGTTGGTGGCTTAGTGGTAGAGCAGGCGCCCCATGTACAAGGCTGTTGCTGCAGCGGCCCGGGTTCGAGTCCAGCCTGTGGCCCTTTGCTGCATGTCATCCCCTCTCTCTCTCTCCCCCCCTTTCACACTTAACTGTCCTGTCCATTAAAGGCAAAAAATGCCCCAAAAAATATCTTTAAAAAAATAATAATAATAATAATTTAGTCACATGGTAGTGTTGACATGCTGCAGTAAGGCTCCTGTTTTTTTTTGCTTGTTTGTTTTGTTTTCAAAATATCTCAGATTTAAAGCTCCAGTGTGTAGGGTTTAGGGGGATATATTGACAGAAATGGAATATAATATAATAAGTATGTTTCCTTTCCTCCTGCATACAGTCACACACACACTTACACACATCACATTAGCCACAACTAGACTGGACTGTGGAATGGGCAATTTTATCTTAATCTAATTTCTATTTATGCACTTATTTTAATCTATATTGTATTATGTCTATTTTAATAGCACTGTGTTGTTGTTGATGAGGGGAAGTGTGGTTGTTGTTTTTTGTCTTTTATGAGCTGCTGGACAGCTGCATTTCTCTTCGGGGATGAATAAAGTTTTTTCTATTCTATTCCTTTAGTGTATAAGCAGATTCTCGTCCACGGAGTCCACTATGTTTCTACAGTGGCTCTAGATAGGCCCGTTCACATTTTTGCATCGGCCACTGTAGTTAGCAGCACTTCCGGGATGAGTGTCATCAGAAAAATACTGAACATGATAACCTGGTTTAAATCACCTGGTCAGTTTGTTTTGAAGAGGAAGAGACCTCTGTGAATAATTATAAAAACCTCCTGAAGAATGAACAATGAATGAAGAAATCCTAAGCGGGAGTTCACGCAGGGCACATGGGAGAAGTCCTTACCACTAGATGTCACTAAATCCTACGCACTGGTCCTTTAAAATTAATTGAAGTGATTTTCACAAATTGAACTTTTAGCTGCAAAAAGACGCTATTCATTTTTCATTAAATTTTTTAGTTATTTTAAAAATACAATTTTAAAGAATACACTTGAATTCTAAGATATTTCAAGAAAGAATAAACAAATAAATCAATCCAACAAATGAGGCTTAATGAATACTTCAGTTTGTCTAGTCAGCCTGTGCATTGCTGCAATTAACATAACATGTGCATGTTAGTTTTAAGAGAAACTTGTCATTTTATTTTCAAGCCCACAAAAACAGTTAAGTACATTCAAGGCCACCTTTATGTGACTGAGCTCATGGAGGTCTAGTAAAAAGTAAAATCAGAGCGAATCCCTGTTTGTAATCCACTGTCCTTATTCTTTATTATACGTGTGTACATGACTTCTTCCAAGGTATTTTGATAATATCATATAATTATAATATGGCCCAATTTGATCTCTAGTGGGCACTCTGGCAGGCAGGTTCTGGCTTGTGGGTCATATGTTTGATGCTCCTGATATCCTGTATGTCTTACGAAACTCTTATGCTATGGCAGGATTTGGTATAATAATAATAATAATAATAATGATAATAATGATAATAATAATGATAATAAATTGGATTTATATAGCGCTTTTCAGGATACTCAAAGATGCTTTACAGAAAACAACAACAGCAATAAAATAAAGGTGTATAGTAGCTATCTAGCCTCAGTGACTGTGTTTACAAGGTCTTTAGTATCCCGGTTTTGATTGGGTTTTTTAAGTATCCCGTTTTTGTGTTTGTGCATGTAAACACCATATCCTGAATTCAGAAACCGGGTTATGCCCTTTTCCCGGTTTCAAGAAACCCGGTTTTGCCACCTGGAGTACTCCGATAGAAGCCGGGATACTGGAGCATGTATACGCCTTATCCCGGTTTCATGAATGGTTCAACTACGTCACACAGCCGGCTGAAGGATGCCCTACTCATTCTGAAGTTTTCTCTCCACTCTGAATCTGTAAACTCCATGAGAACGATCCTATCCCACCAGTCACGGCTACGTATTTTCATCCACTGTTGCCTTGTACTGCGTGGTGGCAGTGACAGCCGAATACCTATCAAAGTTGGTGACGTATTCAATATTTGTTGTCGCTCTCTCCTCCCATTGCTGAAGATGAAGTGGATGAGCCATAGCTGTAATGCGACGTGAGTATTTACTAACGCTAAGCCCGCTAGAAGCCACAGAGGTCTCATTTTTGTCTTACTTCTAAATATAATAAATATATCACATTTCCCGCTCAATCTGTTGTAAACAAAAGACGTAAAAGACGTAACACACGCCTGCGCAGATAGGATGCAGTGATCAGAAAACGGGTTACTGGTATTTATCATGTATACAGGGATATGAATAACCGGGTTTCTCTGTGTTCCATGTAAACATCATATCCCGGATATGCTCAAAGCCGGGATAAGCCTCAAAACCGGGATACTAAAGACCTTGTAAACACAGTCAGTGATGCAACCAGCTTTTCATTTTATGACTTCTAGTATAGTGTTAGTCCTTGACATAGTAACAGCTCTACCCACCTATGGTGTATAGACATACTGATTTTAGATCTACAGTTGTTCTCTTGGCAGATGCTGACTAAAGTGATTAATGGGCCACACTTCCAAAAAGTCATGCAGTCTTTTAACTGATGTGCTATTTGTCAACAACACTATGCTTCATATATCAGCTAGGAGCTACTGAGTACAACTTCAGTCTAATGACTGCTGAGAAACTCCACTGGAGCAGTGGAGGATTAGCTGCCCTGCTTAAGAACATCTCAGTGGCAGTTGGTGAGCAAGCTGAGATTGGTTTTGAGTCATTTTTCTTACCCATATTTTCCCGCTGGTAAGATTTATTACTGCTTGGCTGTAGCAAATTTGTTATTGAATGTAGGTCGCTTGTGCCTCTGGATGTCACATTATCTGAAGCTGCAGATGATATTCGGATTCATGTATTAGTGTTACGGAAGAGTAACTGTCCGGAAGCACGAGGCAAGGAGAGACAAGAGCAGACGTTTGATGGGTTTTGTGAGCTGCTGCTCCTACTGTTGTGGTCAGAGTGGCCCCCAAGGGCCGTCTCTGGAGCTGCCCAGGGGGGGATTAGCTGCATTACAGCCACAACACTAATCTGATTAGGAGCTGAAATGTGAGGGCTCCTAGCCAGCCTGTGATCAGAGGGCCTCAGAGACTCACAAAGACAGGTGGAAAGATATCAGGGAAGAGAGAGGAAAGATTGGAAAGTAATAAAAGTCTAACCAGTATGACAGGGAGAAGGCGTAAAACATTTGTTTAGTTTTATTTCTAAAGGTTAAAGGTAAACAATGCAGGTATTGTCACCTACTGTTTGTAAACAGTAGCAGCGAAAATAAATCCCAGATCTGCTATTTGTGCTTTTTTGTCGTTGTGTCCACGATTTTCATGGCTTTCTTGAATGCGTGCTACTCACGGTCTGACACCTGGTCGCTACCTTTTTATTAAGTCCTGACCTCACCTGCAGAGGGCAGGGTCTCTGTGGATAAATACATCGCCACACACTTCTGGTGGGTCATACTGTAAGTGATAATTGAGAGGGATTATATTTGTATCAGTCTATACATTGTTCAAACTTTCTTTTCCATTGCTCTGCTATCTTTGGGATGCAGCCTCCCACTGTTTCCTATTAAGTAATTCCGTCCTTACCTCTTTGGCCACGCCGTGCCACTGCTGATGGCTGACGCACATGTCCTTACGCTCCTTGTGGAAGAACTTGCACTTCTCTGGAACCAGAAGCACGTCACTCACGAACTCGCCCACTGTAACAGCAAATCACACGGACCAATACGCCTGTTAGTCACACCACCAATCTGTCAAAAAAACAACAACAACAAAAAAAAACAACAAAAAACCCTTTTCCCTGCCAGGTCACTGCTCAACAATGCTGCTAGGCTTAGAAACAATAAATCGCCAAGAGGACCTATAAAAGGAATACCAGATGAGATGAGTGGAAAAATGGCATGTTTCAATAATTCATAGTTGCCTGGTACTTTACATTTCATTACGGTGGTATGACAGAAAGGGCATTTGACACTTGAACATCTGCCTGTGCACCTGAAGCTGAGAGGGATTCATCCCTCCTCTATAGCCACAGCTGCAACTCTGCAATCAAAATGGCAGTGGAGAAAATCCGGTTTTATGCTGTGACTCTTTTAAGGTAGTCCAGACTCTTTCTGCAGGTCAATGATATCATTTTCTTGATGAATTAAATTCAGTGATGTTTTATTCATAGAACGAGCTGATAGAATGCAGATCTGGGAAAAAAATACATGACATGAAAGGCATCTTGTGAGTTCCTATGAATAGTTGCAGGTTGAAAACCATGTGCATGTAAGCATATGGTGCAGGGGTCATAAGAAAGATTATAAAGGACAGCGACTGCTGATTGGCTGGCAGTGTGATGAGGCGCTCAGGTAGAAACACTGCCATCAGAAACAGATGGAAAGCCAGGCGGAGAGAGAAAGGATGAATAGAAGGTTTAGGGCAAAGTCCAGATCTGAGTGGCTGAGGAATGGGCGGACTGAAAACACACAAATGAGGGTCTGGAGGTTTCACAACCAGGGCTGGGAGCCGTCCTATAACGGCTCATTTAGCGGTTCACCGTGACCTCGGCCTGAGGCAGTGCTGCTGGAGCACTTCATATGAGCCAGACGAAGCAGGCAGGCAGAGGGTGAAAAAGCAGTGTTTTGGAAAATGAGAGGGTAGGATAGGAAGAGGAGAGAGCTGGAAATAGCAAAGGACTCAGCAGCTGCTTCTCATCTCCGCCCAGGAGATACAGTAACAGCCCCTCATACAACGCCCCCTCATCCCTCCAGACCCTCGTTCTCCTGCGTCTCCAGTTTGTGCCCAACACCGGTGAAAAGTAACTCGAAACATTTTCTCAAGTACTTTACTTAAATAGAGGTTTGCATGTTATCATGCCATTGAAAATTCTAAACATTGTCTGGTTCCAGCTTTTAAATGAGAAATTTTACTATTTTTTTTCTGTTTCATATTGTTTCAACTAGAATATTTTTGGACTAAAACAACAAATTTGAGAAACTCCTCTTTGGAAATCTAGGAAACTGTGGTGGATTTTCTTGTCTGACATTTTAAAGACTAAACACTCTTCTATCACTACTTTTAATTCACTACATTTTAGAGGGTAATATTGTGTTTTTATTCCATTCACTAGACAACTACAGTTGCTTTACAGATTAAGATTTTGAGATATGATACACTAATAGAATATGATGCATTGTTATAGCCTGCCTAAACTACCCCACAGTATATTAAGTAGTTAAACTAACCACCATCTCGACTAGCTGTGGCATCAAAATAGGATAATATATCTAAAATAACACTCTGGAAGTGGCCATTCTGCACAAGTGCTTTTGCTCTTGATATTTTAGTGCATATTGCTGATAATACTTCTCTACTGTATTTTTACATAAGCAAAATTTGAAAGCATGACTTACTTTGTAATGGAGTATTTTTACATTGTTTTATTGCTACATTTGCTCAAGTAAAACGATCCTAATATGTCTTCTTGTGCTCATCTCTCTCCCGCTAAATCCCTCCTCTCTTCACATCCAGAGAAAGAAACTGAGAGTGAGACCGACCTCCAGTAACCTTCAGCTCCACATCCTGCAAATCGGGTGCTAACTGATTCATTCACTCACACACTCTCCTCATTTCATCTTTCTCTCTCTGTCTCGTTCTCTCACATTCACAGGTTACTTTGGTTGTGAGGTAGAGTGGGTTTCAAGCAGACGCCATACGCAGTCACACTGCAGTGGGTGATGGATGGTGGTGTTTGGAGAGCAGCTGTGCCTCGCAAGCACCCCTGCTCTGTGTGTTTCTGTGTGTGTGTGTAGTTGTGCAAGTGTGTGTATGAGAGCATATAGTCCTCCTTCTCTGTGACCTCCTCTCCGCCTACTCTATTCATCTGCCTTTCCTTTAACCTTCTGTCTATCAGGAACCTTCACTAACAGTCTCCAGTCCCCAGACTGGCAGCACTACAGGCATCTAGGGAGTGTGAAGGTAAAAAAAAATACACACAGTACAGTACGAATGATACCCTCAGTACTGTGAGGTGGTGAATTATATTAAGCACCAACCAAGATCTGCTCATTGATAACACGGCTATTGTGTTTCAAGGACTTTCCAAAAGAAGCCTGCTGTTGGGAAATTTATTGTAAACAGTATGAAATCCGCATTTAATGATTCCATCTGTAATGTCTTACATTAAATCCATACTATGTGTTTCTCATCTTATAATCATTCAAAATGTTGAGGTTTTCTACCTCTGACAAAAATTAAAGCTGTAAGAAAATATTAAACAGCCTCATTGAACATTATTAAAATCTAAATAAGTTCAATGTAGTTGTTGTCTAGTGTTAGTTCTTGCCATACAGTTTGAGAATATCAAGTTCCAGTCTTGTGTTTTGATTTTTTGGCACTGCCCTTCTGTTTACATTTACATTATGTATTGTGCCCTTTAAGTGGAAGAAATCTGATCCGCCACCATGAAAGGATTACATGGGGGAGACATGACCAAAACCAGGAGGAAGCTGGAGGCTGATGTTACATAATGGAAAGAGCATTTGCATTAAACTCCTGGGTTCCAGCTCATGTTAAGAACGTTCCAATTTCAGCAAAGATTTATAGTTTTTAACAACAGACAGCACCTTTGCTTTAACCAGTGCTTTTGCCTAAGTCTAAGCATTAGCTAACCTTTCACATACTGTAGGTTAAATCTGTGATACTGTGCCACACTGTGTTTCAAAGTTCAGCCTCAGTTCAAAAACACTTCCAGAGGCAAAGGAGTGAATGGAGCCAGAGGTGTGGTGCTCTGAAACAAGCCTGGGTTTGTATCTATTATCAGCTTATTCACAATCATGAGACTCGGCCTATATCTGATGATATCAGTAGTTGTGACTGTATGCCCTGCCCTTCTATAAATCCACAGGATTAGTCAACAGGAAAGGCAAAGTATGTGTCATGTCTGTAAATGTTACTAATTCAGTTCCACTTCTCACCAAAACACAGCCTTAAACTACTTTGTTCCTGAAAAGTCCACATGGTAGAAAGTAGCTCAAAAGCCAAAATAAAGCTATAATATGCCTGACATAAATGTAATTTATTACTGATAGCTCCCAACAGCAACAGAAAATAAATATAAATTTGCTTTTTAATGGATCCTTATTTCCCTGAAAATGCTTTCTTTGCATGGATGTTCTTTTCTGCTGCAGTCTGTGTTGTCCCAGCAAATTTCCCCCCACAATTTAATCATTGTGTAACAGATAGTCTGCCATGTACACTAACCAACACCCCAGTCACACATCGACCACTGACTCTTCTCACTATACCAGACATAATAATAAAAAAGTCTCTAAAATAATCCTCTGCTGTTTGACAAAGACATCATGCTGCAGGGATTAGAGTGCCATGGAACAAAAATCACATTCATTTGCAGAGCCATTGTTTGGGGACAGGAAACACGGAGGGATTGTGGCTCTGTGACTGAGCCTTTGCATGGAGAGATGGGATACAGCATAACCCATCTCTCTTTTTTACACTGAGCTCCTTCCTTTGCACTTGCATTATTCATATAAACCTATTAACTTGACACGGGTGCTAGTCTGGCCCTTTTAATCACATACTTCAAGCTATAGCCCACCTCTCTTTGGTCTATTTCATTTCTTTTTGATTCAACTGTAATTAATGTACACTGATGAAAATAAGGCAGGATCTCTGATGTCCAACACTATGTGAACATAACAAATAATGAATAATTCAAAAGTAATCTTCATTGCTTTTAATGTGATAGAGAGGCCTGACAAATACTGGGCTGGAGAGGTGTGGTGCGATGAGGTGGCAGAGGCATGCCATGGCTCGTAGCATATGATCAGAGCCCTCCAATTAAGCCCCTAACATGCTCCATTACATAATTAAGCAGAAACCCTCTCAATAGCTTCCTTCTCGCCAACACCTTATGTTTATCTCTCCTTCTCCATCTGTCTTCTCTGTTCTCTCTGTTCAGAATCCTCATTTGCAACCCAGCAGAGCAGCAGAGGAGGCCTTTGTAATTTGATGAGGCATGAGTGCGCAGACCTTTAACAATGATGACAAAAAAAAATGTGCAAGAACAAGCAATGAAGCTATTTAATTATTCCAGGAGAGGTAATGGGATTGTTTCAATCAAATGGCACAGTTGCTGAATCATAATGAGAGGTCAGTTGGGTTGTTGAGGGATGCAACAGCCGAGCACAGTGAAGACAGGAGGACAGATGCGTCGAGGTGTGGCAGGTAGTCAGAGTGAGACAGCTTCAGGATGTAAGATGAGAGCAAACTGGAGGAATTTTGGAAATGGATTCTGCAAGTGAACCTCCCTCATTTGTATTCCTGTCTCACCCACAGAGTAGCCACTCCAGTTGTGGTGTTTGCTGTCCCATGAATTTCCCAAAAGCCTCCTCTCTGCGTTTGCCAAAAATGCTCTTGAATGGTAGCCCATTTCACAGTCCAGTGCAACTGCTAATGGCTTTTTTCATCCCGGAAAGCGGCACAACTCAATCAGCAAGAGGCTCTCGGACAGAGGAAGGGTGCCGGGAAGTGTTTGCAGCATAGAGGAAGATGTTTTTTTTTTTCCTGACATAGCCGGACAAGTACTGAGAGGAGTCTTGTTTCAGAACTGTATTTCTCTGTTATTGCAATCCTCAGAGGCAGCAGGAGTGTGCTGTGTTTTTGCAAGTTAGGGAGCACAGAGAAATGTGGCCTGCAAAGTCTGAGGCTGTATCTAACATTTAATAAACCAGAATATAGCCATGTTGCCACTGCTGATTACAGTGATGCTGCAGGAGACAAAGGAGGGAGAGAGGTGTGTATGACGGCACAGGCGAATGAAGAAATGGGAAGTAATAAAGCAGGCCTCCTCACAGACCTCCCTCTCACTGACCCTGTGTGTCTGTGTGAGTTTATGGCCACTGTCTGAGGGGGGAAATAAGATTGTGCTTTATTGCTCAACAAGCCTCACCAGCAATAATAGCCCTCCCTCCCCCTTAGCCATCCTTTCTGAGAGACATTAGCTCCCATCCAGCCTGGATCTGCTCAATCTGCAGCTCAAGGCCAGGATTAGTCAACTGAATCAGGCTCCAATATTGCTCCATGTCACCTCTGCCTATAGCTAAGATATATTATAATCTCTTCCTATTCTACATTGAATGAAGGACCTATATAGAAGGGTGGGAGGGTCAATGGAGAACACCTAACATGAAGGGTCATTTAAAGCCCTCGAAGCGGTTCCCCCAGCCCTTGAACTACTTATTAGTGTACAAGCTTACCTAAGCATTTGTAAGGCACCACAATGTGGGCATGTCCTTTGCACACCTTCTTCTCCTTCTTGCACCAGTTCTCAATACGAATTGGCTGGTTGGCTTCCACCACGTTTGTGATTTGGAGCTCGGGATACATCTGTTGGAAAAAGAGGCAGAGAACGTATACTAAATAATGACAGATGTATTTTGTATGTATGTTTATGTGTGCAAGAGAGAGGAGGTGTGATAAGTGGAGCTTGAACAGGATCCTTTAATCCACGCTCTATACTCTCTAGATGCCATCTACTCAACCATGAAAGAGCGCGCAATTTACACTTTCCCCAAATGCCATCAAAATGTCATCAATAAATGAAACTGAAGCTTGCGGAGGGGGCTTCTTGAAAATGTACAGCCCTACTTTGTTTCTTGGCCAGCTGCATAATAAACCATGACAGTAGTACCAGCATCTTCTTAGGTTAGGAGATACAGTAGTAGGAACAAGTAAATAAGAGCCAGGATATCCATGTCATGGAAAAAAGTGTCCTTAATTTTAGTGACCGCTAGTGAAAATGACAGTTGCAGGGTCTGCTAATTGAAATGCCACCCACTACACTGTAAATAATGTCTGTCTTACAGGAACAGCTCAATAGTCTCTCTGATGACTAATCACAGTAAAATGAAAACTGAATTTTTCCACCTTAGTAGCCAATTCCCCTCAATATAATCTGTGCGTTAAATCTGAAGCTACTGCCAGTTAATTTATCTTAGCAAAAGAATTGAAAACAGGGAAAACAGCTTGCCTGCCATGTAACAAAATCTGTCTACCAGCACCTCTCAAGTCAACCCATTAATATGCTATATCTTGCTCAATTTATCCAGTGATCACTGCAGGGGAGCGTGGATGTCCAGCAAGAAGAATGTTGAGCAGACCTAAAGTTGTTTGAATATGATTCATGTGGTGACATTAAAAAAATCAACATGATAATCTTTATTTCATTTATTTCAGCTTGGCTTGTTTTGGCATGACAGAAATAGTTTGAGAACCACTGATTTGATCTGATGATCTGTCATTTCGTTGCTTGTACCTAAATGACAACACACTTTCTGCCCTTTTCTAACTGACCTTGGTGCTTGAATTTCACCCCTTCTCTTAAATTGATAGCATGCATGGACATCAGAAATGTGTCTGTGTTGCAGTGACTCACCTCCTGGCAGTACTGCAGCACACCCTCTTTGGTTCCTACGCAGCTCTTAGTTCCTGATGGGTCGGGTTCCCAGCGGCCGGTCTGAATGTTGACATGCATGTTGAGTTTTCCGCAGAACATCGCCACCTGTGGCTCTGCCACGGCAAACCCTGTGCCTGCATTGGCTGCTAGCGCCTGTGGAAAGACGAAAAGAGAAAGAGAAATTGGGGTTAATGCAGTCAATCATTATAAAGCTTATAAAGACTGGGGAGTATTGTGGCTGAATTCACTTGAAACACTGTCTGCCCCACTTGCTTTTCTCATAAACCTCGTTATGAGGCTGACACAGAAGTCTGAACACAGCTTCTGTACTGCAATGGATAACTGCACTAGGTGTGATGGAGCAACATCAAAACTGCCTGTCAACGCTTGGCTGCTACTGCGATTCAAAGCTGCAGTGCTGAGAGAGCAGAGGGGCTCAGACGGGAGACAAATTAAATGCACCTCGGGAATGTTTGGCTAGGTTGATGGTTAAATGAGTAGGGGTTTGATTGGATTTGTGCACAAGGTTTTTGCTCTGTTGCCCATTGAGTGACTGAGAGGCTGCACGCAGAGAGCATGGGAGAAGACAAAAAAACTTGCAGTCCGTCATGCCTCACAAACCAGGACATTCCTAGTTGTGGGCAGAGTTCTGCTCATCCAGGCCTCCTGGGATCAATGTCTTTCCACAAAGGATGGATCATTTATTCTTCTAGGTAAACAATGATGGTTCTTCATCCAACATATGTGTCCTGTGCAGAGACATATAAAAAACAGTATATTTGAGGGAATGAAAATGTGTTCTCAGTTACTACAGGGAAAAAAAGATTTTGTGATTTCCTACCAGAATTTACCATCTTTGTTTACCTCCCAACCCTCTGAACATGAGAGGAAATCTGCTATCTTCCCCCCCGCTGTCCTTCCTGTCATCATTTACTGAGCCCTGCAGTTCCTTTAGCAAGCAGGAAGCAGGAACGCCTAGCCGCCCCTTCCTTTACTCAATATAACTGCACACCACTCCATTGAAAATGGACATCAATTGTCCAAAACAACTGTGTAATCAGTTTTTACACGATTGCCTTTCAAAGGACACAGTGTAGTGCTTGCATCAGTCAACAGCTCCTCATTGAGACTATAAGTCATGGCCTGCTAACACTTGTCTGATGCTAAGGGTGTCACAACACTGGAAACTCTAATGAATCAGTGAGGCGATGTAGCTCTGCATGCCAAACTATCCCAAAACACACACCAGGGAGCTTCCAGACAGGAAGTGGAATGGAACTGATCCCCTCTTGATTGTCATAATGTCATTGGGCTGAGCAAACAGGCTTCAGCCCCAGAGAGAGATCAAGGGAATGAGTGAGGAGTGTTGCACTCAAATGTCTGACTATTGCTGGGTCCTCAGCAGTGCGTAGTGGAGGGTATATGCAGGTATATGGGGTATACTCACTTCTTTTTCTGGCTGTTTACAGTATAGCCACCTATAAGCTAAAAAGGCCTCTGGAATGTATAAATTAGGAGAGTAAACCCACTTCCTTCTCAGTAACCGAACCATCTACCTAGTAGTACACCCACCTCATCAACTACCACTACATTACTATTTCTCAGCCTTGCGGAGACAGCAGCAAAGGTGTCCTCTGCAGCGCAGAGCCAAGGAGAAAACAGCTGAAGAGGGAGACTTGAGTAACTGTGTGTTAGACAAAGCTCTCCATCTAATTCTGCGCAGGCTCCCAGGCTGATAATACGCGCAGAACAGAGTAGAGCGAGGACAAAACAAGTGCTGTGTAATCAGCAGTTGGCTGTAGCGTGTGATGAGCCGCAGAGCCAGCCAGAGCTGAGTATGCACGCATACACACACATAAAACTGAATACAGCTCCAGCCACATGCATATATTTCAGCCGCACAAGCACATTGGTGCCCATGCAAACACATATAACACACCATCATAAAACACACCAAAAAAACATGCATACAGCCACATAGTCACGTGCTTATCCACGCTGGCACACACTGGACTATCTTGATTTGGTCCTAGAGGCACAACAGCCTCAGATTCAACCTCATTTCCCCTCCTTCCTCCATCTCCATGTCTTTGTGCTCCACTCCTCCCTCTCTGCACCACCACAGGCTTATTTGCTCTCCTCCTTCTCATTCCTTTGTGAGACTGGCTCGGGGTGTATGAGAAGCAAAGAGGTGGGGAGGAAATGAGGGACACAGAGAAGCACGTTAGGGAGAAAGACAAGGGAGGTAGTGACAGCCTGACCACAACTAGACTCTGCGGCTGCAGAAAAACAAGTGTTGGTGCTTTCTCTACGCCCCTTCGACTATTCTAAAGAGATAAAGTCTCAGTGTGTCTTTAATTCTTCAGGTGCAACAATCTCAGTAGAGGCAAAGTGGAGACGGTTTATACCACTGTCTTAACTCGCAGTCACATGCCTTTTAGCACTTAAGAAAAGAGCTGCTCTGGGTCAGACTTTGCACAAAGAGAAGTGTCATGGGGGGCAGCAGAGAGCATGAACAGTGACACAGACACAGAGGGCTTAGGTGGAGACAGCAGGGCAGAAGAAGAAATGTATCTCTTTTGTGGTCCCTATCTTATCAACAGTAATCCCTGGACCAGGATGACTGGCCTTTTTAAAAACAGACTGGACAGTCATTTCTGCTGGCTGTGACATCTTTTAACACAGACTCATACTACTGTACGACAGATAGTCTTTGTTCTTAAGACAACATGTTGAGAGATTTGGTCTCATCTTGAAACAGTTTTGTGACTCAGTTTTGAAAAGCTGTGACATGGAAATTTATTTCGATGAGTCAAGCGCACAACTGAAGTGTCACAGTCACAATTTTTTACATCATCTCAGACTGATTTGTTACGTTCGCCAGCGAAGACCAGTGAAATGGAATCGGAGGAAGAAAAATAAGAAGAAATAGAAGTTACTCTCAGATTCAGAGGAAAGCTGCGGATGAATACAAACTACCAGCCGAAATTGGCTGATCTAATTTTTCTTCTTACTGGGATTTGATGTTACTGAACTTCTCCTTAAAGATCACATGAAATAACTCTGACAGTAATTTGCTTCCGCAGTTTGTCGTGTTTCCACATGTAACAGAGGTCGGGCGCAGGACTTGATGCCAAGAGTGATTTCACTTTTGAGATCCAAAGTGGAGAGACATAGACACTGTTGGTAGCCATCAAGGATGGCTTGTCTTCTAGTTTAGTTGGTTAATCTAATTCTAGTGCAGAAAGCTGATCATGGTGTAAACCAACACCCAGATACACACCTTAAGACTCATGTACCCGCTAGTGCTAATCAAGCTTGAAGGTTTTATATGATGGGAAGGGTTGGCTGGATTGCGCCAAGATCTGTAATCACATGTAACTGAATGGGATCAAAAAGATGAGTCATCATCATTTTGACAGCTTACAGGAAGAGAAAATATTGGAATGTGGACATTAAAATACACAAAAAATGTTCTTTTGAGATTTATTCAAAAGATAATGCCAGTTTTCAGAGACATAGGGTATTTTCATTGTTTTCTCCTTTCATGAGACCCCTCTATCATGTATTAATCATCATCGCGTTAAACTGTATAATACTAAATATTAAAAGCTTTAGCAAATAAATCTACCATTGACTGTTGTGTTTTCTCTTGATTTCCAACTGGGAAAAGCTGGAAAAATATGCCACCACACCTAACAAACGTGAGCCATCGAGCATCCATCTCTCATTACTGACTCACCATGAGATGTTATATCATGTGTAAGTGTGAACACCTGCCACTATGTGGAGGTTTTGCAAGTCAGAGGGAGAGACAAAAGAGGGTGAGAGGGATTGAAAGTTGGGAAAAGGGAGAGGCAGCGAGACAGAGGAAACCACTAACAAAAAGGGTAAATAGACAACGGCAAGCAGGGAACGTGTGCTGATTGGCTTATATCCCAGCCTGACATATTATTCTCAAATGAACGCAGACTGTAATGTAATAAAGAATGGCGTGAGGCTATGTGAACGCAGGAGAGACAGGCCTGCCACCACAGACGCTTGTCAAAAGCTATGTGGGCTGAGGATCATTTAGCTCGTTTTCACTCTTTACGGCAAACACACACCAGTCTGTCACTGCTTTCCCAGTCTGCCTCCAGCACACAAACATGTTTTATTAGCCTGCTCTGTGTTCTGAGCCAAGTTTCACATAAAACAAGCTAAGACACGACAGTGCTAGTTGTGAAAAAACGCACGGAACATCTCATGCACACACAAACAAACACTCCTTTTCATCCTTATAACAGATAAATATACCTTATGAGTCTGGATCTCTAATGAGCAACCTGCACACACACACACACACACACACACACACACACACACACACACACACACACACACACACACACACACACACACACACACACTATAAAGGGAAATCTGTCTTCCTTTCCAGTGGAAAGCATTATCCCATAACACTTAAAGCAGAAGAGTGATGTTATTTTGAGTTACAGCTCGTTCACTGTCTATATCTAGTCTACATCGCACCGTCAATCATTTTGTGATGCATATATACTGTATATTTAACTTGGTTTTTATTGTTGCAATACAACCTTGACGGTGTTGCACCTGCATTCAAAATAATTTGAAAAATATTCATGTGAGAGGAAGGTTTCATTTTTTGCAGGATAATTTTCCACTACCTTTCATTTCTTGCTGTAGGTGATTGACAGTGAGCAGAGTGTAAATGGATACATTCATATGAGAATGCTGAATGTTGGAACAATGAAATAACAATAAATCAGAGGCTAACTAAGGCTTTACATTAACTGTGACAGATTATTTAGCTCAGGCAATTGTCGAGTCTGTGGAGGCAGTTTTTTTTTTTTTTTTTTGAGAATAAAAAGTAGAAAAGGGTCTCTTCTAAAAGATCCGAAAGGACAGTATTACTTAATGGGGTTTTAGAAAACTCCTCTTGGACTGGTATGGGTCAATTATTACATGACCTACCACACAGCATCTGGGCAAGATCCAAAGAAGCTAATCCAATCTGTGTGTTTGTGTGTGTGGGAACATGTGAGTGTGTGTGTGTTTGTGTGTGTGTGGTCTCAGGTCAACCACACAGGGCAACAGTGTGTGAGCTAAGGACACACTACAAGAGGATAGCGGGAAATGGGAAATAAATAAATCAGGGCCATAACGTTAAAAACACCAGGTTTTGAGCCTCTGTGATGATCCTCCAACACAAACACAGAAGCTCTGAAATAGCCAAAACAAACTGTGGACAAAATTCCTCAGTGACAGTCTAATGAACAGGTTAGGTGGTTCTGCCAGGCTGACATTTCTGACAAACACAATTTCTGGTAAATTTCCCACGTTGCATACAAAAGCAGCTCCACTGTCAACTTGTCTACAGAGTTTGAAGGCCTCACTGAGCAGTGGCAACTAGTCTAATTTTGGCAGAGGTATGGTGAAGCCATCCTCACAGTCTGGCCCTTAAAAAAGCAGCTCCAGAATGAGGCACTGGTTAGGACACGTGGGTTCCCAGAATGCTTAGTGTCCATGTGACTGTGCAGAGAAATGCCTGGCATTGTTAATCCACCTAATCCTTCCCTGTGGTGACTTAATACTTAAACAAGATAGGCAGTGGTGAGAAAGCAACACACTCACTTGTACTCCTGTATATGAACTGTATATACAATATATTAGGAAAAAATAACATTGATTTCCTTTCCTTATTAGTTGCAATAAAAAGTGTTGATGTGTTTGAGGGAGCGGTGCTCACTACAATTACGGTGTTGTTCTAATGTGTGGAGGAAAGTAATTAAAGCATTTTTATTTCTTTATAAGCTTCTATTATAGTGTTTATACCACAGCTTTTAGAATTACTGCATTGATTGTAGTGACAGGTTTGACATGATAAAAGCTGATATATTGCTGCAAAGAAATGAGCTGTTTTCCACCAACAGTATTCATGCCACCATTTATGAAACAAAGCATTGCATTTGATTCTCTTTGTGCTGATTAAGGCACAGACTAGAATCACTGAAACAGTCAAGGATCTGTACTTGCAAAGAGTAATTTGAAATATGGATGAGCATTCAAGCTCTAATCAACTTTTTAATGTAAGTAAGACAACCCTGGTTAAGATGTTTACATGAACTGACAGTGTTATACATCTTCCTAACAGGACACTATGTGAACAAGCAAACATCACATTGTTTTAGTTTTTCCCATTGAAAATGTCCTAACCTGCTCTCTGAGTCAGTGACCTAACAGGCTAAGTGACACAGGGAGAGCGTCAAACCTTTTCCTAAAATTTAATAAGCGAGAAAACTCTGGCGGATGGAGTGAGAAAATTGTCAGGATATACTACATGAGACAACATTCAGGGAGCCTATTGAGCAGTTGCTCTCATGTGTTAGAGCTGTGTGGGTATCACAATACTAAGATTTAATGTAAAATTTCTCTCTCTCTCAAATACTATCACTATCATTTTCATCATTGATTAATCTGCCAAATATCTTAACAGATGAACCCATTTTTCTTACTATGGACTGTTTTCTGACCAACAATCCAAAAACGAAAGATTTTGTAAAAAAGACAACAGTTAATCCTCTCATTTGAGAAGCTATATCCAGAAAATATTTGGCATTTTTTTCACAAGATTTGCTTGAACAATGACAGAAAAATCCAGGTTGATAAACCAATCATTTAATATAACCAGACTTAACAACAAGCGCAGAAAAAAAGAATAAAATAAAAACATAAAAGAAGCAGAGGGATTTACTTTGACAAAATTAAAGAGTAACGCCATAAGTTGATGCATAAAATGCACAAATTGGTGCATAAAAATTTACCAGAAATCAGAATTAAGTAGGGCTGGGCGATATGGACAAAATTTCATATCCCGGTATTTTCAGGCTGAATGGCGATGGACGATATATATGCCGGTATTTTCTACAAAGTGGGCTACATGATCAGTTGCAAGTTGAACCACTGCTGAAGTCCCCTGTAATTTTTGCTGCATGTGTTTTTCCACAGCAGGGCAGGTAAAAGAAGTTTACCTGTTGGAGGTGAGCTGTTTGCAGAGGTGCAGATAGAGCCTGTTGTCAGCAGCTCTTCAATCAACATCTCAGTGTGTCTGTTTCTGCTTATACTCTTCCTCCCTGCTGTATTATTAGACTTGTCTCAATTGAAGAAAAGCCGCTTATAAAGCTTCGCTTATTTGGTAATAAACATATTTTAATTCCTGTAGAGTCTTAGAAATAAAATTACCCCGTTATATTGTTATGTAAAAACTTTTATTGTGAAGCAGCAAAATAAGGAAATGTCGAAATTTTCCAGCAGAAACGATGTACCACCCAGCCCTAAAATTAAGCACTCAAGATTTCTTGGTGGAGGATCCCAACCCCCTTTTTTATCCCCCACACGTTGAAATGAAACCTTCACCGTTCAATAACGTTCAATAACGGTCCTAAAAGAGCTAATGCCCTTTTAACTATTATCAGGTTCGATGCACACACGCACACATGCAAAATGAGGTTGTGTGACATTGGTGTGATTTCCTCCCAGAGGTGAAGCCCATGGGAAAGCCAAGGCCTGAGCCACTGACACCATCACTACAACAACAGCTCACACATAACAAATGAGGGGAAGGGGAGGGGAGGGGGCATTCTGCGACAGAGGCACAGTGACATTTTCCTACTGACCAAACACCTCCACCACCTTCCACCCACAAAAGGGCAGACAGTAAAAACAGAATAATAAAAAGGAAAAAGGTGTCATGTTCCTAGACTCTGAATCAAAAGGGCAACCCCTCACTGCAATGCAAATGAGCTCCTCTGTCTCAGTTAAAGTGGCCTTTGTCTTCACCATTTGAAGTGTCCTGAGACTACTCTGGAATTGCCCTATGAGTCACTGCTCCCACAGTTAAGGAAACAGTGGAATCCTGTCAGTCTCACTTCCCTCCTAAGAAAACAACCTAAATCTGTGAAATTTACAGTAGCACGTAAACTCTCTGTGGGATTCCTCCTCTTCCTCTTTTAAGAGAGAAATCACTCACTCTTTCAGCTTCTTCTTTGAAACCCAGTCTCCTCTCTTAAAATTGAGAATTGAAGGCTAATTGGCACATTTATTTAAAAAAATTATGTCAATAGTCTTATACTTTGTTATAATATCAAACATTCTCCTACAGTTTTAACATGTAAAATGTGTGAAAAACAATTTACTAACTGTGTCAAAGGAAACCATGAGATTAATTTGTAAGCTTCTCTTTGTGAGTCTTGTGTTTATTAGAGTTTGAGGTGACAGGGAGATGCTCCACAGAGAGCTGAACATAATGTTCCTGTTCACTAGCGGTCACCTCTGCTTGGCTCATTAACCTCCCATCATTCATAGCCAGACGGGACCGGACAGGAGAGGAAAGTCTGCTGTTATTTCTGCCCCAAGCTGTCACAGGAGAGCGGAAAAACACTGTCACCGCACGTCCAACGCCCACCATGGAAGACAATGGCACGGCCATGACACGCCGGTACCAGCCCCTGTTCAGACAGTAAGCCTATTTGTAATCCTTTCCGCTCAACCTGTGCTTGATTGAACATGCCTTTGTTAATGAGACTGTGTGGAGCTGTTCCAAAGTGCAAAACACTGGAGATCCCAATGACGCAGCAGTGTCCTATATTTCCTTTAATGTCTCAAGCCACAAAAATTATTCAGAGGGGAAAAGGAGTTGATCGAGCTCAGAGAGTTCAAAGTGATGAAGGATCTGAAGGAGGCTCAATAAGCACATTTCTAGAAATTGACTGCTGGTGCCAGTGCTATTAGATTAGCCTGCTTCCTTTTCAGTAACTCATTTTGAGTTATTATGAGGTATTATTTGATTTTAACTGTACTGCTCTCAAGTGCAAGTTGCACTCCCTTAAAGAGATTAGACTGAAGAGGACCTGAACTGAGCCGAACGTGGTACTTGTTGTTTGTGTTGCTGCCACTACTGCAACAGATACTAGAATCACCACCATATTTACAATAAAAATAACTAATATTATTACCATTATTAACTCTTAGAATAAGGCAATACATTTAAAAGAGAAATGCATTGGAGACAGGGCCCCGTTCATTCCTATGAAAGTTGCTTAGTGGAACATGAAGTGAATAAAAGCTTGATTTTGGGGGTATGAAATTACCCAGATCTTCCACATCATTGGGTCCACAGAGCAAGCACAAAGAGACTTCTGCCAGCCGAGCGGCTAACATCCAGTTTAGCCCTTGGCTAACTTGAATGGAGATAAATTATTTAATCATGCTATAGACTAATGGAATGTTATTGGACCAAACTGATCACATCACGATAGTGACACAAGTCATTTCGAGGGGGTTGTGACGCTCAGAATAATTTATAATGTAGAAAGTGACTCACACCGAGGGCTGTAGGTGCCGATCATTGGCAGTAGACAAGTATAGGAAACTGTAGTGTTGCACACTCTGGCTTCTTATGCATTTCTTTTATATTCAGATGACATTTTGGCTCTCAGGCCTTTTTTAAGATCAACTATCATCAAAAATAAAATTGTCCATTGATTTATAGACATCTCTTTCAAAATGGAAGTACACTTTTTAGATCCCATGGCATCACACGACAGGCCCAGACGTTATAATTCCACGTTTGGCCACTATGTAAAATTGGCTCTGAGAGCCCAGCACATTTCCTAGGGGCTTGGTTACAACTCCAATGTCTGAATATACACATAAGTATAAAACATGAATACACAAACATATCTAAAATGGTAAAATGGAGGGAAATAAAATGACCCTAATGTTTCTCATAAATTTCTTTCATTCCTTTTTCAAAGAGGATGTTGGTATTTGTGACTGTCTTTGCAAATCTGGGTGTTTTCGAGAGCAAGAAGAAGCATGAAAGTTATCACTAGTTCTTGTTAGCAGTCCTTGTTTAAACTATTTGTAATTAGACTAGGTACATGTAAATGAAGAAGAGTTGTGTATTAACTGCAAAGTAAATGTACATCCTGTTTTGTGGTAATTATTTACTAGCGTTAATATTCTACATGCTCCTCCTTAAAATGAACCTGACTAACAGTTTCCAAGGCAAATTATGATTGAGTTGCAACTTGGTCTCACAGAGCGTCGCCCAAACGTCACTCCGCTCAGCGAAAGGAGATGAACAGAAGCAAGACGTGCTCGTAATTAAGCTCCAGCTAGGAGATGCGTTGCAGCTCGCTGGTTGCAGGGTAACAGTCGTGGTGATTGAGTGGCGTAGGTCTGACTGTGTGTCAGGGGGAGATAACATGGCCTCTCTCTAGCTTACAGGGAAACAGACGTGAATGACAACTTGTTCAAATGGCCTGTCACTATGGAAACCTTCTACAAAAGCATCCCAGCTATTCACACAGAGGAACATTGAGGCTGCAGAAGAAAGAGAGGCAGAGGGAAACCGAGAGAGAGAGGAGGGAAAAGGCGAGGGCAAAAGAGAGAAACAGATTGAAGAAGTGGAGCAGGGGAGAACGAGGGGAGGAGGGAGAAGAAAGCAGGGAGATAGATAATCAGAAGCTCACAACGACAGAGCAAGAAGACAGGAAGGAGGAAGGGGGGGGGTCAATAAAGAGAAAAAAATGATGGAGAAAGAGGGAATGAGGCCACAGTTGTGAGAGACTGGCATATGAGACAGAGAGGGAGAAGAGATGGGAGGTGTAGTGACAAAGGCTGTATGAATGGCACAGAGGACAACACTCACAATAACAGCTGCTGTACCCTTTTGGTGTATTCAGCAACACCATGTCCTTGTGTGCAAAAGGACCCTCAGCTCCATAGGTTTGCACTTATCTTCCCTGACACAGACATATAACAGACATACAGTACACAAAGCTATGTCTGTGCTCAGTCCCCTCCTGAACAAAAACTGTGCCCATTGCCATGGCAGTGTGCATCAGTGTGTTCAGCAATGTCGCTCCCCATGACGAGTAGACACTGCACCAACTGCCACTTGTTTCTTTTAAAATATTTACAAGACAGTAAGTCACAGCTTGACTTCTGGGAGGAATCCTGATCAGGGAAAATAAAACGCGCTAGTGTTTTTTAGAATGCTACTGCTCATAGAAAAGGTGAAACACCAGGAATCTGGGTGACAGCCAGTGTGCACCCAAGTTCATGGCAGGGTAACGGCTTCTGCAATTTTATGTGAGCAGGTTTAGAGCAGAAGGATGTCAGGAAGAAGGGGAGCAACGAAATTACATGCACTCACAGATACACCATTTTAAGTTGAAATTTCACCATTCACATAAAGTGCTCTTGCTTAAAGGAATAAATAACCTTGTTTTTCAATTAGATCCTAATCGTCATTAAACAAAATTTAAGAATTAAAAGTGTCCAGATGAAAACATCATTATTAAAGTGCAAACATTCAACTTCTTTATTTTTTTCCCCTTTGTGTTTCCATCTGGTATTATTGTTGATGCTGCTTTCAGGACAACCTGAAAGCTTTCTGTTTTCCTCAGAACCTTGCATCTACTACAGCTTCCACAGTTTGGTTGTTCCGCTGTCTGCCATTTTTCCTACTGGGGATAATAATCACAAATAATTTACATAAATACTCTTACGGCCAAAATACATGGACATGGTTGCAGCATGGCAAATGTGCTGCAGCATGCCCATAGCAGAGAATAACCCTAATAGTGAATCCCAGCACAGCGCTGTTCAACGTTAACTTTATGTGGCTGGTCTAATTATTTCTCGCTGTGCATGGCTTCACAGCCCCCCAACAGATAAAACTACATAGAACTATGTAAAGATGATTGCAATCTCTCTAAAAATGATATAAATGAAAACATCATTGTACCAGAGGCAATGTGAAGCAGCACAGCAACCCTGTGTGTGTTTACATTTCACATTAAAATATATCAATCAAATCAGTGCATCCTGTTGTTAAAATGATCCAGTTAATTAATTCAGTACCAGTTGATATAGCCTATATGCTTCCAAACCCTCCATAACTAATAGCATTATCACTTGCCAAAACTCAATGCACACACAGTGAAGCTGGCAGCAACTCTCAGTCTCAGTTCCGTCTCAGTACAGAGACGGAATCTGTGTAGCAGGTAAAAAACCCCTGGAGATCCAGGGGGACGGACGGAGGCAGGGACACCCCGCGTCCGTGCCTCATGTATTTCAGCTGTTAGGTAACTGAGCTACTGATAGCTACAGAGGAAAAAAAAAAAAGCGCTATCCTCGTTCTGTTTTGGTTGCGCACTGGCTGACACACCTCCTCATTTTCCCAGGAGATCGTACCCGGTGGCAGACAGAATTGCATAGTTAACATGGGTTGGTAGGGAACCAATCTAAACAAAAGATGGTGTCATTTTGTAGCTGTTACATTGCACGATCAAGTATTTATTATTATTATTATTATTATTATTTTTATTTATAATGATAAGTTAATGCAAAAAAACAAAAAACAAAAACATGTCTATACACACTTTGAGATATATAACTAATGTCTAATCTTGACTGAACCTATGCAATAACCATAGCTGGTTACAAGTGCGGTGAATGCTGCGATTCTGTTGCATCATTAGACTTGAAACGATATTTGGAATCAACATGAATGAAAGTTAAGAGACCATCACACAATGGAAATCACACAAGCTGCAATACAGCAGTCTGCGAATTGAAGTGGGTGTGAAGTGCGAGGGCCAATGGCCCCTTCCCTATTCCCAGTGCCCTGCACACAGAAGACGAGGCGCAGAATTACACAAAACTCTTACCTGAGCTGAAAATGTTTTGACTTAAATGAAATGAAAAGAAATGTAGCTATCATGAGGTGTATTATTGCATGACAGGAGCAGAACTGAGATGATCTGGATGAAAAAAGTGAAAATGGAGTTCCTGGTAACATCTGTAAGGTCAGTCAGGACATTTTGTACTTTTTATAGCCAGAAGCAATGGACTAAAAACCCCTCCAGCTGTCAAAGTGGAACAAAATTCGAATTCTCAATGTATCTGAATGCACTTTGCTTTTGGTAGGGGGTTACAGAGAACACAATTAGTTCAACTAACAAAAAAGCGGCTTCACAATGATTCCTCCACAAGCCAGGTTTACTTGATATTTGGGCCCATTTTTCAGTTCCACAATACACATTGTGATACTGTGAAAATCATGCATCAACTTATTGTTGCAATTCTATTTGGAAGGTGAGGTATGAGGGTATAAGACTATCAAGTGTTGCAACGAGAGGGGGGCACAATGTGAAGAGCTCAAGTTTGCTCTTTGAAAACTGTTCCACTTGTCCAGAGCAAACACTGCACAACAACATGTATGCATTTTTTACAAGAGTTTACTTTGGAGTATATCTCCCCTTACCAAATTTACTCAGAGCTTTTAGAGAGAGTGTAGCTCGTCAAGCAGCAGGGGCCCTGTTAGTGGGCCTCCACAGTCACTCCACAATTTCTGTCAAAGAATGAAAAAAAAATCATCTCTTCAAGAAGAACCTCACGTCAGCCTTTCACTGCTCAATCATATCCTCTCTCTCTAATCTTTCCTCTCTGCTTGCTATAAATTGCTCTTAGAAAGAATGAAACCTTCGATGTCTCTCCTTGGCTCGTTTTTTTATTCTTCTTTCCCCTACACCCTCTCTGTGAGGATCACTGCATTACCACAAGAATAATGTCGGGGCGCTGTCACTCTCACCCCTGCACTCTTTACTGTAGGCCGCCCGTAATCGACGTTGTGATCTCGTAATTATTCTATGAGTTCATTTTAAGTGGCTGTGGACAAGAGTGTCAACTGAAAGCCTGCCATGTAAATGTAAATGCAGTGAAGTGGAGAGATACTAGGCCAAGAGAAGAGAAAAACACTGTTAATTAGAGCAAAGTACTTTTTTTTCATGCTGTGGCACACTGCCTTTTCACTAGGGAGAAGGTGTGTCTGGGCTATTTATAAGCTACAGTTGGTGGGCCAGTGGGGTCTTGTCTTCAAGGCCTGCCCTCACCAGTGGAGCTTGTTCAGAGAGAGATAAATAAACATTTAAAAACACGAGGACAATGCTACTTTGTTTTGGTTAAGTGGTACCGTCCTAATTAGGACCATAATTCATCTTAAGAAGTATGGTAAATGAGCACTCAGAGGGAATTTTAAGGCAATACAGATCTAAAGGTAATACACTCTATTCTTTTAAAGGAAGAATTCTGTCTGATTAAAAAAAAGGTAATAACCTGCTTGTGCGGCATTAATTTCTTTTTAGTGTCAAATTAGGGATTCAAAGTGATTCTGATGAACAATGGTATGCTGTCACAATGGGTTCATACTGCGAGTATCGTGGTTTTATGGTGGGTAGCGCACAAGTTTGGTATAATCTATGTTGGTATTTCATGCAATTATTTTTTTTAAAGAAATATCAGCAATGTATTAATACAGAGCACTCATATTAGGAGATATTGTCCTTTATTTGACATACTTTTAGAGAGTTAAAAAGTTAAAGTCATCAACTGTTATGCAACCACTGTTTTGGATATATTTTGTGTTGAAATAAATCTCTACTGTAGGCCAGGGGTTGTGTGTGCTACCACCGTGACACATGGTATTGACAGCAACTTCTTTTCACCTGCCAGTGATGAGCTTTAGGAGGCATTCACACCAAACACAGGTTGTCAAACAAAGCAGGGGCTGCGTGTGGCTGGTGAAGGTGTGTGGCTTCAGGTACTCTTGGGACAAAATATGATCCAAGAAGTCTAGTTAAAACAATAGAGTCATAGGTTTATCATATGTCAAAGCACTGCACAGCAATTTATAATACTCTAAGACCAGGTTTTACAATTCTGTAAAGGTAGTACTTGTGCATTATTTTCTCTTTGCTGTTATAATCACATGGGAAAAATAAAAATGTGGTGCAGTTCCTTGTTGGATGATGATGTCATGTTGCAGTCCAGCAGACGTTGAGCTTGGTTCAACTTTTTTGCAGGACCAACCCTACATTTTTTAATCCCCTGTGTTGGTGAACCACCAGCATTCAAAAACGTAAAGGGGCTGCTTATTTTCATGCAGGGCTTAAGTTGGTCTGAACACCTAATGAGTTACAAGTACAGCAGCAACGACAAGACCCCCTTCACCCTTTTCCCACCTGTGAACAAAATCAATTGCATTTGCTGGATAGCACAACCAGGGCAGAGGTACAACTACTGTGAGGGAGGTTGGGAGCTTAGCTGATGATTATGAAAAGTTCAAGTGTGTAAACTTGTTCACAAACCACAAATCAGCCAACTTTCTTTGGTCACTGAGCTCTAATAGAAGGAAAGAAAGTGATTTCAGGGTTCTTGTTTTCCGTGTTTTACTTGCACTGCGAATGCACAGTAAAATGAATCAGTGAAAGTCTTTGTGGGAGACATGCTAGAAAAATTTTATGTTCCTGGGATTTTCACAAGTGAGCTTTTACTGCATGATTCTTTACAGAGACATAAACCAATGAACCCATTAACTCATGCAAAGTGCAGCTTTGATATTTATATTGTAGGTCCAAGTGACCGAAGGACAGCCAATCATTGGCACAGATAGCCAAGCTACTATCTGTCATTACAGGGCAAAGTTTCTCACTGCTCCTCATTTCCTTTCCCTCACTTCACACAGTTTTTCCCACTGACACATTTCCTCAGACACCCAGTGCTGTCAATGCCGTGTGGTCTTGCCATCTTTGTCTCTGCCGTTATCTGCAGCACGTCAGACAGACACACAGCACTGCTGTTCAGATGCCTGCTTGTGAACTGAGTGCCTGACAGCCGACATCAGGATGCGTGCTGCATCTTGTGTATCATTACTCTTTTATTCTGAGGACCGGGGCTGCCAGTGAAGTGAGGAGAGCAGGGCAGAGCAGGAGGGGACCGAAGAGCCATTTCCCCTACGGCCCCTCTTGACACAGATCTCAGGCTGCATGCATCTCCCTGGAATATTACTCCTCCCTGTCCACCTCTCCAGCCCCATCAAACACAGCCTCGAGGGTCATCCACAGCCATCATAATATTACATTTGGTTTTCCCTGCCTACCTGGTTAGATAAGGTAGATACAGAGCAGGTTTCTAGCTGGCTGAGAAGCAGGAGGCAGAGAGGACAGGGGATGAAGAGAGGAGGAGGAGCAAGCAAGGGAGCATATTTGTTTCGATTCTGCTGGGGGTGTACTATTTGCAGTATATGCTGCCGAATTTGGGAAGAGACATGTCAAGTGAAAGCAAGGGCTTGACTTCAGCCTTCTCGTTAGTCCAATCACTGTCAAGTCGTGTTGGAAAAGAGGCAAAGAAAGCAGGAATAAAGATGGACTGAAGGGGAGAGGCAGAGAAGGCAAGTGTGACTAATACCCAATAAAACATGGACTCTCCTATCTATCGCTGCACTATCTCAATAATTATCCATCATGAAAAATGTATCTGCTTCCCCCTGTGTTGGCTTGTACAAAACTGCTTTAAAAAGAGAAAGAAAAACTGGGCAAAGCTCTATAAAATGTTTAATAGCTACTTAATTGTTGCAGTTCTGACTAAGGGGTTTATTAGAGGGGTAATTTAATTTGAGCCAATATCATCAAATGTCTGATATGCAAATACAGCTAAACAAGCCAAAATCTGAAGTCTAAGGTGTGTACTTTGCAGAGAAGGTTGGTATATACACACTAAAGTCAGTCAACAGAGAAATAACTGATAACTGTGTACTGTGGCGATAAAGAGATAATTACACCAAGGGTTTTACCCAGAGCTTGTTGTTCAGTTGCTAAGCTACGCAGGTGCATGATCGCATAAATAGGGCGCTGGAGTGTAAAAACTCTTTCTTGCAGGAAGAAGATAATTGCTTTTCATTTTGTGTTAATGACTCGAGGACTGTGATGATTGAGGTCCATTTTCAGGTGAATTTTTTGCAGCATCCACACAGCTGCATGGTGTGCTGACAATAGGTTTGAGCATGCCTGCCTCTTCTGCAGAGCTCCTGTCACTACAATCACCCATTCTCCCCTTCTGCCCGCTAAAAGCTCTCTGCATGAGCAACCCCTCCAATCCTCCATCTCCCTCCTTTCATCTCTATTCACTTTGAGCACTCAGGACAACTCTTTGTGCACCCATCTCCTCTTGCCTCAACGATGTCTATACATTTACCTCTCCACCTGCCTCTTTCTCAGTCTGTCTCTCTTTCTCTCTCTCTCACTCCCTCTGTCTCAGAGCCATGTGAGCTGGCGACCCTCACAGCCCTCTCTATCCAGGCTTACCGTCCACGTGGCCTAGAGCGGATTACATTCTTGACATCACTGTGCCAGATGTTTATGACTAAAATAGACAGTACAACTAGCCTCACCAATAAGTCAAACAATGCATTTAGCCGAAACTTGACACCACATTTATGCTTGAGCAGGTTTCTCTGTTTTAATAGGAGAGATTCACTTTTTTCTAATGACCTCCCCTGTTTCCTTTGTCTCTAACATCTCTCTCTTCAATTGGAATCAGAGCTGCTATCCTCATTACCTTGTTCAGGAGACTAAATTGACTAGCTTTCTCTTGTTTTCACTTCATTGCTTCCTTCCCCCCAAAGCTTGGGTCTCTCCATTCTTCCTCCTGCAGCTTCTGCTCCTAGCTCCCTCCAGCAAGCTGGTATGGAGATCAAATAGCCGATAAGCCGCCCACTGTAACATACACATTAGCATGATTAAATTGGCCATTGCCTGTCCATTTATTAAAAGCCTCTCTGTGCTGGGTGGGAGGTCTTTGTAGACGGCTGGAGTAAGAGAGGGACTATGTGTGTGTGTGTGTGTGTGTGTGTGAGAGTGTACGTAGCGTGTGTCACTGTCGTGTGTGTCTAAGCCTAACATCACCAAGGTAGAAAAGTTAATGAGGGTTGCAGGGGTATTTCTAACACAGCACAGGCTTTTTGTGGGGAAATTTCAGGTGATGGAATAAGAGCCTGTTGAGAAGCGATAGCTGGGCGGGAAAAAGTCAGCGGTGGGCTCGGCTCTGGCAGTGGCTACACAGGAGATTTAGGGCTTAGGGAATTGTTAGACGGGGCTCAGTTTGTTTTGAACTATGGGCCTGTGTTTTCCACGGGCCGCTTTATGTGGACGCTGACTCTTTCCCCACTTTGTACTGCAGTCTCAGCAGTTTAAAAGAGGAGGATTAGACACAGGAGTGTGCCTCTCTCTCGTCTGCCGGAGAGCACAGCCGCCTAATCTCTCGCGCTGAGGAGAGGGGATTTGGAAGAAATGACCTGTGCTCACTTCACTTTCTCTTGCTTCTCTTCCTCTCATACCCTCCAAGTTGAGTGAAAAAACAGTGCCGCATCCTTCCTTCTGTCACTCCCACTCCCGCTTTTTCATTTTCCTGCTGGATGACTCTACGCTCATCAGCATGCAGCACCACGCTGCTGCTCCTCAGGACAAGGCAGGCTGGCAGACAGGCAGACAGCCTTGTCAATAAAGGAACAACAGTAACAGGGCACCTTAGCGAAGCCTCCAGCCCTGTCACTGACGTCTCTCTCAGCTGCCTGGACTCCCTCAGTTAATGAGCACGTAATTGTTGAGCAAGCAAAAGAGAAATTAGGGAAGCAAGGAGGGAAAAGAGGCCATGAGGTGAGAGGTGTAAAAAGATAGTAGAGCAAGAGAAGAGAGGGGTGAGGGAAGCACAAGGACAGAATGTTCCAGTGAACAAAGTAAGACATAAAATAGCCAATTTGTCCTAAAATGTGTGGTGCAGTACAGTCAGCGTCGAGAGAAGAGGGGAGGAAGAACACTGTGTCTAAATCAGAGGGACTGTGTGGGGGAATGCTGCTCAGTGGGAGCTGACATTGAGAGCAGGCGGGGAAAAGCAGTTTCAAGGACAACATGGAAATATCACATTCAGTCGCTACAAGGCAGCCATGAGATGTGGTGAGGCCACGCTGGAGCAGGAGACCAGCCAAAGAACTGCAGGAGAAAGAACCAGATCAAGGACATGCAATGTTTCCAAAAGATCTGACAACATGAAATGATACTGGGTGACAGATGTACTGCGTGGGAATGCTGAAAGAGAGGAGGAGGTTATTGACCTTACTAGTACTGGCATGATACCAGAGTTTTGACTTTGATGCCGTAACTAATTTTAACATCTTTGGATTCAATGCTACAAAAACACAGTAAAAAAGTGCAAACATCAACTGCTGCCTCACTACAAAAAAATTAATGGACAAGAAATTTACCAACAACAGTTATTTATTTAGGTTATGTATCAGGCAACAAAAAAACACCAAATGGTTCTCTGTTTCTCAAATGTGAAGCACTGAAGCACTGAAGCACTGAGGCACGTGAAGCCATGAACTCTGAGAGCCTGTTCCTACCTGGTATTAACATGTGTCTCTGGTGGTCCGACCACAAAAGCTCTATATCTGTCTGTTCACACCTGGCGTTAGAATGCATCTCCACATGCATCTCCAGTGACAACTTGTGATAGGATCTCAATTCACTTTTTATATGCAAATAAACAAATCATTTGTGTTTGCAAAGAACAAATGCATTGTCAGATTGTCATGCTATAGGCACACTTACATCCTTTTGTATGTAAAATGAGTAAGATTTCATTGAATTGTTGGGTTGCATACAGCGTATTGATTCACAGCCCCTCCCTGCTCCCCTCTCTCTTTCTCTCTCTGTTTATCAAGCACACAGAGGACAAGCACTCCTAGGAGACCACTGGGTTGGTGTGAGCTCCGTGCTGGGGACAGTTGGTAAGCGTCCACTCAGCCACACATACATACAGAACTAACATTACGAATCACACGGCTAACGTTACCTAGCGGTTATTGGGGACTTTAACAACAAAGCTGAGCAGTTTCAGCGTTGGTGTGAGTTTGTTGAGACCATTAAACAGCTGCTGCTGCAGTGTTTGCTTGTGCTAACTGGGCAGATGTGGAACTGACTGTTAGCTAGGAGTACAGTGGCTCCCGAGACAATCCTTCAGCTCTGTGTCTGTGCAACTGTACCAGCAACAGTTTTCTGATAAGCAAGGATGTCAGCTGAGTAGGTGGTCCTTCAATGTGGCCCATGAAACATTAGCATACAAACTGCTGAAACAACATGGTCACATGCAGCCACCTCCAAATGTGGTCTGAGCAACTGGAAAACAAGACACACTGAGGATGCAGTTGGTGCACTCACACCTGCACTTCGACCAGACATAGGGACCTATATCTTTTGCTGAATGTTACCTGCGAGATGGTTTTTATCATTCAGATATTTCAAATTCATACTTGAAGCCCTGTGGAGATGATGTGAAAATGTTTTTCACCTCAGAGAACATACTGTCAAGAACATATTGAATTTTCAAAACTGTCAGTTTCAAGAAATTGTATTGCCATCATCTGAGGTTGCATTACAATTTTCAGTCATAGTGATGACACTCAACCTGACTTGGGAGTAAGTTATGGACAGCAGCCGGGTTTGACTCTGGTGCCTGCATGCAGTGCCATTCTCGCACGACCACCCAAGCTGATTTTAAATGAATCTATACTCTGATTGCAGAGCTCCCTGCTTCTTTTTCCCTCCTGCAGACGCAGAGCAGTGAAGCAGAGACACAAGCCACGTGTGTGCATTAGCCTGTGAGGCTCCGGGCAATGAAAGGGAGGCCATCTTTACCAGGGGAAAATGATGGATGTAATGTAGATATGCTTATCTGTCATTAAGCCCTGCTTTGCCCTCCCTCAGCCTGTCCTCTGGGGAGGGGGCGGAGGGATTTCAATCAGACTAGTGAAGAGTATAACTCTAGTGAGACATGCTGAGGCCAACAGCTAATCAGTCATGTCTCTATGGAAAAGACACAGACTTCACAGCAGGAGCATCCATCTCTGAGCCTGTCTACTACACTCGCTTTTTGTCAATCGATTGACCTTGCTCCCCCCACCTCCTGCGTCTTTCCCTACAGTCCACAGCTCAAGACTGACCCCTCTGCTGCATCCTATTACCCCTCTGGGGGGGAGAGATCCCAAATCCAAACCAGCACCATGACAGCGACTATAAGGCAGACAAATCCCTGAGCCCTCGCATGACTGGGCCACCTCTTAGCTCCCAGCACCTCAATAATAGCGCAGTGACGCTAAATAGGCTCCTGAAACATAAGGAGGGGATGTGATGAACACTGAAGGGAGCGGTTGGAGGGTAGGTGGGGAATGGAGGGGGTGGAGTCCGGTGAAGAAGGCTAGCTGCTCAGAAGGCTCTATAATTAGCTGCAGAAGATCAAATGACTTTTAATGGGTTTGTCTGAAAACAGCAGACTATTTCAGATTTGCGCTCGGAGCTATATTCATATCTCATCAAACTAATGGAATTCTCTAGAGTGCTTGATTGGTTTTTATCTCAGATCAAAATGGCTGATAGAGGTGCACGGCTACAGTATTCCTGAGGTGCAGCTTTGTGATGAAAAAAGTGCCATTTCAGGGCACTATTACGCAAAGTGGAAATGGTTGTAACAAAAAATGTACACGTGATGTCAAATGACGAGTACTCCTTCAGCTCACGATCTGACAGCCCTCAGAATTCATGCTTTGATGCACAATCCTTGTTGCTATAGGAGTCATTTCCCATGGATGTTTCAGTGCGAATGGTCTTATAATAAGTTTTTGTGACAGATAATGGAATCCTCTACTGGTCATTAGTTAGAGAATTAATAAGAAAGATACAAGGATAATAGGGTCATAGCTCAGCCACTGCCTGATCTGGCTGGAAGGAGGTCTGGTGGAGAATGCTAAATATGCTGCCTACAATTAGGCCTTGAGCATGCAGTAACACACAGCACACACACAGATACACACACCATGCAATGGGACACGCTTAGGGAACTGTGCGATGCAGAAACAATAATTCCTAGCTCACACTACATGACTGAAGCCCTGATTTTCCACTCGCTGACAGTTTTTGGAGCTCCCCAACAAAGCCCTGGACCTGAGGCAAATCGGCATTGGCTCTGCAAAACAGTGCTTGGGCGCTATGTGTGAACCGTTTTAAGATGCGAGCAAGGCTAACCAATGCACAGCAGACACATCCTAGATATCACAAAGACTAAATATCTGGACCTGTCAGGGACATTACTGACTAGACCTAGAGGATGTGTGGGATTCGGTGACAAAATGTAGTAAAGAGACCAGACATACTCATTAGGTATTCCTCCTGGTGAAAGATATTACGGTGTGTGAACCCACTGTTGCTGGTCAGTCAACAGGTTTTCACATTACAAGTGTGGAAACCTCAACGACTAGAAGACTCCCGATTGCAAGACAACAGCGCATCATGTGAACTTAGTCTTAAGCCTAGTTCATACTACACAATTTTCACGGCGATTCTGACGTCGCAGAGGATCTTGAGAGCCACCTTGGGTCGGAGGTGAGTCGGCAGATAGTCTGCCACGATGAGTCCTCATGTGTGAACAAGCCTACGAGCAAGTCGCCCCCTCGTCTGTGACTGGGACTGGATATCTGGCATGCTAGAAAACTGGAGAAGTCTGACACGACTGACAAAGAGCATCAGCCAATGAGAGGCGGGATATGTCCCACGTCAGCACGCACGAGGATGGGAGAAATGTGAGGAGGACAAGCGCAGGGTTGCCAGGTCCACTAATTAGTCGCGACTTTGGGCTAATAAGTGAAAGTGGAGTTGTTTATTTGGGCTAGCTCTCTAAACGTCACCTTTCTCTCTATATATCCATCTAATAAGTTATTTAAACGCATGATAGTCGCTTCTTTTGGGCTTGTTTCCATAGCCCTGCTTGTTTGTTTCTCTCCCAAGATCTGGCAACACTAACAAGCCAGCGAGCAACAACAACAATGGCAGCGTCCACAGGATCACGGGGAGCGCGTTGTGTTTGGACCCAGGCCCTGGATGCAGATCTGATTTAACACTAGGAAGAATATCCATGCCTTTACGATGTGTCGTGTCCAAGTTAAAAAATGGAGTTTGGTGACGTCACCGCGTTATCTGGGGCTCTGTCAGCGAGGGCTCGGTGGAGAAATCTTGTGGTGTGCACACACAGGTCGTAACGCAGTTGGTGAGACTCCTGCTGACAGAAACGCACGTCGCCAGGTATGAACACTCAAAAGATTATGATAGTCTCTGCGACGCAAAATCAGGGTGAAAATCATGTAATGTGAACTAGCCTTTAGTTGATGAATAAATTAGTCAATTAACTGATCATTTTCATAAATAATTAATCTGTCAAGTCGTTTTGAAAGCAAAAATGCCAAACATTCCTAGTTCAAGTATTCAAGGCTTATCAAATATGAGGATTTGCTTTTTTCTTTCTTTTGCATCATTACAAACTGTATACCTCTGGGTTTTAAACTGTTGATTGGACAAAACAAGCCACCACAGCTCGGGCTCTAGGGCCTTGTGATAAGCATTTTTCACAGTATTGTGAGTTTGCAATTCATTGAAACAAACAAATAAACAAACATAAATCAGTGGTGAAAATAATTGTTACTTTTAGTCTTTCAACTGTCTGTTCTATGCTTTTGACTCCTGCAAAGTTATTCTTTCTGCATAATAAATCTGTATTCCTTAAAATGTATGTACAGTTGATGCAAGGGAAATAACGGGAATTACAGACTGAGGCAGAATAGGGAGTTGCTGCATATGCTCTCAGTCAAATTATATGTCACAGTCTGTTTGTGTGTCTTTGAGTGTCCTTTATTTCCCAGGGTTTCCTGCTAGCATTCAAGCTACATTAATTTCCCCCACTCAGTCATCTGGGTTTTCCTATTTTAGACTGAGGAAATTATGTCCAATGAATTCCAGCCGGGTTTAATTCTCATTTACGTTTCGCCTTCTCCTTAAATTATACAATACACAAACCTCCTCCTTTTTATTGCTTCTATGAGGGCAGGGAGGGGATTGCAGGCTTCGACTCTTCATCATGCATGAACACCTCTGATTGAATTAATTACAGTCCATGAAGGCAGGAGCTTATACATTAGTAGGAGGAAAACTCAAAGAAAAAAAAATCATATAACTTTTATTACAGGAAAAAAATATTGCTGTGCCTCAGAAGTTTAAGGTAGAACGCTAGTGTATCCCTTTGTCTCTTCCCTCCCACATAGGTGAAATCTCCCCTTGTTCTGTCTGAGTCTCAAGTGGACCATCCTACAGAGCTGCTGTTTGTCCTTGGCCACCTTCTCCTTGAGAAAGTGCTGTATCAGACAGCCTGCTAACAGGGCCGTCACATAGCTTGAGTACCAGCAGCAGCAGCAGCAGCAGCAGCAGCAGCAGCAGCACAGCCCTCTCTCTGGGGGTATACAGTTACACTGCACTGCTTCTATCTCTTACCATTCTGACATTTTCATTTCCCCCCACTCTCCTGGGGAAAAAAAAGGATAAACTTCAGAAAAAAAGAACCAGGATGGACTCCACACCACTGTTGGTTCCAGTCTGGATGATACCATTTCCACTACTGGCACGGGGGTAAAGACAGGAGGGATATGAAGGAAGCTCGGTGAGCAGGAAGATGGAAAGGGAGGGAGCTGGAATTAACATGCTCTGTTTTCCCTGGCAATGGATGGTGTATTTGTGCAGCGTTGCTCAGCAAAACAGAGCACTATAGCAGCCAGGCAGCCTGCCAGTCATCCATCCAGCTTATCAAGGCAAGAGCAAAACCTCCTCCCCCCATTTTCCTTCAGCAATAAAACTGTGGCACTGTGTTTGTACCTGGGCATGCAGACAAGTTAAAAGAGGGACTTCTCGTGGCTCTCAAATCACCTCGAAACTACTAAAAAATAGAAGCCGTGGGTATGACAGTCCTCAATCATGACCCTGAAGACCGCTGAAAGTGATACCAAGACACAAAACATCAAAAAATGGCCTCCCGGTGTGCTGCACGCACACCCAGAGAAAAGGAAAGGCGGAGACATATGATGCACAAAGACAGACAGACCCATCCACACGCTCGAGCTTTCACAGAGAAAGAGACAAAGACACAAAATAAACAACGTGCTAAGAAAAGACACATCAATGATAACTGGAGTTTGGAAAACTGGGTCTGATTTGAATGCTCTTGTTTGACAAGTGAGGCAAAATTCAGTTGAAGATGGGTTCAAACACGAGTAAAAACAGCCCTTGAGTAATTTATGCTCTTACCACAATTTCTGGTGCAGTTGAGCATGGAAACAGCAGGAACCAGTGCCTGGCACACAGTTACACTGGCTCTTTGATTGTTTAGCTGCCTGCCTCTATTCTATTTTTTTTTTTTTTTTTTTTTTACAGCCAGACAAATCAGTGCACATGCCTTGCTAGAGCCTACGTATGACTCACTGATCTTACAAAAATGAGAGCTGCACACATGAATAAGACAGGGAGGGGGAAAGCAAACAAAGCCTCCCTCATATATGGACAGACAGGGACTGAGGAAGAGATAGGCGGGGCCATAAGAAGAGGTGCAAGTGCACTATAACTCATAGATAGCACATCAGATATTTTATTCATGGGAAGAAAAACCCAAGCAGCAAGAGTGACTCACTGAGCCACAGGGACACACACACACACAGACTGAGTAGGGGGTGACAGGGTTTAACCCACCTACGTTGAATGTCTTCTCATTCTCAAACAGAAAATGCATTAAAAAATAAAGTCTAGAATGGCAGGACTCCTTTCAAAGGGATTTAAGAGGATGTTTTTGTCTACTGAACTAGTCAGAGTGTATAGTCACTCTCTCACTCTCATAGCGCTATCACAGGAAGAGAGTCGCTTGCTGCACAATACAGCGAGCCGTTTGCACTTCAGGCTATGCATTCCTGAGCACTCTGGCATATAAACTGACAAAAGGAATTCTCATGCAGCCATGCTGAGCCAAGCTATTGTCGAAAACACACAGACTCAGGTGTAATGGCGCTTACGTTGGCTGCGTATACATGGGGAGGACTGTCGAGGCTGTGCAGATTGGCCTACATATGGCAGGAGGCCTAGTGCAACTTAAGCGATGTGCAGTCAGGAGTGTGCCGTTTTGAACCCACTCACTCCGCGCCAAGTCCCCGCCGCCCAGGATCTTTCACTGAGAAAAACTGACTAAATATGTGATGAGCTGAGCGGTAAGAGGATTCAGGCATACAAAAACACACACACATATTTCAGAGGCATACACAGATGCACAAGCATGCATTTCCAGTTGCAAAAAAAGGAGGCAACTCCGCTCACGTGGGATAATTAGAGCGCACGCAGAGCCCCGGAGACAAAGCCTGGCACCGTGAGAACAAGGCTCGCCTGATGAGGCCTCTCTATTTAAATCCCCAGGATGAGCTGAGAGTGTGTCTGTCGATGGAATCGCTCCAGGAGACATGCATGGGCATGGAAGAAGAAACAGCCAAGGCGGTGAAAAGAAAACAGAGACAGAAAACTGTAGATGAACCGAGTGGCAGGAAGGCCTCTTTGAGGAAATTTAAGGACGGAGATTAAGGGCTCAGATTCAATCAGACATCCCTTCCCACTGTTAGTCACAGAGCACAGATCAAACTTCAATGTTGAGCGAACACCACTGATATTATATTACACGCAGGTGACTCACATTGTTCTGTGCTACTTCAAAGTCAGTTTTCCTCTGCAGAGCTTAGAAATGAGGGTTTGACTGAATGAGTGGGTGAGTGGGGGAGTGAACTGAGTGAGCGTATGAGTGTGTGTATGAGCAGACAGAGAAGGGTAGGGCTCTGGGATTAGTACCTTTCCCTTTGCAGATCTATAAGCACCCAGTGTTTCTTGTCACTAAGAGGATTCACAGGGATACGGGGCTGTCCCAACAATTGAAAGCAAGGTTTTAGGTGCTAATCTACAAATTCAAGGGCGAGTGAGGCTGATTCTCGCCTGATGGAGCACATGCCGCTGCCTTCAACTTGACTGACACAGCAGAACATGGAAGTCAAAGAGACAATCTTTACAGCTTAGAGACAAGAAGAGACAGCCTACAGAAGGCTGTGCTCCACCACCCACAACGATCTATTGAGAGATCATTATCAAATGCAAGTGCTACTGATTGTTGTTCTGTTTTTTTTTCCAGGCGTGAAACATCACCAACAGTCTGCCTTTGCCTCCGACTCTGTTTGGTATCTTGATCACCTCTGTATTGTAGCGACACCCTGGGTTGTCCTAGCTTTTCAGGGGGCACACAAAAGGCCCTCATAGGGAATCATTCAGCCCTGCTAACAGATGGCTCCATAGCACCCGCCCCGACAATCACAGCCAACTGGGGGCATTCATTCACATGCAATTGTTCACTATCAGCCCATATCCAGAGCAAATACACACATGGAGGCACACAGGAGCACACTTTAATATCAATGCTCGCCTACAAGAACACACAGTCAAGCACGCATTAAGACTTAAGATGATAAGAGGAAAACTGCTGCTGCAAGAGGGCTGCAACCAAAGAGCAATAAGCACAGCGCCACAGTCATTTTTGTCTTCCTCTTGCTATGCAAAAAGTATCCAGCATTTCTGCACTTCTGTTGATTGGACCTGCTTGTCCACTCCTCTGGGGCCACTCTGACTAGTCTATGTTTGCAAACAGACCCTAAAAAGCCAAAGTCACTCCACCAGAATGAGTTAATGCTGCCATTTTTAAACAAGTCTTTTCCATACAAGCTCAATCTTGCCCTGAATTTAGACACATGTTGATATATGTGACACCAACATTTTTTTTATGATTCTGTGTTGCATAACATCATTTTTACACTGTGTGTCATAATCTCTGCTTGCTTAAGTCAGCAGAGAATAAAATGTACCGAATGTATTAACTGTTCCAGATATTCTGTATTCCATTAATCCAGTGGGAGTTATATCAGTGAATGCCTCAGTGTGATGCAATTCTCTGGGTAAACCTGCTATGTGGTTGTAGCCTGCACCCTATTTCTGAATTAGCTCCAGAAAAGACACAGCTGCTCACCCTACATTCTCCACGAGCGAGTGAAACTGAAAAAAAAAATGCTGCTTGTTTACAAAAAGGAATGTGAAATTATAAGTCAAGACACAGAGTAAAGAGGTGAAAATCACCAGGGCAAAACCTCTTTTGAAGCCACTGCAGACTGTAAAGCCTGCGACACAGAGATGCTCAGATGAGAGGGGGGGAAACACAGCTGAAGAAACAAAAAGCTCACAATCTGGCACTCTCGCAGGTATCTGACAAAACAAAAACTGTTTACACAGCTGAAGTAGCTGGCTTATCCCGAAATGCTTGAAAAAAGGAGGAATTGCGAAACAAGACAGCGGCTCCGATCCGATGACACCCCGACAATCGCAGTACACAAAGAGATGAGGAACAATGGAAGGAGAGAGGTGGAGTGGAGGGAATAAACCACCCCTGACCAACAGTGAGTGCGTCTCTGAGGAGCTCTCACCGGCTCGTAAATTCAAGCTCAAGGTCCAGGGGAGTGCAGTCAGCATGTCAACACAGCAATATCTACCTCAGCTGTGTGTCCACAAGCTCATCAGCAGGGCCCAGTCCGCACACACCAGCAGCTACACTGACAAATAACAGCAACAGCAGGCAGTTTGTTTATGACTGTAGAGCCCTGACATGGTTCAAACAATTGAGAAATAGGCAGGAAAGGGCAACACAGCTTTGGCTTCATTAGTGCCCACTGAGAAAAGGACATGTTGATTTTTAACTTGATGCACTGTGAATCTGTAATCTGTTATTTTGTTACAAGTCCAGTGTGTAGGATTTAGGGGGTTATATTAGTAGAAATTAAATATAATAAGTATGTTTCCTTTAGTGTATAAGCACCTGAGAAAAAGAATCACTTTCTCATTACCTTAAAGTTGCTGTTTATATCTATATAAGAAGCAGGTCCTCATCCACAGAGACCACCATATTGCACCAGCATGCTACAGGAGCCCAGAACAGACATACTTAACACTGGCTCTGGATAGGGCCAATTATGTTTTCACTTTGGCCACCGTAGTTAGTAGCCCTTCAGCAACATCCAGCATCAGAAAAAAACTGATTCATTGTAACATGAAACTGCTGTAGTCAGTGCTTGATTTGAATCACGGAGTCAGTTTTTTTTTGTAGAGGAGGAGACCTCTGCGGAAAATTCCGCACCTGCTTAAAACCTCTTGAACATCTGGATCTTAAGCTATCAGAGAAAAAAGGTGAGCACTCATTAGCAGGTGCCGGGCTAGCAGCCCTTCTGCAGCGTAGGAGAAACACTGATTTGTACATGTAACTTAAAACTGTTTTATTCAGTGGTTTTACCAGTTTTAATTACCTTGTCTGTTTGTTTTGGAGAGGAGGAGAACTCTGCAAATATTTTAGCTTCCAGTAAAAACCTCCTGAACAATGAACACTGACAGAATCCTAACAAGGTGCTCATGCTTGGCACATGGGAGAAGTTTCTGCTGGCTGTGATCTGCAACCCTCACTGTTAGGTACCACTGCATCCTACACATGTTTCCTTTAAGTAAAGATGTAACCTGTCATAAATCTTCTAAATGTAAACAGCCATCTTTTAGGATTTGCTCTCTTCTATCTCAACTGTTCATATATGTGTTCATCCCTACAGGTGTATATTCAGGTATTTCCACTTCAAGTTTTCCTGTAGATAGAGTGCTACGTATTCGTATTTGACACATGTGATGTTTTACTGCAAATACAAATGTCAAATCAAACAAAGAAAAAAGCCTCGTCCTTCAGGACAGCCATTGATTAAACCGCAGGAATCCTCAGCATGCGCTTTTAAGTCAAAGCGCCCAACAGCCCCCATAAATTTCTCAATTTAATCTGGGTGACTGATCAGGAAAATTCATTGATTTCATCCATTAATCATCTCAGGAGAGTCTGTCCAGTATCGACCAGCACGTCTGTGTGGTTAGGAAGGCTGACTGAGGAGGCAATCATTGCAGAGGGGACAGGTCTTTGTAGAGAGAGTGCAGCAGCATAGATTTTGTTGGGGACATAATAACCATTATTTCCCCTCCACACAATGCCAGCCAATACTGCCTCAAAATGGCCGAGGTTTTTGTCGCAAATGCGGGAGAGAGGGGAACATTCTCTGATAACCACTTTGCACAGCAGTGCCAGGAGGAGACGTCTTGTTAAAATGTTTTGTCATGGTCGCTTCAGCAGTGAGCAGTGAGCAGGAGCACTTGCGTTTACCCTCTGAGGGGGAGGGTGGGTGGAGGGGTGGGGTGTTTGCTCTGAAAACGGGTGCATTGTTATCCGATGACACACAAGTCTGACACTGCAGGCGTCAGTGTCCAGAGACAACTGGTGATCCAGCAGGAAAATAGGACAGGTGAGGAGTGTGTGCATGTGTGTGAGTGGGTGTGTTTGTAAAGGAGGTCCTACATGTCTAACAAATGGACTCATGTGCAGTGTTTTCACAGATTAATTTATAATGACAACAAAGACATATAATACTCTAAGTATTATTACTAGTGAGTATGTGGGGTATACCCACTTCTCTTTCTGGGTGTTCACAGTATAGCCACCATCAGCCAAAAAGAAACTGGAACATATAGGACAGTATACCCACTTCCTCATCTGAAACCTACCCATCTAGTAGCACACCAACCACCACTACACCACTGATCCAGTGTCTGGTGTGAGAGGGGGACCAACCTGTTGACACAGGAAAAGCTGGAGTTTGAATACCTAGATAAAGGATTTCCTCCTCTCTGTTTAGAATACATAATACAGGCCACAGGCTACACATGATGGACACTAGCTGTTACACAGCAGGAAGTATCCTGTTTGTGATCCATTGCAGAGGTCCTGCGTGTCCCCAAAGGCCTGACAAAGCGCCTGCTGTCTTTCATTTGATCTCTGCAGCAAACCCTGCTGTAATTCTTGTTACAGCACCTTCCTTTCGGCCAGCACATTGTTCAAGTCACACACACACACACACACACACACACACACACACATAAAAAAAACTGCAATCAGTGCTCAAGAGGGAGGTGAAGAATGACCTGAAAACAAGCTCATTAATATTTAACTAGATCCGATTTTATATCAGCCTCCATGAACAAGGTTAAAGCCTTTAAAACTATAAAACAAAACTATTATGTAAATCCTTGCATTATTAACAGAATCAGTCTGATCAATTCCGCTACGTGTGTGAACCTTGTCGGGAAGAAGTACAAAACAAAAATATACTGTAACCTTAAGATGGATAACAAAGTGTATTCTTTAGGAGACCAGCAGCTCTTAGTCACAAATGCCTCATGTGTATGGAGGATACATGTACGGGCCCAAAAGATTTGCTTTTACATGTGGAAAACACACTGGTGTTTAGATCCGAGTCAGACTAACCATGGCACAGCATAAATCAGAGAACACCTCAGATTACATACCTCAATGTAGCCGGCCAGCGCTGGAACCACAATGCCCAAAATAAGGACAGATATCGCCGGGACTGAACCCATCTTCCAGGATCTCCGCTTGTGCTACGGTAAATAACTTATATATCCTGTGAGCTCTATGTGTCAGGTGACGTCCTGGAGAATAAAGGGCAAACCACGTCCTGGGAATAATCTGATAATCTAATATCCCGGAGAGCGGGACGAGTCCGGCTCCGCTTGTTTTGTTACCCGAGCTCGACAGAGAATGTTGGTGGGAGACAGAGTGTCGGTCTCCTCTGGAAATGTGGACTGTGAGTCTGTGGCGCGGCTGCTCTGCCTCTGCTGCCTCCTCCCTCCTCTGCTCCATCTGAGCCACACTGAGCAGGACGCACTGCGCCACCAGGCGGCCGGCTGCAGGAACAGCCATGAGACACAATGCACACTGGACTCCTCCTGTGATACACATTATTATAATAAATATAGGGGAGACTGGGAATGCTTGCAACAGCATCACTTCCACCATGAAGGGATGACCTATGAGTAATGTCTGACCACTTCCTTTCTTATCTGCATGTGACATTTCGTGGCTGTGTGAATAAGGATGCAGCTCATACAGCCAAAACACTGATTTTCACATATGAAAGTAACTTTCTGGACTGTGTCTATATTTTTGATGACTAGTGATACTGTTGAAATTAAAATTATATATGTGGCAGTACATTAGAGCAGAGGTGTCAAACTCATTTTAGTTCAGGGGCCACAGGGGCTAATTTGATCTAAAGTGGGCCGGACCACTGAAACCACTGCATAATAACCTATAAATATCAATTTCATCATTCATCAATTTCATTCTGAAAACAGTCATCTATTTGCCAACAAAGAAGAAAGAAAAATGATGTGCAAATTCAACAGTATGTCTTTGTTTCTCCACATTCAATCAGTCTGCTACTCACTGTCATTACATGTGACTTTTTTCTTACAATCTGAAGTTTTGTCAGTTCCTCAGCAGCAGGGCTCCACTGATATTGTTTTAATACAGAAGTCTGACACAGATTCTTTTGGATTGAAGCTGCTGGTTGACAATATGTTGCACACTGTTCAATATATAAGAGAGCTGTACTCTGATCAGAGTGGAAAAACCTCTAAGGTAGTATATTACATCAAATATCTGCTCACTGTTTAAACTGCTCCTGAAACCTCTCAGCCTTCACATGTGCATCAACATTTAGGTGTGCAAAGTCATCTAGAGGGCCAGATTGGACCCCCGGCCCCAGGCCGTATGTTTGATACCCTGCATTAGAGAGAAGTCTCTTGGATGAAATGTGAGGCATTTCATTTTCACTCATTTCAAATCACCATTTTGTTACAGTTAGCTAAACAATGGCTCACAGGGATGAAGATGGTTGTAACACCTTTTCAAAAGGTGTTACAACTAACCCCACTGACAACTGAACACATTATCTATCTATCTTAGTCCTTTTTTTCCACAAGTACTAAAATCTGCATCAGATGAGGTGAGGCAGGGAACGACAGTAAGGTCTGTGCCTGAGTAATACTCTATCTGCCCTGTGTCAATGAGCAGATGAGACAAACCTCAGAGAAAGTGGATCAACACAGCTGCAAAATGGTGTTTTGACTGGTTACTTGACTGAGGCAGTATTTTAGACTCACTCCATGAGAGGTTAGCATCTGACAGGTAGAGGTTAGTGAGTTAAACCTTAGTATGAATTGGTTATTAGTGTATATATCAGTTTGTTATGTGTATTATTTGACATCAATTAATGGATTCTGTGTTATAGTATATAGAGAAGTTGAAATTTGTAGTAGACAAATCAGGATTTGTCTACTACAAATTGTAAGGTCTGTGTCAAAATCTGAGTGTTCTAACATATAATTTAGTAAGTTATAGGTTATGACCTGGAGCACACATACATTCAGTCAACGTGCTTTTAGTATAAATATGTAAATACAAGTATTTCCATTCTTTATTCATTACATTTAAAGTTGTATTTATTTGTTGAGTTGTTTGGTATATTTGTTATATATTTGTCACATACTCTCAAATCTCTACATCGTGCTGTGAATGCTTTCTACTGCGCTTGACATAAATAACAATAAAATACTGTATCATATAGCCCACATCAAAAGATAAAGTAGAAACAAAGAATAAAGTACAAGTGGTGCAGGTAAATATATTTCAAAAGTTGACTGAACTATTTTAAGGCTGTTGTTTGATACTTTGCAGGTTAGTAACAAAATATTAATGTGAGGTCAGCCTACTTGTGCTTAACTTACAAGTATTTTCATTTGATGCTACTTTATACTTTTACTTTCATAAATTGAAGGTATGTAGCAATTCTTTCAGTGTTGATGTGAAATTGTTGTTTCAAATTATTTGAGATAATCAAGAGGTACTTTATAATGTGAAAAATGTATTTTGTATTTTATTCTTTTGTGTGTGTTTTTTTTTTTTTTGTATTATCAAAAGATGAATATAAAATAATAATAGTGATAATGGTAAAATAGTGGTGTCTTGTTCTCCCATGTGGGATGGCCCAGGTGTTTGGCATGACAGAGAAATAGAAATGAATTAACTCTATGCATTCTGTGACTCTGAACAGGACACAGTGCTAAATAAATACAGAACAGGTTGTTATTCATGTGCAGGTGTTTGTTAAACAGAGAAAACACTGCTGCTCTGCCACTGATAACTGAATCTTTATCATATATCTGTTCTGTTTGTGTGTGTATAATTATTCAAAACCTAAAGCAAATTAAGTGCTACTTCACCTTGTCTTTAGCTATATTAGACATTCACTTCATACTTAATATTTACTTTGTTTATTTGAAGTATTTGTATTTGAAGAAATATCTTGAGAAGATGTACATTTACCCTTAAAACACACACACACACACACACACACACACACACACACACACACACACACACACACACACACACACAAAACCAATGAACAGTAATGGTGAACATAATGGTGTCCACATTATTTACTATAAGGATGTGTGATAGAAACTTACCATAATCATGTAGTTAAGAAGACTCAAGTCTGAAGGGGGTTTTCTGAATTTCTAAATTATTTTTTCTTCACAATGATCTAAAAAACGACCTAAAACTGTTTATAAATATATATCTTGAGAGAATTATACGGAATAATTTCAAGAAACAATAAACAAAAATGTATATTATATTATATATTATATTATATTGTATTATAGCATTGTTTATTTGTTATTGTGTTTATATTTTTTATTTATCTTATATGACAGACTAATATGAACTATTCTGTCTGATTTAGTAATATTTGGTCATGGAGGGAAATCCCTTTACTCCAATCATGAGTTTACACTGCCCTCCTGTGGTCATAGTGCGTAACTACAACGTTTATCGTTTTATTTTGAAGGATAAAAACAGGAAATACTGTTATACGGTTATGTCTAACTTGACGCTTGACGTCATTGTAGTTACTCACTGTGACCAGTAGAGGGCAGAAAACCTAATGAGTACAACGGGAGACTGCAGAGCGCCCACTAACCGGCGCGGTATTATGTTTTTTAAACAGTTTTAATTTAAATTAAAATTACACAAAAAGAGAAACAGTTGTTGGTAGCTTTGCTAGCTAGACTAATGTGCCGTGTACTACAAGAAGGTAATCAGTAACTGTGGGAAAGTGGGAAAGGAAGAATGTGGAGTCGTTATCTCTGATTAACGCGTTTGAAGAACTTGTATTTTACTTGAGCATTGCCATTTCCTGCTACTTTATAAATGACTACTCTGACATTGCAGGGGTAAATATTGTATTTCTTTTACTCAGAAACATTCATATAACTTAAGTTGCTTTGCACGCTTAGAATAATAATAAAAATTATAAATAAAAAAGAAGTTTATGTATTATGGGGTTAAGATATGATAAGAAGGGAAATGCATCTTACATTTAAGCTGTGTACAAAATAATGCATCAATAATCACGAGTAAATTAATGATATAATGTGCATTGGCGCTAGTGGAGCTCAAAAATGGACTGTTCTATATAATTTGCACTTTTAGTTTTACTTACTGTCTTTAAGTATATACCACTGCAAGGTGCACGACTTCATATCGTTTGATTACAAAATGTACACTACTTATGTTGGAGTTAATTTTATTTGCATTAATAATTATTCTTATTGATATAACTAGATATGAATATTTAAAAAAAATACATACAATTAATCAGTGTTAGGGTCGGTATTATTCCTACTGGGGAATGTGGAGTTATGGTGTATAAATTGTGATCTCCGTAGAACAATTTCTCGATCATTTCATGGCCGTTTGTACTAGTTTGGTCTGATTGCTTTAGTTTGGCAACTGTATTTTGAAAGGAATAACCGGAAAGGCACTGTGATGGTTGACGCTACCTTGATCAATTAAATGTTGCAGTTCCTCCCTGTGACCACCGGAGGGCAGTAGAGTAGCGTGCTTTTTGTATCACCGTCATTTTAACCTTTTTTGTTTATTTTTTTACGGGGAAAAAATAATTATTTTTTAGATATACGGGAAAAAAATATTTTGACAGTAGTCCAAGCCAGCAGTGCCACCTTTAAAATGGAATAACATATAAGAGTAGATCAAATAACATTTTTGGACACAGCTTTAATTCAATTGGACGATGTCGGTGTTTATTTTTTCTGATTGGCTGTACTAAAATTGATTATTAAGTTGTCTTTAAATTGTAAAGACGATTAATAGACACATTCGCAGTAAAATCGGTAACATTGCTATATTATTAATATTTAATCCAGACGGCTGTTTAGACTGTTTCGTGAAAGTAGTGTTTTAAAATAGCCTAAATTGCTTTTGCTCCAGAGTAAATAACCACCAATCAGAAGCCACGCTCCTGCGTGTTGCTAGGCAGATTATGTTAATATATGCAATGCAGCCATCTCTGCAGCTACCATTCTGAGGTAAGAACAACTACGCTTTCCACTAAATGTAAGAAAACCAGGGATTTCTTCACGACTATTTGTATAACTTGACTGTTCCGTTGCCTTTCTGTTGATATATATTAAGTGTGCGGATTGTTTGAGCGCTTATGTACCGGTAGAAAATACGTATTTTTTTCTTTAGGTCTCTCTTCGGATGTGGTTGTTGTTGTTAGTCCCACCCAAAATGGAGCCCGTTCTTCCTTGTTCACAGCAGACTTGAAGGGCTGGGCTCAACTAGAATCGGGGCACGGGTGGGTCTACTCTAATAATCCGGCCTGTTGCCGCTTCAAAATCACTTTTGTTAAATATCGCAGATTGCGGTCTACGTCCTGGGACCTGACAAGTTATGTTTAGCTCCAAGGTCGGCCTTACACTGGGACTATATGGCCGTAATGCTAATGTTGCGGTGCAGTAAATGCCCGGGTTTCTATAGCGCTGGTTTGTGTGGTATGGTCCAGTTGGGACTGAGAACCTGCGGGGTTAAAATAGGGGGGAATTGAATTTATTATTGATTATACCAACTGGATTTCTGAATGAATTCACAGAGTCGTGATTTTTCACGGTGGCTTTTGTGCCGACATGCGGTTGTATTTAGACACCGTTTCCCGGGCGGCCTCGTCAGCAAACGTTAACCGCATTTTCCCTCGTACCCCCGCTGAGAGTCCTGTGTGACCGCTCTGCACACCGAGTGACATGCTGCTTTATTTTGGCGTGCATGTCGTGTCAGCCGAGCAAAACCGTGTCTGGAGACCCAAAAATCTGTGTTGCAGATTGCACGTGGGGTTGAACTCAGTGCCACTTTGCTCAGAGATGGCTGCTGCAGTGCCTTGTTGTTGCAGCCAACCAGCTTTCTTGTGTCCAGTGTGATAAAGCTGTTACAGTAGAGACTCCATCACCCGTTCAGGAGATTGCTCCAGCCCATACACACATAGAAATACACCTTTGTTTAAGATCTCATAATGTTGTGCCATGATTGTTAAAATGATGCATAACCATGCAGTCACAAATTCACATTAAAACCCAACCCCATCATTCAGTTTTACCTTGCATTAGCTACTAACACCATGATGCATTATTATAATTAATATCACCCTCAATGCTATTGTCTGTGTGCATTACAGGCTGTCTCAAGAGTGAAGAGATAGGTGACGTTGCTGGCAACAGGCTTGGCACCGTGCTACCATGGAGACCAAGCAGGAACCCTCAGCTGTGTGGAGTCAGACTTCTAATAATGATTCAGGCAATGGCGCACAGGTCTGAACTGTCCCTTAAGTGCTATATTAGAGTCATAAGCAATAGAAAAGAAGTGCAGCACATTTGATACATCACAGGACAATCTAAGCATCTTATAATTTGTCTTTCCAACACACTCACATACAGAGAAACTCCCCTCTGTCCACTGACCCAAGTTGCTGCCAAATCCTAAAATTTACCATCCACTTAGCTGAGACTATATAGTGGGATTTTCCAAGTCGTCATTCCTTACCCTCCAGAAGGACTTGAGAAGGACATAAACTCACCATCATTTGTTCAGCACTCACATATACTAAGTTAAAGGAGGACTAACAGGGGGGAGACACATACAGAGAGTGTAATGATGTTGCAGCTGGTTCAAAGCCTTTGTGTCTTGTGCACACGTGTTGCAGGTGCATTTTGAAGGTGGCACGGTGGCCCAGATTGTCTACAGTGGTGATCAGGAGGACCGGGGACAGCAGCAGGTGGTTTATACAGCAGATGGGAACTCCTATACCTCTGTAGAGTCTGCAGAGCACACACTGGTTTACATACACCCTGCAGATGGCACTCAGGTAAGAAGGGCTTTTATCAAGTGCAGAGACATCTTAGCTGATATTTAAGCATTTAGATGACACAAGATTTTGCTTTGATGGGCAGGTGGGGTCGAAACTAAGACCCTGCCTTTTTTGGGAGAGTCGTTCTTGACCACCTATTTTGACATTTTTACAAAAACCCAAGAGTTCCAAGAGTTTAATACACTTTCACACTCTTGTTTCAAATGTACAAAGATTGCATGAATTAATATATAAAATAACCTGCACACGGCCATGCAAGATTTGCTCATAGTGCTGTACTACATTTGCTTTCAGACTGTATTTGCTGATCAGCCACAAGTGGCTTATATTCAGCAGGATGGTACAACGCAACAGGTAAGTTTACCAGATACTGTCAGCCATTACCTTGCTATGTACCACCTGTTTTTATTGAACCTTAAAGCATTGTAATCTCATTCATAGGTCACAGTTTTACTGCCCAGTGGACAGAACATGAATGCTGCCAATCTGCATGTTCTCAGTAATGTAGCAGAGGCTCCCCAAGCCATCCTGGAGCCAGTTTCCCAGGTGAGGGCACAGTGTTTTACAAACAAGTGAACTGTATTTATTTATTCTCATTTTAACACACATATGGCATATAGTAGGGAATCATAAGCAAACGTGTGCAAATTGTTTCATGATGTGTTAACCCAATGATAGCAGAAACATCGTCGTGTTGTTATTCCACCACGTAAGCGGTCTAACTTGGGCCGTATACTCTGGCTTGAATAAATATGGCTGAATATCTTAGTCAGCCAAAACATTAAACAATAAAAATATCCTCGTCCAAAACATTCTCTGAACTCATTTTGTTTTATTATTGAAATGCCCTTATAAAAGACCATGAACAAATACTGATACTGAAATTGCCTGCAGTTCTTCCTTGCCTCCAACTCGTACTCGTCGTCCTCGTCGTCCTCCGCTTATCCGGGTCCAGGTCGCGGGGGCAGCAGCCTCAGCAAAGAAGCCAGACAGTCCTCTCCCCAGCCACTTCCGTCAGCTCTTCCGAGGGAACCCTGAGGCGTTCCTAGGCCAGCCGGGCAATGTAATCCCTCCAGCGTGTCCTGGGGTGGCCCCGAGGTCTCCTCCTGGTTGGACATGCCCAAAACACCTCCCAAGGGAGGCGTCCGGAAGGCATCCTTACCAGATGCCTGAACCACCTCAACTGGCTCCTCTCGATGTGGAGGAGCAGTGGCTCTACTCCGAGTCCCTCCCGGATGTCCGAGCTCCTCAACCTATCCTCATCCTATCTCTAAGGCTGAGCCCAGCCACCCTGCGGAGGAAACTAATTTCGGCCGCTTGTACTCGCGATCTCGTTCTTTCGGTGCCTCCAACTCATCACATCAAATGACGGAAGGAAGAACAGCAGATTATGCAGCTATGATTTCAGCTTTCTTAGTCAGTATAGCATGCACAGAGGAAATTATCACTTCAAACGACTACATTTACATTAAACACTGATTGGACAAACACTCAAAGATAAGGTGGCGATTTTTCCCGAATAAGATTTTGATGTCCCTCAGAAGTAAACAATAACTGAACGTTACTTGACTCAACCACAAATAAGTTTTTGCATGCACAGAAGATAATTAATAAATGGCATCTAGTTTTGTAAAACTATTTAAGGATACATTTATTCATCCTTTATATACATTTTTTTTGTTGAATTGTTGTATGTGAACAAGTCAGTCCTGAAGATGTTAACCTGTTGGTGATTCTCACACAAGGATAAACAGAAGAGTTGAGTGAGTATTAACTCTGTTAAATGATCAAACACACAGGAGCAGCTGTCTGCGTCCAATTCGCTCCCTTCCATGGCTGACATGGCGGACCCCCCCAGCAGTCCCCTTGGGGCCACCGACTCCACAGATGATTCTGATGAAGACGAGGATGAAGACTCTGAGATGGATGACTGGGAACCTCGTCAGCCTCAGTCATTCAACCCTCACAATCTGTGTGAGTGACATTCTCCTCAGTCGTAACAAACTTGTTTGGTCTGTCAGGAGTCACACATTCAGAGCAGACAGCAGAGGATGTTGAGTCTTTTTCTGTGTCTCAACTGCTGAAATGAAGCTCTGCTTCATACACTCATCTCAGTGGCTTGGCCTTGACTTACCAGTAGTGTTTTTTGCGGCATTTTTCTAAAAACATACTGTCAAGTCATGATATACATTCAAACAAACTAAAAACAAAGATGCCTAAAAACTATTCCTGTCTTGTGGCTGATATCCTGATTTAATTTTGCACTACAAAAATGTCTTACTCTTTTGTTAAACAAATGAAAATTCATTCAGAACAAGGCAAATGATTAGACCTCATTGAAATCACGGATGTTATGTCATTTGCCTTTGGACCTTTTTAAAGGGATAGTTCAGAATTTTTGAAGTGCAGTTGTATGAAGTACTTATCCACAGTCTGTATATTACATACAGTAGACGTCAGCCGGCACGGCCCCAGTTTGGAGAAGCAGCAGGAATACCGACATGGAAGCTAAGCAATGAGCTGCTGTGGATGGGGGGCAGTAACAAAACAAATTTTAGCCACCTACAAAAAGTCCCATCTAAAATAAAGTTTAAGTGTACACTATATAAAAAAATATTTCTGTCGCTACACCTTTTCGTTAGACAGCTTGTTCCTGACAGAGAAGCTGTTACAGTTCTCGAGCTATGCTCTCGTCAAAGCCACCAGACTCCATTGACAAAAACAGTCATATTGACTCTCAGAACACAGGAGCTGCCGGTCTATTGCTGCCTCTGTCAGTTAGTTAGTTTGTATTATTGTGTGACTTTGGTGTATCCGAACTAACTCTTTTGAATGCCAAAATCACAAAATAACACAAACAAAATAACTGATTGAGGCAGCATTAGTCCAGCAGCTCCTGTGTTCAGTGATGTTAAATCACTGTTTTTCTCAATGGAGTCTGGCTTAGGAGAGAGCGATATAAAGGCTTCAGTTCCCAGTCGGAAATCACTGTTTGACAGCAAGGTTAAGCGCTGAAAATATTGTTAATATAGCATACACATAAACTGATACTGATTTTTTAAGTGGGACTTTTTTTAGGTGGCTAAAATATGTTTTAATGTTGCCCCCATCCAGAGCCTTACATTGCTTAGCTTCCATGTCAGTACCCCAGCCTGCTTCTCCAAACTGGGGGCGTGCCAACTGACATCTACTATATGTAATACACTGACTATGGATAAGCACCTCACAACTTCATTTCAAAAGATCTCAACTATCCCTTTCAGTAGAACAACACAAAGTAGAGCAATAAAATAATAAAGTCATACATTTTTATATGTTTGTTGTAATGGTTTGTGTTTTATTGATTTTTCCCTTTTGTGGCCTCTCAGGGTGTGAGGAGTGCAATAATGCCAACTCCTCTGTATGCCTAAAGCATGGCTCCCTGCACCCCATCCCCAACCGGCCTGTGATGTCCAAGGCCAGAGCCAGTCTGCCTCTGGTCCTCTACATCGATCGCTTCCTGGGTGGGGTGTTCTCCAAGAGACGCATCCCAAAGCGTACACAGTTTGGTCCTGTGGAGGGACCCCTGGTTCCTCAGAGTGAACTGCATGACCACTACATTCATCTGAAAGTAAATCAGCACTCTGCATGACTACAGTTTTTATTTTGGTATTTAGCCACACACAGATTTGTGAAATTATTGCTTCACAAACAGTCAGAAGCAAAGAGGACAAAATGTGAAATTATAGCGTGGATACCAAGAAACAACAAAAGAAGTCTATTTTTTAAGATTAAGTTTATAAGAAAGAGCTGCAAAAACTTAATATGCGCAAGAATGTATAATCTAAGGTTCTTACTCTTACAGTGTGATTTTAATGTGTTTTTTGCCTCTTGTATTAGCTATGCATGCTTGATGCAGAGAAAGATGGAGAGAAGTCTGACGACATGTGGTTGGACCTGTCTGATGAGGACAGCTGTAACTGGATGATGTTTGTGAGACCTGCTCAGAACCACCTGGAGCAGAACCTGGTGGCCTATCAGTATGGCTCAGAGATATTTTACACAACCATCAAGAACATCCAACCCAAACAAGAGCTCAAGGTCAGTCCCATGTAGTGCAGTTTGTGTGCTCTTGCATATACAGTGTGCTCATTTGTCCTGCTTTATGAATGAAACAAAGTTTTCACTCCTACATGCTACGTGCCCTGCACCAGAAAGCAGACAGGCAAAATTAGCGACTAGCTGGTGAGGAAATTCAGTTCAGTTAAGGCTCTCTCTACATGTGAAAAGATATTTTTAAAAACAATTTATTTATACTATATATATTTTGGAGATTTCATCACCCTTGATTCCCCCTCAATAAAAGGATAACAGAGCTCATTCAAAATCCTATTCTCAAAATTGTTGCACCACCTGCTGGCTCAACCTGATCCAGCGCCGACATTTCTGGTGAACTTCACGCTGACTACATAACATGTGGTGCAGCAGACGGCTCCGTTCATCCGTGAAGTGGTGCAGCAATACTAAGTTTAAGTGCAAAGAAATCATTAGACCAAGCAGCGCTAACAAAACATAAATAAATCAGTAAGTTAGTCCATTGTTGTTGGAGGATATGATGTCATCATTTCCCAAACACTCTTGTTTTACATTTCCACACAGGTGAACAGAAATGTGCATTTTGAAAAAACATTTTCCTTATCCGCTGCGAGGGTCATAAGGACAGAGGGATGTCGTATGCTGTAAAGCCCTGTGAGGCAAATTGTGATTTGTGATATTGGGCTTTATAAATAAAATTGATTGATTGATAGAAGATGTTTTGAAAAATGTCACTTTTATTGACTTTAAACCCTGTTTGCATGTGAGGAATGCAGAAAACGTAGAGGAAAACATTTGTTTACAAAAACATCTGTATACGTGTAGACAGGGCTACAGTCAAATGTCAAATATCAAGTAACTTAAGAGCCAGATATTTTTCTCAGGAGATGGTGGACACAGGCCAGAGCTGAAAGGAACATTTATCTGTCCCAGTAAAACAAAAAAAAGAGTATCTGAACAGGCTGTACTAGTTAGTGTTTGTAATGATATATGTTTATTTGCAGGTGTGGTATGCAGCATCATATGCAGATTTTGTCAATCAGAAGATCCACAATGTTACAGAAGAAGAGAGAAAAGGTGAGCTGCACATAATACTTATCTAGCTTAATATCAACATATGTCTCGGCCCACCACCACAATTACAAACTATCACAACAGTAGTAGTGATTATTCCTGGTACTCACTTTTTGTTGTTCAGTGCTCCGGGAGCAAGAGAAGAACTGGCCTTGTTACGAGTGTAACCGGCGCTTTGTGAGCTCCGAACAACTGCAGCAACATCTTAACATGCATGATGACAAGTTAAACTCTGTGACAAGGTAAAACCTGTTTTCATCACTTTCTATTATGTTTTCTCTTTCATTTCTATCTCATAAAAGTCTAAATGAAGTCTTCATTGTTTCTTTGGTCTCAGATCCAGAGGTCGGGGCCGAGGAAGAGGCAGGAGGAGATTTGGGACGGGAAGGAGACCAGGACGCCCACCTAAATTTATACGTTTGGATCCACCAGGAGACACCAGTGGGGACAAGACAACAGTAAGGGACACATTAATATGTGCTGTATTGATTAATCGATTACTTAAGTGGCTTTGGTGTGACTGACCTTTTTACGTTTTTAATCAGGAAATGCTGGAATTGACAGAGAAGCCGCTGGAGGAGCGAGTGGATGGAGTACAGAATGGGCTGAAGGTGGTGGAGATGGAGTCAGAGACAGAGGCTGGGACCGAGACAGAGGGCCAGCTTATACCACCTGCAGGGGAACCAGTTCCAGAGTCTGTCACCCCGCCCTCCACCACAGATCTGCAAGTTCCACTAAAGGAGGACCCGGCACAGAGCAGCCAATCAGACGCCCACCTCACATCTCAGGACATGCGGCGTGCCAAGAGGATACGGGTATGACTGCTGTGTTTACTGAACTGGAAGTGTTTTAGATTTTATTTGGTGTCATAGTGGCCATGATTTGCTTTACAACAGTGTGTCTCTCTTCCTCAATGCGTGCTTCCCTCAAAGATGGATGTGCAGGTAGGTAGGACCTGGAGGATGGCAGAAAAAACATTTGGTTCAAAGATTTGTCATTTTGTCATGTTGTTAATGTTCATGTGACATTTCTGGATATGTCCCCTCCTGCACAATCCATTGCATCTATCAGCCTCTTCCTGTGTCAGAGCAGATCAATGTCAGTCTACACTGGTGGGGTTTTCTGCTAGTAGTTCTTCTCTCTCTTTTTTTAATCTCAGAATGCAGCGCTGCAGCACCTTTTCATCAGGAAGAGTTTCCGTCCTTTTAAATGCACCCATTGTGGCAAGGCCTTTCGGGATAAAGACAAGCTGGATCAGCACCTGCGGGTGCATGGCCGGGACGCCTATGCCTTTTCTTGCCACATTTGCAGCAAGAGCTTTATGAGTGACTCGGCCCTTGAGGACCATCTGTTAGTGCACACGGAGAACCGCTCCTACTCTTGTCTCTTATGCCAAGAAACCTTTGAAAGGCTGGACCTGCTCAAAGACCACGTAGCAGTGCATGCTGTGGACGGCTGCTTCACCTGTCCTTCCTGCAAGAAGACATTTACTGATTTTATCCAAGTTAGTACTAAATGTCTTACAGTGATTTGGCCAGAGCTGAGCAGAAGTCTGGTTTAAATTAGTAAATCGGCCCAATTACTCCATTTTTAGACTGCAAAATGTTCTCTTCCTTAGGTGAAGAAGCATATCCGCTGCTTCCATTCAGAAAAGATCTTCCAGTGCCCAGACTGTGAAAAGGCTTTCTGCCGGCCAGACAAGCTGCGTTTGCACATGTTACGCCACTCTGACCGCAAGGACTTCCTGTGCTCAACATGTGGCAAACAATTCAAGGTAAGATGAAAAGATAAAGCATGACAAAAAAAAACAGTTGGTAATGTTAGTGTATAGATATGTGAGCTCTTGTGAGATAATTGATTTCCTTTGTCATTAAGAGGAAAGATAAGCTGCGGGAGCACATGCAGCGAATGCACAATCCTGACAGAGAGGCCAAGAAGGCTGACAGAATCCACCGCTCCAAAACCCTTAAACTGAAGGTGCCCACCACCGACTTCGAGAGCTTCATGTTCAAATGCAGAGTATGCATGATGGGATTCAGGCGCAGAGGAATGCTGGTGAGCAAAAACTCACAGATAGATTTTTGTTTGTTGATAATGAATTCCAGTACACTCAGCTTTATTTTTTTGGTTTCAGGTCAATCATCTGTCCAAGCGTCATCCAGAGATGCGTATTGATGATGTGCCTGAGCTAACGCTGCCTATTATCAAGCCCAACAGGGACTACTTCTGCCAGTATTGTGACAAGGTTTGTTTTTCCCATCCTATAATGTGAACTTGTAGTTTTGGAGACAACTTGTCATTCATATTTTTTTTTGTTATTTATTAATTAATTAAATATTTATTTAAAGTTCCTGCCTTGAATAAAACATGCAAACATCTGCTTGACCTCAAACTCTGATCCTGAACTTTCAGGATGAAATTCATGAATCAATCTAATGGACTGATTTCTACAGGTTTATAAGAGTGCCAGTAAGAGGAAAGCACACATACTGAAGAACCACCCTGGGGCAGAATTGCCTCCCAGCATCCGGAAGTTGCGTCCGGCTGCTCCTGGTGAGCCAGACCCCATGTTGAGCACACACACACAACTGACAGGCACCATCGCCACTGCACCGGTCTGTTGCCCACACTGTGCCAAACAATACAGCAGCAAGGTTAGTATAACGCTCTGTCAAAGATATTATAAATATTTATACAGGAATTGACTCTAGCTCTGTGTTTGCAGTAATTTACAAATCTGTGCGGCACCTTAGACAGTCCCAGACCAGATCCACACTGATAACTCTCTGTGTGCTTGTATCTTAGACTAAGATGGTTCAGCACATCAGGAAGAAGCATCCAGAGTTTGCCCAGCTTGCCAACACCATCCAGACTCCTCTGACTACAGCTGTTATCAGTAGTACTCCTGCAGTCATCAGTGCAGATGGTACCACAGCTGAGGCTGTAGTGGTAAGAACAAATTATGAACATTCATGTTGAGTGCCAACGCTCAGTGAATATTTTAAATTAAATATTACAGAAACATAAAAGTCGTATTTGCCAATATAGAGGCTAGACGGTGCAAATAAACGTAAATATTAAAGAAGGAGCAAGAAAGAAACTAAGATATACACCAGATATTATAACTGTATGATTTGTTTTCTCCACAGACCACAGATTTGCTGACCCAGGCCATGACAGAGCTTTCTCAGACACTAACCACGGACTATCGCACAGCGCAGGGAGACTACCAGAGGATCCAGTACATCCCAGTGTCTCAGGCAGGAGGCAACCTGTCTCAGCCGCAACACATTCAGCTGCAAGTGGTGCAGGTGGCTCCGGTAAGATCCAGGATCTGATCTGGGACCTAAGTTTTTTTTGTTTGTTTTTTAAACTTCATGTATCCCAGGAAAGCTGACTAAACAACTTAACAACATCCTGCTGCACAATCACAGTAGTTCACATTTGGGAGCTGCCTGATATAAACACAGCTCCCAGTAACTATTTTGACAATAGATTGTTTAAAGGTATATGATGCAGGAATAGTTGGCTACTGTTAGTAAACTGTATTGACAGTCAAAGTGGAAGCCAATCCTCAGCTATATTTGCAATCTGTTGCCACTGTATCTGCAATTTTGTAACTTCTTTTTGCATGCTGCCTGTGGTCTGGTACCTCTTAGCTACCTTTTTATCAAGTGCACTGTGCACTGTGCCGAGGAACGTCTCAAACATAGCAAAATACAGACAGAGGGCAGAGTCTCTGCAGATAAAACACACTGTCACAGACTTCTAGTGGGTCATGAGTAGGGGTGTAACGGTACACAAAAATCTCGGTTCGGTACGTACCTCGGTACACAAGTCACGGTTCGTTTTTTTTGGGTACAGTAATGAAAAAAAATAGACAACTATTAAATATCTTTTACTTATTGGTAACCTTATTAAAACATACCACCACAGCAGTTAACTCTTTTTACACAATTTTTGAATGAAACAAATATATATAAAATCCTGCTTTTTCACATTGTTTGAATGAAAATAGAAATATAAAAGTGAAAAATAAAATCCTGCTGTTTTTTTAACACATTTTTTGAATGAAAAATATAAATATACATTTCTGCTTTAACAGTTTTACTCAATTAAAATAAAAAGTATAGTGCAGCTGGTCAGCTTTAAAGCCTGCTCAGATTCAGTTTTACTAGGAACTTACTTAGCTTTCCCACTTTGTTAAAGTGCAGTAAACAAAACATGCTTATATCTAAAGTGCAGCTTAAACAATTTTACTCAACTCCAATGGCGTTGGTTATTTCTTTAGCGCGATGGTCAGGGAAACGCTCTTTCTTTTTAAACGACGACGATATCGTAGTTTGCACCAGATTGCTTTTTCTAGTCGTGCCGGTTAACGTTCAAACTCGGGTGGTGTCGCTTTAGATGCGTTAGCATGTTAGACGTGTTTCCAAGTACATACCCGACCGCTGTTCTGCAGTGTCGGCACACTGCTTTTGTCTTGTCCACTTGTTTATTTCCATCTTCGTATTTTACCCTGAAACCAAAGTGTTCCCAAACGGAGGACTTAAGGTTTGCGGGTGGGTCTTCAGGTTCGTCAGGCTCACTTGCCATGTTGTCAAAATGCGAGAATGCGCTGCACAAAGTGAAAGCGGAGATTTACGGTCGGACTCGGTCCGTCACTCAGTTATGTCCGTCGGGGAACTAGATATTTTAAATGATTCGGCTCGCAAAAACGGAATTAAAATAAAACAAAATAAAACCGGCTCGCAAAAACGGAATTAAAATAAAACAAAATAAAACAAAATAATATCCTGCGCCCAATAATTTGGTACAGGGTCATGCCAAACCGAAAGTCGTGTACCGAACGGTTCGACACAAATACATGTACTGTTACGGCCCTAGTCATGAGTGATCTATACATTGATTTTAAGGAAAATCCTGCATAGTTTAGCTTTAGTCAATATCTTTGAGTTTGTGGCTGCTAGTCAGATAAAAGAAACTGAATGTGTCACCTTGTGCTTGTGGGAATTTTGTTATGTTTTTCCACAGTTTTTTTATTCTCAAAAGAACCACCAGCCGCCATGAAAATTCTGGCAATTACTGCTTTGACATGTAGGCTTTAAACATTTCAGCAGACAAACTATGTCTGTTTTGGCCTGTTGTATTTTTAAAATGTGGTTTGGAGGCAAAATAGTTAAAGTAACTTGTTTGTTTTCCAGCAATATTCATGGAAATGTGTCCAGTGGTTGATTGAGGTGAATGTAAGAGACAATATCAAGTAGTTACTTTCATTGTGTTTTACAGGCTTCCTCCCCACATTCCCAGCACCCCACAGTAGATGTTAGCCAGCTGCATGACCCTCATGGCTACAGCCAGCACTCCATCCAGGTACAACACATCCAGGTCAATGAGCCCTCAGGCACTGGACAAGGTGCCACCCAGGTAAATCCTCAATACTAAAGTTTAAGTCAGGTCAAGTTAATGAGTAATGTATAAAATATAATAACACACATTGCTCGCTCCATAACTTTAAGCTTCATAACAGACTACTTATATTTCTTTACTCTCTTTCAGGTCACCGGTCAGCCTCTAAGCCCCACCTCCCAGCAGCCCAATCAGGAGCTGAGCCCCACACAGCTGACACCTGTGACCTTAGCTCAGAGTCACACCCTGCAGACCAGCAGCACCCAGCAGCAGCAGCAGCAGCAGCAGGGGACTGTGCAGCATGCTTACATACCTGGGAACTGGAACTACAGAGGCTACTGTGAGTCACACACTTGCTCCTATATCATCCCGTCACTCTGTATGTTTTGACAGCTCTATACTGTAGGATTGCCTGTCAGGTTAATGTGTTAACTTTTTACTATGGCAGCGTCTGAGATCCAGATGATGGCCCTACCTCACGCACAATATGTGATAGCCGAGGCCAGCACGCCTGTATCTGGAGTGAACAGCAACCAGGTGAAAACGGTGAGTGAATGCTGTCTGATACCTGTTAGATTAAAGTGACGTGTACATTTTGCTGTGGTTTGGGAAATTACTGTGTTGCGGTTTCATTTTGTACATGCATGTCCTTATAGGCAAGGCTAACAGTGCAGTTGAAAGAATCACGCCCTGTTCAAAAAATCAAAAGGTCTAAAAAAAAGAAGGGAAAAAAAATGGGGAAATCCAACAATGGCTTTCACGCCACATGGATATGTAGTGAAAAATAAGATTGTAAAGTTTTAGGCCTATATGGGACTTATATTCAAAACACATCATAACTTGTCACTCCCCTGTTACACCAAAAGCATCTCAGGTTGAAGAAGCCCTTCCGCTACTTCTGAAAATGTGAAAATTATTGTTGCCCTGCATGTGAGTTACATTCTGGACAAAAAAAAAATAAAAAGAGCAGAAATGCTGAATTAAACGTGGCAGATCATGGTATGAACTGAACTAATGTTTGTGGAGCTAAAGACGTTCTCATCCCTGTACTGCAGACACACTACGTTATCTCCGAAGGTCAGACTGAGCTGGAGACCAAACAGGGTGTTCAACAGAGCACAACCCAGGCCCACACTGAACATCTGGAGCAGCAATCGACCAATCAGCAAGCCACCACGCAGTACATTATCACCACAACCACCAATGGCAGCGGTACTAGTGAAGTTCACATCACAAAACCCTAAACTGTTAAGTGATGAGCTCTGCAAATGAAGTGCAGACCCATGGACTGAACCTGCATGTATACCTCAGCAGCTTGTATGCACATTAATGAACAAACACACAGTCATATGCACATGGATACAGACTTGTGTACATACAGAGCTGAAATGGGAATGAATTGGTGACCAGCACAGTTTTATGTGTCTATCAAGTGTTAAGTTGCAAGTTGCCAGGGCTTTGTGAGAAAATAAAGTTAGTAGAGAAAAAAATGTTATGATTTTGAACAGAATATATAAACAACAACAACAACAACTGACGCCTTGTTTAAATACACAGCACTGGAAAACATTGTCATTGCAACTGCTGAAAACAGGAACATTATATAATTGTATCAAAAACAGGGTTCCTGTACACATTTGAAAGTATGGACAATGAAAGCGATCATTTTGAGGTCTTGCTGTGTGAGCTACTGGTCTGAAGTGGTGAAAAAGTTTTATTGCTCAGTCCTTACACAGATTTGAGTGCCCATTTTACATATTTGTAAAGTTAAAGACATTTCTTAAAATATAGTATTTGTAAATGAAATCTTGGAAAGAAAGACAGAACTGAAAAATGTGTGGAAAAAAAATACTGTACAAAACAGTCCTGCAGTTGGCCTTCCAATACAGGTCATTGTATTTTTTGCCCAACACACCATCTGTTGTATTGTATGTTACCATATTGTTGGTGATATCTGATGTGATTTGTCTCCATGAATTTGCTTTTGAGAATGTCTCAGACATCTGTTTTTATTCACGTGCTGGATTGTCCTGATTTCACCTGAATTTTTGTCATCATCCCAACTACAACTCCTGTGTTTTTTTTAGTAAAATTCAGAAAAGCAAACATAATCAGTTTCACTTTTCCACAAAGATCACACCGTTCTAATGGATACAGTCGACCTAAAACTTGGGGGTAATTTTATTTTTGACATATGTAAAAGGTAATCGATACAAATGGCACTTGTGTCGTTGGATGGAGTCAGAAATGTGCTTTGGTACACCCATAACTACACCAAACAGTGTTATCACTGGGCTATAGAGTACACCTGTAGATCACTGCAGCAGGACGAGAGTTTAAACTACTGGAGGTTAGAAAGAACAAGATTTCTGAGGAATGTTGAGTTACTTTTTGAAAAGGAGAACGTGCAGTTTTAGTTTGTATTTTTTTCCCCTCTTTCTTTTCTCTGACACTAGTCAGTCTGAGAAAGTTAAATTTCCCTGAATCATTTGCATCCTTTTTAATATAAGCTTGAAGCCAAATACAAAATGTGTTTCCCTCACTAACACACTTTGAAGACAAATGAGACAAAGACAACATCACAGGTTTGCAACTGAACAGTTTAGGAGGTCAACATGATACAGTGTTACAGAGCATTGAGGGATTATTGTACTTAATTAGTCTGTTTATTAACCCACAAAACATGCTGCTAGTATTGAATTTGGGGTTGGTACTTAAAGGGTAGCAGAGTATCTTGTAGTAAAAACCAATAAGGGGTATCGTCACTCAGCACATCTTATATTTCCTTCACAGTAAAGTGAGAAAGGAGGATGTAACTCAGAGGGAATAGCTCAATCACAATCACCTGTCCTGCTGAATTGTTCATGAGCAAGCCATGTCTGTTGCTGGAGCTTATGTTTTACATGTCAAAGTACTCTTTGTCATGTACTTGTACTATAAGTTCGCCATGATGACAACAAAAAGGCTAATACACTGAGTTAAGGCCATTGTAAAATGCTGTTATGTGCCCGTTATTTATATTGGTCTATATAATAGACATGTACAATGTTCAGTATTGCAGGAATATTACAAGAGTTTGATCATGTAAAGAAATGATTTTGTCCTTTTGTCCATGTGTTGAGAAATTAAATTATTTTATATCTGCACATTGTGTTTTCTGTCCACTTCATGACTAATGTGTTTAACTTGGGATCAAGCGAAGCCATAACAATTTCATTGTGTCTCTTGGGGTTAATTTAGGCTAATTGAGGCTTGATGTGTCTCCCTGTTATTCTCACTGTCACTGCTAGATGGCAGCATGGTTTTAGAAACCAAAAACAAGTTCTACAGCAGTGAGACTTGACTCATCCCACAGGCAGAACTTAGCCAGTTGGCCTGCCAAACATTTTCTAATTCAAAATGAAAGTAAATGGACTCACTGGGATTTTTTTCCTCTATTTTGTATGTAGAAAAGGTGTCAGAGTGCACTAAATGCATCAAAAAAGAGCTTGTCTTTAAAAAGAATGTGCCAAAAAGTCCCTTGGAACTGGTCCCTGGACTCCTGTCATTTTGAAAAAGTGGTTCTGTGGCAAAGCAAGTTGATAATCCCTATTTTACAGCATCTTAAAACTGAAAATTAGAAACAGACAGTGTCAGCCTCAATTATTTATGAGTGTTGATTGCTTATGATGGGCTATCTTCCATTTGTAAACGTCATTCTTGTGAGGAATTTAATGCTATTCAGATTCCAACATTGTTCACATGTGATCTAATAATAGCTCTGTGTTAGTGAGTGACTGTTGAAGAGGTTCTTGTGAGCTCCAGGTGTACCTGGGCGGAGCTGGGCTTGTCCTTCACACAATTGTGATCAGTGTGTTTAACACATTCCTTCTTTGATGGGAGGTGGGAAAAGGAAAAAGCCACTACCTAGATAAAACAAATCTTCCCGTAGAACCAGTTTAACGAGCTTGTCGTGTCGCAGAACTAATTATATATGGGGCAGGTGTAGGGTGCTGAACTAATTTCACTGGTGCAGTTTTAACCAGCATGTCATGCCTCTGTTGACAGTTACCCATCCCAAGGGTCAAAGGGGAACAGGACAGGGAGAAAGAGCGGACTGGGCCCTGGGCTGTAAATGGATGGAGGAAGTACACGAGGGCGAGGAGGGACAACCTGCTGAGAGGAGTCAAAAACGACAGAGGTAGGTAGAGCTGTGTGTCATTCAACAACTGGCCTCTCACTTGAATCAGTGTTTGAGTGGCAGGTCTCTGATTATCTGCTGCTACAGGGAGGAAAAGTCTGTAAGAAATGATGGTCCTATAACATTTTTCTGCCCAGACTATGTTGACAGCAAATGTTTTTCTGCTCCATTAGGTAGATATCTGTCAACATGTTACACCTCTGAGTTCTACATCTAACTGCTTACCAGACATGAGCTAAAATTCCTGAAGTGGCTATTACTTTTACAGTATAGTGCTGGTTGAGGGAACCTCTGTGACTCTGCTGGATGCAACAGCTGATCTATTATAAGGAAATGCATGTGGTGAAGCAAAGCATTTATGAAAACTTCAAAACTTTACTTTGAATTACAGTTTGGATCCCAAGATTTGCCAAATTGTATGAAAAGTGAACCACAGGAAATCTGTACCTTTCATCTTATTTCGTGTTGATATGAAAACATACCATCTTAGATTTCAGTCAATTTGAGAGTTATGTAGACCTAAGTGTAGTAAACCAATATGAGGACCAATATGATATATATATATGTTTAAACATTGAATTTAATAGGGGTGGGACCAAGTCATTGTGTTGCAAGTCACAAGAAAGTCTCAAGACTTTGCACTCTAGTCCCAAACCAAGTCCCAAGTCCTAAACTTTGAGTTTTGAAGTCCTAAACAAGTCATCCCAGGTGGCCAAAATGACCTTCCCAGCATCGCTCCAAACTCGGCATGCAGGAAAAAATAGGTTGGTCCACGTCCGTTTACCGGACTTGGCTAAGACTTCAGGATAAATGACGCCCCAGAATCAGGCCAAATAAACTGGCCCAGTTCTGGCAGCTTTGTCTCAGCAGCAATGTCTACAACATCCAATCAGGCCCAGATTTAGCAACCATCAATGGGCCAGAGCATGTTTTCGTGCTGGCCGTTGTTTCATCCAACTGTTGTGTCTCAGCCAAAAAAGGCCCATGTCTGTCAGCTAAATCTAGGCCAGACTTGGTAAAAGTAAACAGGCCAAAGCTGGCTCACATTTGGCACCATGAATCCGGAACACAGCTGAGTCAGCCAACACTCGGCTGCAAATGGTCTGAGTCCAGTGGCTACCTGGGATAATGCCCTCTTCACCAAATGTAATGCTATTTTAACAATAAAGTAATAATAAATTTGCAAAATCATGATTGCTTCTTAAAATGTGTATTTATTTGTTAAAACATGTCTGCTAAACGTTGTTGTGTCTCTGTCATTTTTGACCTGCACATTTGTTTGCATACTGCAATTTGTTTTTTTGTTATGCAGCACATAGTGTTTGTACATGAACAAAATTGACATTTTTCCAACTGGCGTTCAGTAATCTAAGATTAGTTCTTCCTGTTTCCCTCCTGCAACTCGATTGGATAATGTCGGATTGGTTCACACAAAGTAGATCCGGGGAATTTAGTGTCGGCATGCTTGGAATGAATAGTGTTCAACGTTGGTTAATTCAGGAAATTGAGGTAAATTAACTGATTCATGGCACGCTTTTTTAACACTGTACTACTTTTAAATGTTTGAGCTTGGGGGAAGGACTTGAGTATTTTCAAAAGGCTGAGTATTTTCAAAAGGCTGAAGTCATGAGTCATTGGTGTTAAAATCCAAGTTGAGTTGCAACTGTTTTTTTTTATTTGTCAAGTCTAAAGTCATCAAATTTGTGACTCCAGTTTGACTCAAGTCCAAGTCATGTGACTCAAGTCCACCAATGATGAACCAATTCTCACTCTCTGTGTTGCTGTTTAACCATCTGAGGTCCATCTCTCTCTGTTGCCCCATTACAACTGCAGTTCAAACCAAACACCCGCTGTTCATGAGCCACAGCAAACTTCTTGGTCACAGACTCTGAGGACACTACAACCCTGGAGAGGCTGGTACAGTTTCCTTCCAGTAGGTGTTGTGTGGTCTGTCTGCCAGGTGGAGGCGCCGCTGCACCCCTCTCTGTTACTGGTGGATGTGTGCTGGAGGTTCCTGTTGGTGTGTTTGCTGTGGATGATTCTGGGAGGTTGTGTTCATGCCCTGAAGTGCCGCCTGCAGCCAGGACAGAATCAGGTGAGTGCAGCCGCATAGAGTGAATCCCTCCTGACCCTGTCCGTGGATTTAATCGTGTTATGTTTATTCAGTAAGTTTGCTTCAATTCAAGGGGGAGTCTCCACTGAGGATACAGCAGGAGGTTGTAACTGCAAACAGGAGTAACAGCAATTTACGGTGAGATTTGATTTTACAGCCAGTTCTTCATTATTTGATATTTAATTTTGGCATTTTTGACAGCAGATTGAGACAATAACTACCAAAGACAAACAGGGATATTCATGCTATTAAATGTTTTTATTTTACTATTTTATGATATACAGGTACATCTGTAGTTGTGAGGGATGAACACACTTTGCCATTTATGGACCAGAATCAAAAATCATAATCTTTTAAAACAAATACATACACATGCTCACTGTGCTCTCATCATTTCTCCAGGATGTCCCAGCCTAGAGGCCTGGGCCACTGCGGTCATCTGGCCCTTGCCCTGGCCGACAGCCTGCTGCTGTGTGTGCTTCAGGAGCCCCTGCCAGACCCCAGCGTGCCCCACATAAAGGCTCTCCTCTCCAGGCTGGAGGTAGGAGGGAGAAAACCACCTTGAAGAAGCAAAATGCCCGCTCTCTTTTTTACACACACACACACACATACTGCCTCAGGCAATACCTGTCATCTCCTGTGTTTTCACTCGCTCTGTGCATGTAGATCAGCATAAAGTCTTTGTTGGTGATATTAGAGCATACACAGGTATTCTAGCCCGGGGTAACACACACTGCTGCTGTCGTCTGCACTCTGAATCAACCAGATTGGTAGAGGAGAGAAATTGTAATGTTTTGTCTCCTTCTGTAGTCCCTGTTTACGTTTTAGCGCCTAAGCCTACTAAGAACGTGGCTCTATGATAGCAGTTTCAGTTGCTCTGGTAGCCTGTTGGTATTTGACCTGTTTGTCAACATTTCTAATGGTACAAAATTGTAGTTTATGGCAAATCATCTAAAAAAATAAAGACCAAAATCAGCTGTATTTTGTGAGCTTAATGCTTACAAATGTGCTGACATGCTGGGTTAAGAACACCGTCCTTCCCTCTGGCACCAGCCTCAGGCTAAACTTTTTTTTTTTTTTTTAACCTCGAGCATTATAGCATTAAAAGACCACTAGTGAGGCTATAAACTTTTTCTTGTTTGAATCATATTCCTCCCTCTAAGGTTTCTGTTTCAAGGCCATGTATTTTTTAACTGTCCTGTTTTGGGCTGAATCATTTTATTTTTTTGGTATCCATCTTTTCTTTTTAGAATGTTCCAAAATTTTTTTTTTTTTTTTTAAATCTCAATCGCAGAATATTGTTTGTGTGTGTTTTGAAATTTGTAAACTATATGAAAATATGTATTTGGACAGCTGCATGTGTAGAACAGAGTATGTCAGTAGAGAATGGATATAAAATACAACAAGTAGATTCCTGCACACTGTCTCCATCTCAAAGTTTTTCTACAACAGCATTATGCTCAAATAAACTAACGTGATTTTGATGGATGTATTTTTCTTAAGTGCTGCACAGCCATGTGATGCATACATTTGGCAGAGGTAGTTTAATGAAACTCTACCAAACAAAACCAACTCTTTTTCTCTGTAGTCAGTGTCTCACTCACTTGAGAAGGCTGATTTTGGGTCCGAGGCGACACTGGAGGAGGTGGACCAAGACTCTATACTGATAAACAAAGTGAAGCTCATCCGCACCTACCTGCAGCAGAGGTGAAGTTCAACATCTTGTTTTCATGCCATCTGCTTTCTTGGAAACGTTGTTCAGTTGGATTAACATCACACACTTCTCTCTGATAGGATGACGACACTGTGTAGACTCATCCAGGTGCAGGGGGATTTTGAAGCCAGTGTGAAGGACATGATGGTGGGCCTAGAAGGCCTCTGGGCTCAGTTGGAGGAGCTGCATACTGGGGTCACACTCACCAAAGAGGGGGGCCAAGACCACACAGACCTGGCCTCGGCCCAAACAGATGCAGAGGTAAGCTGGTGTGAAGGTCTAGTTTTTCCAGAGATAAACTTTGCCTATAATAATAACAGTTGCTGCCTATTTAGTTTTAGTTTCTTTAAAGAACCATGAATCATTAACAGTGTCCTTGTCCATGCCTTTGAGTGTTGTTGTGATACTCTTATGTCTTTGGCAAAGAATTTGTTTGCCGTGTTGGGGCACTACAGGAACAGACTCCGGTGCTGCGAGGCTTATCTGAAGGACAGCACACAACTACTGCAGGTTAAGCTCTCCCCATGCAACAAAACTCCAGTTCTGATATTTTCTGACATCTTAACTCAGAAATTCTGTCTGCCCTGTCCCACAGGAGTTAACCTGGAGTCACACTCCTATAAGCAACAGTGTGAGTAGCAGCAGTGAATCAGTCTGGCCAGAGCTGTTGCTTCAGTCCAACATTGAGCAGGTACACTAAACTCAAACATTGTTCAAAAGTTAAGAAACCAACCAGGACTAAAAACTCCTTTCTCTTTGCAGTTTGACAAGGTGCAGGAGAGTTTCCTCCCCCTGGAGCAACAGACCTCTACGTTCCAGGCCCACCTGGAGGGACTTGAAAAGGGGAATCAGCGAGGACATGCAGGGCCCCTCGCTCATGCTAACGGGGCTCATTCCCGCTCAGCTTCTCCACAGACTTCCCTACATCTTGACAGCGAACGCACAAGTGATGTTGAGCACAATAACTCGACCTCTGCATCCACGTCTGTCTCCTCAATGGATGCAGACACAGACACAGAAATAGACAATCCTCGCTCACTATGTGAGAGGTCAGCTCTGCAGTTCACCTCCACTATCGGACGCCTGCGGAAATCTGCAAGGAGGAAGTGACTTTTATCAAACTCTACTTATATTATGAACCAGAGATTTTATTGAACTAGAGAGGTTTCAATTAACAAGGGAGAATAATTTCAAATGTTGATCATTTGCAGGTTACCTTAAAAATTGATTATTTGTTGCTTTCTGTGTGGCTTTATTCAGTTTTCAGTTTTTGTAAAAAAAAAAAACCCTTTTATATTTTTCTTTATTTTTTCATTTCAAAGACTGTGGTAAATCAGAGCATACAATAACAGCATTTTCATTCATATATAATAATAATTAATATTTCAAACACAAGGGGGCAGACTGTCATCAGTTATTAATACAAACAAACTGATGACTCGCATTACCTATTCAACATGCTTTATTATAATATCAAACCACACTATACCGTAGAGTCATCTCACATCTCTGCCTGCAATGAGGGACCATTGCCCAGAAAATTTCCGTTTAATCAACTTTATAGGAGGAAAGTGCTGGAAAGGCTTCTCAAACATATGGCCCATAAATGTGTTTCTTTATGATCAGAGCAGTCTGTCACAACTTGTGTCTGAAGAATCTCATAATGTGTCTGATGAATGATATTCAAACATATATATGTCAGGTGTAACTTAATTTCAGTTACCGATTAATTTCATTAACCATCCTTTTTGCACTTGAAGAAAATAATGTCGTATTGGATTTCATGATGCACTTCTTTGGAAGCCTTATCCACTGTATGTTACAACTCTTTTAATCAATGCTGTCAAAGTATAAAAAAAAACATTTTTAGATCTATCTATGATTTTAAGAAGTATGTTCTTCTAATATGAATAAGGAATAGGTTACTGGTTAAGAAATCCCAGACATTTCTCTTTTCCAAAACTATTTCTGTTCTGCCTCTCTCTGTCAGACTGAGTGGCCACGATGACTTCAGCCCTTCAAAGCAGGGATTTCAGGTTGAGGGCAGAGGGGGGAGGGAGGAGAGGAAGGTAGAAGGGGGCAGTGGAGGTCAACGCCGGAAGCGTTTCTGTTATTACTAAAAACTGAGCAGCCCTCTAGACCTTTTTGAAAGACATGAATGTCTTTGATCCAAATTCAATTACCCTGCAGCTTTGACACTGATGGCATACAAGTCAGCATACTTTTCTCCACCAGGTTCCCAACTTTTCTGGCCGGACCAAACAGGATTTCTGATGAGAATTGATACATTAATCGCTGCCGTTTAGCACTAATTGTAGGGAGTCTGTACAGTATGCACGACATTGATGTAATTTGACCATGAACTTGCCTATCATCTGCCAGATCCTGCATCTGTCCTATTCCCTCATACTGGGGCAGTGATTGGGAGAGGTGGGGCAGACCTATGGGGGATCTGGGATGAAAGGAATGCAAGCTGAACGCTGCAGGATACGAGCTGTCACAACACCAAAGACACAAACACACCATGTCTGGATGGACAGAGGGACATAAAGACTATGGGAGGAGAGATGTTGGGTGTTTGGTATTTGAAGTTAGTGACAAGAGCTTTGAATAAAAAAAATGTTTGACATGCCACATGAATATGTAACATTTTCCACGAATCAGTCATGAATACACAGAACATAACGGTCTTGGATGCTCGCTTACAATAACAATGACCACATTTGCTTTGAGGTCCAGCAGTCAAATGACAACAACAGTTTTAGAATTGATTTACTAAGTGCTTTAATAAACGACTAGAAGGGGGAGTTGATTCTAAAAAATGTAAATGAAAAACAGTGCGACAAATACAAAGCAAGCTGTGCTTTATGCGCTGGTGGAGAACGTCCTTGTTCTGTCCAGATGAATCCATGCCTCACATTACTGGCATGTGATGTCACAGCCAGCAGAGGGATGTTTGGGAGAGCAGAGGGCACCAGCTATCTGCTCACTGAGAATATAAGAGAGAGCTAATGAAATTACCACAGGCTTTGTTTAGTTACACTAAAAAGTTGATGACTAGCTTCCTCACAGGCCACTCCAGTCCTAGAGGAGAGGCTATTTCAAAGCTAGCTCAAGTGTGTGTTGTTTTAGAAAATAAGGTTCATGGCAGAGGTCAATCCCTTGCCTTATCCAGACAATTACTCAAGATCGGGTTTCACTGGTGTACACATAGCACACATTTGTGCTGATCCTTCCTCTGATGGCACTGCAAGACACCATGCAGTAGTGTGGACTCTTGCTATCTGATATAAACAAACTCCAGAGCTTGTCACAAAACTTTCATGAGAGCACAGATAAATAAACCACTTCAAACTCCCATTGGGGATTTTGCGCGATGTCAGTGTGCAAAATTTGATTCATCAAAATGTTGAGTAGGAAGTTAGTATGTGGACAAATAAGCATCAAACAGAAGGAGCACACACAGTGCCACCAAATAAAGACAAGAACAACTAAGCAGGCTGATTCTTTACACAGGAGTGTGTGTTTATGTGTGTGTGTCCGTGTGTGCGTGTAGGGTTCCTGTTAGCTTTTTAACTTAATGGCAGTAACATTTCCCAGACTGAGACTGGCTCCAGTCCCATCAAGAAAAAAAAAATCCTATTTTCATAAAAAAAAAAAAGTAAAAAAATCTTTTCAAGGGGTGAGATTATTTCCAATTCATAACATCTTTCTAATTTGTTTAACCCTCCGGTCCCCCTTATAAAAAAAATCACACCTGTCTCCTTCGGGATGTTTTTCGTCCGAGGAGGACTGGAGGGTTAAAAGATTCTCTAGTATGTCTACATACTGACATTTATTTTTTTGTAAATACACAAATTAAGTTGGTTTGTATTAGAAACTGTGACTTGGAATATGGTAATCTTACCCACTGGCAGGTGCTGTTGGTTTTTAGGATTCAATAATGAATAAAAATGACCTGTTAAGATGGAGATTTTGTGTAGTGTAGCAGCCCAGTTGGATACGATAACAATAAATAAAAGAATAAAGTGAAATACTGGCTCATGTTAACATGTTAACTGGCTTCTTGTCTACATTTATATTTAGATTCTGTTAAGTCACTTAATGATTTTGTGGGGCTTTGATATAAGCAAGAAGCACCAAGTGGTGAATAAAGAAAGAAAGAAATATTTCTACGACATATTATGGGTCCTAATTGTACAAGTTCAGATACCTTACAACTAAGATTTGTGTTTGTTTTAATGATTGTTGTTTAGCTTTTCCCCCTCCATTTTCCATTGTTAAACATGTTTGTGTCAAACCTTTGTGCTGGCACTATAGTCCTTATAAAACTACTGAATGGCTGGATGCGTATATGTCTTTATTTTCATTATAGTCAAAACTTAAATGCGCTGGTCTGTGATTTGTTCAAAAAGCAAACTCCTGTGATTACTGGTGAATCACAAGCCCCACGCATAGCTTCTATTTAAGGGTCTGGACACAGATAACGAAGGGCCGTGCCACTTTTAACCAGAGGCTGTTGGAACGGACAGCTGCACGTTGAGACAAAACATCAAAACACCAGCCACAGATGTACGCAATTAGCAACATGGTAGACATTTGGGGAGCAAAGGTCCATAAACTGGCAAGTTATTATGGTTGATCTAACATTGCTGGAGGGAAGCCCAAACTCAACAACATTAATGGGCTTTTAGTTTGGGTTGAAACATTCCACCATTCAGATAGAAGGCTTAACTCCCAAATCTTTCTCAAACCCTTATTATCAGTTTTCTGTTCTGATACTAAATCTTAATTCATCCAGTATATGTATATGTGTGTGTTGGTGAATGTAAGTGAGAAAACAACACAAATAGGCTCAACAGGTTTCCAGTCATTAGTTAAGTCTAAGCTTCCTGTTTGTGTAAACATTTTCTTTTTTTGTTTTCCAAGAGAGCAGGGTAGAATAATTAAGCATGACCTCTTTGCCCTCCTGTTTCCTACTCATCACATGGATGCGGCTCACCTTCTGTGTCGACCCGCCTGAGACCAGAGGTAGGATCCTGTTGTGACCCATCACTAGCTGGTGGGAGAGGTTAGTCAGGAATGGATTCTCCAAAGGCCATGTGACCCAGCCAGTGATACCAATGGATAACAGCTGTGGGGCCAGTTTAGCTCAGCGCAGCCAACTTTGAAACTCCACGCAAAAAAATACCATCCACATTCTTTCAGATATAATTGCTAATATCTCAGAAGAAACATCTCTGATTAACAACCGTCATTCCATGAACTGAGAAGGTAGTTGCAAAATAAATTTGAAAAACTGAGTTTCACTACTTTTGAAAGAATAGGACTCACGTTAAAATCTCACAAACCTCTCCCAGATATAGCTGTCTGCAACTTTGAAATATTACATGATAAATCTTTCAGCTCAGTGTGTCTCTTAGCTTTTTGGAATGATGCCTGTAAAATCTCAGTATCCATTGCATCACCTGCTTTTATCTTTGGTTGATGTTTTCTCTGTGTTACCAAAGGTACTGACAGTTTGATTTCTCAGTATTCCTCCCTATGAACTAATCATTTTTGCAAATGTTCTGAGGCATCTGTGACCAAGCTGCTGCAGGTCTGAACTCTGGATTTCTTGCTTTTGGTTGCTTGGAAAGTTTGTGATCATAATCCTGCACAAATCCTTTTGGCTGATTTATAGTTGTGTGTAGGCTCAATGCAGAGCCTACTCTGGATCCTGCACAAGTGGCAGAAGCAGTTGGCCTACAATTGTGAACATTTAAACTTGTGCAGTGGCACGGTTTCGTTGCTCTGCAATTACAACTCCAAAATGTTAGTTGGTAGTGGGGTTTCTTATATGGTGTTGTGTTAAGTTTCTGAGTTCAGTAAAGTTTGATTGATTCACCTAAAACACACATAAATCATGGCTTCATAGCAACAATATTAAATACAAGCACGAAATTATAACTCACAAGGTTTACAGACAAAACAGTTGTCATATATCAGAGAAGTTTTCCCCACATACACAACATGCTAACGTTATTAGCATGACATTTTAGCATGAATTAGCCTAGCGGTAAGCTGAGTTTTCCTCTGCTCATATGGGGCCAGGAACAAGGTTCACTGACAAAATAATAGTCTTATCGTAGACACGTTTTTCCCACATATAGGTTACAACATGCTAACATTTTAACACACGCCTATGACATTTAATATTGCATAAATTAGCCCAGCGGCTAGTGGACTTTTCTCTTCTCATACGAGGCCAAGATGCTATATTGTGGGGGCTTTATTGTCCCCACAATTTATTGTTTGTCATCAGTGAGAGAAGAAAGTAAAGCTTTGTTTCCACTGAGGGAAATTGTTTTGAGGTTACAAAAATAACAACCATTAAACAAATACAAAAATAAACAGGTCTGTGTTGCAGTGACATGTGGTAACATTTCAGGGAGGGTGCACATCAGACTACAGCATGGCGTTATGCCGAAGGTATAGTGTCGATTCAACGCAGAAGTATAAATCACACTTTAATCTAAAGTTAGTCTAAAAGATAAAATTGATTTATTTTCCCAGTTCAGACAGAGACACCTACATCAAGAAATTGCTAATTTATAGCAAATATTTCTACTGTTAGATTTGGCGGAGATGGCACTGCTGTTTAACCAGCATCTCAAAAACACTTTTTTTTGCCTCCTCTCATTCTTTCCCCTCACCTCTCAAAGCTTGAGCTTGTCTCTTCTGTCCTCTGTATGAGGCACCGATGTGTGAAGCAGCTCTCTGAGGAAAGGCTAAACAAACAGGCTGGCCCAGGCACAAAGAGTCCGCCACTCAGAGACATGTGGCAGCAAAACCCTCTCAATTCACGTCCCCAACCCCCCAGCCACAACTCTGAACCCCTCACACTCCTACCAGAGCCACACATACACTGAGCATGGAGCCAAGAGAACGAAAGATGGAGGAGGAGGGGGAGCAAATTCTGATTTCTATTCACTGAATGTCACCACCTCACAAAGGGGACCACATGACACTGCCACTAAATCAGAGTTAATGGACTCCTTTCTCAGTCCTGCGAACATGACAGGGGGCGTGTGTGTGAGAGTAAGGGGGTGTGGGAGAGGGACGGGTGCTGGTGAGGGTGCCTGTTTGCCCCATTGAAGGGGCACATGGGCCAATGAGCCTTGTGTGATATAGTGCGAGTAGATTGGCGAGGGAAGTGTGTTTTCCAGGGGCATTAACAGCTCACCCAATGGAAAGCCCTGTGTCTCATTCAACACTTATTTGTTTTGAGCAGTCCATAACTCAGAGGATATACTGACTCTGTGCTTTCTCTAAATTGTTAGTGATGTAAAAAAGGTGAGTGTTAATCATGTGGTTTGTTTAAATGTCCTGTCACAACTCTTTCGACACAGCTGATTTGTGTGTAAGAAGCAAAACAACATAACATCAATCACAGGCCACTTTAACAGTAAGTACAGCGCTACACAAACCATGTTGGCGCATAGGCTATCCATCAAACTCCTAGAGTGAAGGTATGGGGAACACCATCCACAGGGCTTGTGGGGCGATTGTCAATTTGCATGTGAACACTTATTTCACAATGAGGAGCCAGACTGGGGGACAGCAATTTCAGAGCCGTTTGTTATCTTCCCCACAGGGCACAACCTAATACGAGTAACCCCTCCCACCCGGCAACCTTGCACTGCAACTCACACTCAAAAAGCGCGGCTTGGAGGCCGGGGTGGAGATGAGTGAAGATGGCATTGGTGTCACTTGGCAGGCATTCATAGTTGCTGCCCCCCCCGACTTTCGGCTGCACAGCGGAGATGAGGAGAGACAGAGGCGGAGAGACACGGAGCCCCAGGTACCGACCTCATTAGCAGATAAAAGCAACCTTTCTCCATGACCCCTGACCCCAGAGGTTGCCATGGAGCCTTCCAGTCGAGGCATAGATGGAGCATGCTGGGATTGCTCCCAGCAGGGTAGAGTGAAAATGGGCTGCTGTGAGAATTATTAAGACCCCCTCCCCCTCCTCTCTCATACACAAATCCATATTCGTCCACTTCATGCTCCTCTGAACTCACTTCTTCTCACTTGCTTCCTGCTTTGTTTCTGTTCAGTCGTTCTAATACCAGTCTAACAGTTAAGCTCATTACATCCCTGAGTTCACCTTTGATGTGCCGGGAGGAAAAAGTGTGATAGTTTACATAAGAACGAAATGAAAAGACTACTCACAACTTTTTTCCTTGCTAGTTTCTTCCCAACAAAGTAACCATGCATGGTGTTAATTTTCAAGCCTTACTGTGTTGCATTATTGATGCTGTTTGTTCTTGTTAGTTCTTAAGGTGCAGAACTAGTTTACATATATTGTATTTAGTCCTGAACCTATGATAGTAATAGTATTTTTGGATAAAGTGGTCTTTTTCTGTCATATCTGCCGTGTTCCATTTGATTAGTTTAGTTTATTTAATTAGTTTGCCTTATTTTGCATGCTTTTTCTGTGAAGCACTTGATAACTTTACTTTTAAAAGTGCTGTACAAACAAAAGCTGTTGGTATTATTTTTAATAAGTATTACCGGTACATTATGTGTGTTCATACAGGGCATAAACCACGGAGGTGTCAGATTGTGCCGTCATACTTTCTGTAGGTAAAACTTACAGGAGAAAGTGTATTAGTATGTTACAGGGAGTGTGTTCACATATGTGTGCACGCATGAGTGTGTGTGTGTGTGTGTGTGTGTGCATGCACGTGTGGTTGTCAGAGAAAGAGGGGGAGGGGGGGTTATAGCTTGGTCATGCTGACTGAGTTTTATAAGCTGTGGCTAACCCCACTCCCCACAGCTGACTGAATATTAAATAAACAGAGCCAAGTGGATGAATTCAGCGGAGTGAGTGCTCAGGCTGGAGAAGCACTACTCCACCAGCGCGGGGCCTCCCCCATGGGGCCCCCACATCAGCCTGTCTTATTCTTGGCAGCTGCAGTGGAGAGAGGCAGCTGAGAGGAGAGAGCCTATGGGGTGGATGGGGTGTGTTTGGGGTTGTGTACGAGGGAAAAGGCAGGGGGAGTCACCTAAAGACGAGGGGGAAGGTGGATGGAAGGGAAAGTTGGAAGGAGTGAGGAAAAGAGGGATGTGGGCAAAAGAAAACTGGGGGCTGGTGTTTGTTGCTGCACAGCTGTGGGATGAAAATCACTACCAGCAGCAGAAGAAAACTTAGTGTTGTGTTGTCGCTGGCTAATTTTTCTTGCGGTTTTGTGGAGAGTTGGTGGAATCTGTGAAAGTAAGGCAGTGTGTCAGTGTCAGTCAAACCTCCTGCCAGGAACACCAAAAGGGCTCCATGCTTAATCCCAAATTGCTTCTCATATCTAATGTTTTCAAGGATGACATATAATATTTTGGGACATGAAAAGACAGTAATGCTGAAAAGACACAAGGAGAGCAACAATAACAAAACATCTGTTTTCATGTCATGATTGTTTCAAATACATTTGATGTATAAGATTGTGCTGTGATGATCCCCTACTCCATTTGGTTGTGCCTTGTTTGCACTTGTCTTGCAGGTACATGTAATTGGTAGGCGGGTTGTCCACTTGGGCTGATTGGGAGCACCTGAGCCCAGTGCTCCCAGTCACTACATGAACTGCCACCTAAGGCCTCTCCAAGAGACTCTTTCTGTGAGTATTGTTTGGTTCCTTTATCTTTTTCCCACTTAAGCCCTCACACAATACTTTTCACACGTCTGCTCACTGACTTTACTGCCATCTCATTTCTGCAGTTTCATTTGTGTTTTTAGATTTTCTGGTGTCTCTCTGCTATATGCCATGGCTCTCTGAAGTGGTGATAACAGTTTTTATGTTTTGACTCAGTTGGCACATCTCTTCATGTGACCTATTTCTATTATTTGCCTTTCAGTAAATCAGAAGCTGACAAAGTAAGAAAAGCACAGGTGTAATTAATAACATACACATCATTCCAAATGAGCCAGCAGTATGTTCAATATCAGGGGTGTACTGAAATGGAATGCACCTATGATTACTTCATTCATTCATTCATCTTCTAACCGCTTCATCCTCTTGAGGGTCGCGGGGGGGCTGGAGCCTATCCCAGCTGACATCGGGCGAGAGGCAGGGGACACCCTGGACAGGTCGCCAGACTATCGCAGGGCTGACACATAGAGACAGACAACCATTCACGCTCACATTCACATTCACACCTATGGACAATTTAGAGTTACCAATTAACCTAGTCCCCAATCTGCATGTCTTTGGACTGTGGGAGGAAGCCGGAGTGCCCGGAGAGAACCCACACTGACACGGGGAGAACATGCAAACTCTGCACAGAAGGGCTCCCACACTCGGGATCGAACCGGCAACCCTCTTGCTGTGAGGCGAGAGTGCTAACCACCACACCACGGTGGTAGTTTGCAACACATGGCCTCTTGCCTGTTTACGGTCAGTTCTGTACCTTGTACACAAAACTACCCAACAGTTTGCAAGGTTGGAGAAGGGACATGTACAAGGGAAACGCCAGCATTTCTGGTCGGAAGGAGAAACAACCTACTTTTAAACATTATGAAAGACTTGAATATTACCAGGTTTTTGGATGTGTGCAAATATCGAAACACTGACCTTTGCAAGAAGGTGGTTAAAAGAATGAAAGAGGGCAGTTGTGTTGGCAGGTTCAAACAAGTCTGTCACTGATGGGGAAAAAAACAACAACCCTATTTTGATACAAAGATGCAAAATGGCACAAGTCCCAGCTATTCCACTTTTCTATATTTTCATAAATGGAATGTTAGGGCATGTTAATCCCAGTATGCACAGCTGCATGTAAACAGGAAATATTAGTAGAGTATTCATTTTCATCAGCCATGTAAACAGTTTAGTAGGAATGTTGAATAATATATATGAATATTTTCAGAATTAGGAAAAAACTGAATATTTTGTGCATGTAAGCATAGTTATTACGAAAAAAATCTCTTTAAAAAGAGACACCTGAGGAAGTAGCCGTACAAATCACAAAAGCAAATTCTTGGAGGAATGTCACTGGTAACTACCAGAGCTAAGATGGAGAAGGGTATAAAAAGGGAAGCTGAAAGTTTTGGTAGTATCGCTTTGTAGATAAAAATATACCAATGCTGTTGTCTACGAGTGGTCAGTGATGTCAAACCCACCAAAACAAAAAGAATGCAGTGGTGAGTAAGGGACTTTGCATTTGTAGTAAAATGTAGAGATGCATGAGGGCACCCTTTCAGTACCATTAGATCTGAAAATGCTAAAGACATAAAGCAACTTTATTAATTAATTTTATTAATCAAATCTGTGATTTTCCTGCCATGAAATGTCAAAAAGTCCACTGTGAAAGAGGCCTGTAGCACAGAGGTTTTAACATGGCAAAGGAGAAAAACCACAGGTGTAAATAATAAAATTAATGATGGCTCAGTTGCAATTTGCTACTTCAATTTCTGGCATTTTGCATGCTGGTTCATTGTTTAACATGAATAAAAAAAGGACTCTTAAATACAACAGAGCCATCATTACGCTAGTAATTGATTAGTAATGCCCCTGCTTTTCCTTAAGTCAACATTTTTACTATCAAAAAAGACCTCAATCAAGCTGTCACAGGTGTTAAAATTCTGACAAATGTCTCAGGTGTGGATTTACTTTTGCATTATGTATTTTGGTTTTAGTCACAAGTTTCTAAAATAAGAAAAATAAAAAGCAGTATGGTGGCTTTTTTCTGTTCACAGTGAGAAAACACCAGATATCTGCTACTTGTAAACATCTTATAGAACAAAAACATATTCCTCTGTTGCAGTGTGAACACAGCCAGTCTCATCCTCTTTACAGGGTCATGTCAAGGTACACACACACACACACACACACACACACACACATGCACACACTACACACTGCTCTGTCTGGAACCCCCTCCCCACCCCACTTCCCAAACATCACTGTCTCACACCCTTGAGAGTTTCCTGTGTTGTGTTTTTTTTCATCTCACAGTTAAAATAAGATCTGTGGCTCAACCCCAGATTACCCCTCCACCACCATCATTACACACACACCCAGTGCTCTCCATACACACATACTCTACTCGGCCCGTCCTTTGAGAACACAAAACCGACCATCCCAGACCGTGAGTTTAGTCATTCCAGACAGTGAATAAAAAGCATTTGATATCAAGCTCCTGCTTGATTTATAAGGCGCTCCCACATGAACGCTATCGAGTCACAGCGAGCATCTGGGCAGGTCATGGGAGCCATTTTCTGGATAGAGTGAATCCGCAGGGCTCCAGCCTCCCACACCCTGCTCTATAAACACAGCTGTCAGTCTCGTGTCTACTGTCATTGCCAGCTCTTGTGTTTTATTCTCTCCTCTTTCACATAATTTGAGCTTTAGGGCTGAGCAGGCAGAGTGCTCCTTGTCAGCATCCTCCTCTGTTGTTGGAGGAAGTGGGAGAGTTTAGCTTACTTGCTGACTGAACTGATTATGTAGCAAAGAAATATATTTGGGATGCAACCCTGTGTTTACAGAGCAATCTTCGCCAGGAACGTACACTGCTTGGAAAACGCTGGCCATCTTTAATGACTCACACCAAAAACCAGCAAAGCTCATAGTGAGAGTTCAGCTAATTGAAGCCAGCATCTGTGTTTTTTGATGAATTGTTGTCCTCTTCGTATCCCTCCCTAAGCGTCCTCCCACACTGTGCTTTAGACCTCCCACAGAACACTACAAACATACATTCACATACACTTGCAGACACACATTCATGCACACATACTCAGCAGAGCAGGTAGGGGCTGTAGTCAGGGAAATGGCGTTTCATCTTGACCCCAGGAAAGCAGAGGCACGAGTGCAGCTCATTGGTTTTCAAAGGGTGAATGAAAAAGGAAACAGTAAGATTGAGAGTGATAGACAAAGAGGGAAAGACTATTTGTGTGTGCGGTGGAGGAGGAAGGGGAATGAAGGAAACAGCGAGAGGTAGTAGGGAGCTTGCTAAAAACTCTCTGTGGACTCCCCTCTGCTTCCCTCTCCTGCAGCCCCATGCAGGTCGTCGTTCCCCCTCGCTCTCCTTGTGTGGTCTGGAGCTCCGAGTCATTCCCAAACAATCGGCATTAATCCAGGGAGCGAGGGGCCTGGAGCACTGCGCTGCCAGACTGCCAGAGCACCCTCACCCTGGCCTGTACTGACGCAAGCCACACTACACCCCCTGTGCACACACAGACACACTAATAGACTCATGCAGCCTTTAATCAGGCTCATAGTGTGTTGTATTGTACAACAGACTCTGACTTAGCATGAACAACAGCACACATTACAAGTCTCGATAAGCAAATTGCAAGTCAAAATGCAGGTCAAAGAGGTAAAGACGTAAATTACAAAACACTTTGCTGATTCAAATAATTTTGTTCAGCTAAGTTCAACAATTCCTAGTGACTATACAGTTCACCATCACCATTTCAATGCTCTTCAGCATGTACAATAATAAGTGAAGGCATCACGATTCAGATTCACTGCAGTACGCTCAACAGTTAGTAAACACATCACCACTCATACATTTGGTCTGTTGCTAGTTCAAGCTGTTTCATTCAGTTCAGTACAAAAATAGGCCTATATAAGCAGTATTTATGAGGTTAATAGCTCAGCAGCCACTTATTTGTGACAGTAATCTCCTCATTCTGTGACTTTTACTATTCAGTTTGAAGATTTAGTGTATAAGTTTTACCACCACTACTTTGAAGTCTCAAGGTCCTGGCTGACCTACTGTACTTACCATAGTTTGTGTGCAAACAGTCTATTAGTGTGGTGAAAGATTGTTACTAGCATTTCCAGTGCGCTCATTTTTGGTTTGAGCTCCAAATAAAGTGGTTTAAATATTATGTTTGAACATTTTGTACAGCCTGTCTGATTGTCTAACTGGTCACGTTTCTTACCCTGTTGCACTCTGCTGCAGCAATAAGACCCAACTTGTAATTAGGGCTGAGTATTATTTTAGAAATTACAATACCACTGCCAATACCAATACCTATGCCCTTAAAGTGGTACCAATACCAGTAGAGTACTACATTTTATACTTTTCTCTACTTCATTTAATTGCCATTATGTGAGTGGGGGGATTCAGTTGCGTAAAACGCCACCAGACACCATAGGTGTAGTGCAGCCATAACTTAGAATGTTTTGGCTGAGTCTCGGCACACTGAACTGCCAACTCTGTCATACACTGTGCTCGACTTCACCACACCACAGACTGTATGTGTTTTAGCTGCTGCTGTAGTGGGCCAATCAAACGTTGCATTAAATCCAAAAATGCTTGTGGTGTTTGGCTGCAAGCAAAACCATACAAATAGTCTTTTTTTCCTATCTGGATACAAAAAAAGATCAAATGCAGGTATTGTTGGACTGGGGAATTTCCAATACTACTTGGTACTGGGTTACTTTGGTCAATAGCTTTTAAAGTTATCGGGTATAACCAGCCTTACTTGTAATGTGCCAATATTATCCTTTAAATTAATTTAAAGACTATAGATATGCATCGTAAATGTGTTTAGTACATTAAACATCACTTAATGAATGACTTATTCATTTTCATTTTATTTTTCATTTCCTTCCTCTGTTCTTTGCAGGTGCACCTAACAAGTTTCCTTTCATGGCTCATCTTTTTCTATTCCCACAGCTCTATTCAGGCGCTCTGCATCAAGCCAAGAGTTTTAAGGCTGGTTGTGCACTCAGCCACCGTGAAGGGCTCACATTGACCATAACCTGCACCACTCCCATCCCACCCCTTCCCTCATATGCAGGCCCAAGCATCTGGGATTAGCCAGCATCGTGTGCTGCGGCCTGGAATGTATATTCCTGGCAGTGCTCAGGGTAAATTGCTGTAATCAGCCATTACTCTAATTCAGTCATTTACCTGACTTTACACATTCATCACTTTCATATAAATCTAGGCACACAGATGATGAATTGAAGTATTTGTGCTCCCCTCCCTGATCCCCCTGCTGTAACAGCCCAGAAAACACGTTTCTCCAGGGGACCAAACTGGACTCCCCCTCCAACCTCTTGAAGCCTAATCACCAGCTCTGACCAGCCATTAGTCAGTCAGTTCAGACACCCTGACACCACGTCCGGTACCCCAACCCCACCGCACCATGCTCCCCAACAAACAGACCAGAAGGTTGGTGTGCTGCTGAGAGGTTGGCTAGATGGAGTTGTGGCGAGGAACCAGGTCACTAGCTCCCTTATGGCCATTACTGTAATTATAGTTGGCGTTGTTAATTGTTTTTTGTTGGGCCTAATGAGGTGGGGGGGCTGGAGCAATGCAATTAGGGAGGCCGAAGAAGGTGGTGGGAGGTGAGGGAGTTTTGGGTGAGACACAGGGTGAGTGGGGGAAGCCGGAATGGGAGGAGGGAGCAGGCGATGGAGTGCGGGATTGAATTGTCAGTCCAGGTTATGATTAGGAGGCACAGATGCGGCCATGTGAGAAATGAATTTCATGCCTGTTGATTCTGCGATTTCTCCTGGAATGTAGGGGTTTCGCTACAGAGAGAGAGAAAGAGCGAGAGAGAGCGGCTCAGAAGGAGGACTAACTCTTTGTGGTCTGATGCAGACAGATAGAGGGATGAGAGGCTGAGGTTTCTTCATGTGGAAAAACTTGTGCTTTAATCTTCTCCTCAAATGTCTTCTTTCTTTGAGGCGTGCACAAAAATCCACAGTTTTAATTATCGTCATTTATTTAAATTGGTTTTATTTTAATATGTGTTTAATACTTAGGGTATTTAATTTCTTAATTTGGTTATCTTTAAGTTATTCAAGTAGTGGCTGTTATTGTACAGGGCTTTAAACTTGTATTATATTCATTATTAATAGCAATATGTATACATAATTGTGAAATGTATCAAATTGTATGCCTCCAAATGCAATATTCACTAGTGTATATTGCACTACTTTAATTTTGCAGTCGAACATGCAAAGCCGTTTTGTATTCATAGACAGGGAAGAGAGGTTATACTACAAGCTTGACCAGATATGTGACAATTAATCAGGGAGCGTCAGACAAATATTCCCTGGTGTTTTTGCATCACTTTGGATTTAAGGGCTGAGTCTGAAGAAAAGGTGGAAAGCATTATGTATCCCTCACTGTGGGAACAACAGAGCCCTATGTACACTTCTCTCCCCTTTGACTCCTCATGTGAGCACGTGTTTTCCATTTCTGTTTGGAGTGTCAGCGAAATGTGTGACACAAGGAGGGAGCAGGGTGTCTGGGGAGGGTGTATGTGTGGAGATGGGCTGCCAGGCACTGTTTACTCTGGCCAGGACCAGTTGTGGATACCAGCCTGTAGCCAACTGCCAAGCTGCCATCTCACCAGCAGCTTCCCGCCCTGTGTTCTCCCCCACCCTGCTCACTCTCCTGAGCCAAGGTTGGACCTAGGCTGCAGGATTACTTGGACCAGACGAGCAGCAGAGATGCCGGCCAAGTGGACTCCTCGACATGAGAATACAAGCCTCAAAGTTCAGGTTTACTCGCCCTAGATGTGAGCAATTATTGCTTTTCAGCATGAGAGGAAAACAAAGCATCAAAAACAATCCAAATGAGAGGTACAGTTCATTATGGTTCAGTGGAAGTGATTAAGACAGTTACAGTTATTTCTAATTACACAGGATTTCCCGTTATAGCACAGTGGTGTTGGAATAAATGATGCTTGTAATTATTTGTCCTGACCAGAGGAACCAGAGCGTAGAGGCTGGAATTAAGAGTGAAGGGTGAGAGTTTTTTGGTTGAGCTTACTGACATGATTTTCCTCGTCTCAGCCTTTTTTTTCCTGCAGCATCTCTCTAGTGCACTAAAGGCAATCAAACGTGAGACAACAACAGAGCCAGCAATGTACTCCCCAAAACTGTCAAGGTTTTATATCGTAGATAATTAGCAGCTATTACTGAGTGAAATAAAAACAACAGCATAAAAATATAAAATATTCAGATACATTGGCGTAGATGGGGGTGGGGGGGGTGGGGGGGGGTGGGGGCACAAGGAACATGTCTCTCTCAGTATTTAGAACATGTGTATTTGTCCCCTCTCACAGCACATGTAAACATGAAAGTATTGGAGGACTTTAATTTTGAGAAATTTCCACCATAAATTGAACCAGAAAAGACACAAATTGGTGCAAAAAAAATCACCAGAATGAAGGAAATTAAATCATGAGGCTCAAAATTTCCTGGCAGAGGACCCCTAAATTCCCCGCCGCATGTGTGTCCCCCCCAGTATTAAAACAAAACCTCCGCCCTTGGTCAGATATATGCTTTAAAGCTAAGCTAAGCAAATTTTCTGTGATCCTTGGCCAGTCAGGTCTCCAGTTTTAAATGTTAATATGTTGTCAATAAATGGGTTTTGATCTGAATATTCTGCTGCTCTTTAAGTGGACTTTAAGTGGTCTAACTGTCCACTGGAGACATTGTAGCAGTGAATTAAAATGCGAACAAGCTATGAAGTTATGCTGGAAAAGGATTTGCACAAGAAAAAATGATTTTCAAAACCTTGCAACCTAAAAGGAGTTACTCATGTAAATGTATAACTAGTACCAAAAACTGATACAGTTGCTTTTGTGTGGAGGTTTTCTTGAGGTACTGTTTTAATCTAACCAGCTTTCTGCTGGTTAATCTTGGTCCAGAGGGTGGTGAGAGTCTGAGCAGTGCGGGTTCCTGAGCAGTGAGGTAGTGCACATGCTGTAATAGGGTGTCGCATTGAGACATAGTGTTGTGTCTGTCCATTGGGGACATCGCATCATGGAAAAGTGAGCACAGAGCTCAGCCTGTGCGGAGCTGGACATTTCGTAAAAGTTTTCAGCAGCCTTGTCGGAAATGAGTCAACATACTCCCGAAAGCGTTCGTCACGCCCTCGGGCCTGTCTACACCTCACAGTGTGGGAGAGCGCACAGGTGCAGATCACAGTTCCTATGTGTACATGTGTTCGTTTGAGCATGTGGCCGTGCACAGGGCCCTGTTTGTACCTCTCCTGCTGGGTTTGTTAATGAAGGAGTCTAATTGGATTTTTTGGGTTGGTGCTAGGGCGTTCAGCAGAGGGCGGGGCAGGTCCAAACCCCCTGAAGAGAGAGGAGAAGAGGGGGACAAACCTACCGGCTGGATCACCACTGTGCCCTTTTCTCTCTCACTCTGTCTTCCCAAGGCAGGGGATTATTGTCCGAAAGAGCAGGGAAGCTGGTGAGAGAGTATTTCATGAGTTCAGCTTGTTAAGATAAAGGGCAGGTCATGCGAGGATACACAAATTCTGCTTTGAACGTGAATGGTAAAGGGATAATCAGGTCAGCTGCTGCTATTCAAACCACTATATCCATTACGTCCATGAGCTTGTGCAAAGTTATTCTCGAAGGTAAATCTTTGCTCGCTGAAAGATTGCTTGTAAATTTAGCAAATTATATTTTTATGACATGAAACTTATGAAACACTTGCATGACCAAAGTCCACTGCAGATGAAAATGAACCTTACTTGGCCAGTTCATTTGCTGATATATTTACTGCCATGCCCATTTCCTGTTCAGTGAACTGACTGAATTAAAAAAATGGAGGTTGAGCCTCTCAGATATGCCATGACAATAGTAAAGAGAAGAAGGAGGCTCTGCAGATTTTTTTTTCAGCAACAAAAGCAATGAAACAGAGGGAGACGTGGAGTGAGGGTGAATACAGGTTCGCTGTCCCTCACACTCCTTCCCACCCTCCCTTGTTCCCTCTCCCTCCACTGGGCTATTGTCCACTGTTCTCGACCTCCCTGTCTTCCGCCTGGGACTGGAGTAGTTCCCGATGGCCGCAAACAGGATTAGGAGCACCCACGGCTCTGGTCATTCTCTGTGGATTTGGGAGTGTTACTGCAGCTTGGCTGGGCTATGGTACTTTAATTACCCCACCACCAGGGGGCCTCAGAGCAGCCCAGCGGGTAACAAACAGGGAGCGGGGGAAAAGCTTCTGTCTTTACATGGGAATAATCCCTGAGTCCCTCTCATCAGGTCAACTTGTACTAAGCACTGACAACCATTTTTAACCCTGACTGCCAGGCTTTAGTGCCAACTGCACATTAGTATGTTAACATTTAAGAAGATTTAGAACAGTGATAAGGGATTAAAATTGCATTCATTACTTTGTTACTTACCCTCAAAAGTAAAAATAAGAAAAGAAAAAAAATATGTAAATGTACATAAAAAATTCCTCGACACACCAAGCTGGTCAGCTGTTGGCCAATGTGGGCCCATTGGTGGGCATCTGTCAACCCAGTTTTTGCGGCTTGTCCCACCCCATTGGGCCTTGTTGTCATTTCTTTTTGGCCGATTCAACGTGTTGAAATGGCAGTGAAGATGGTGGAGCCCACTGGTGAATGGAATCACTCTGATTGGCAGTTCAGCTCAGTGCACCAGAGGAGAAATGGAAGAGAAGAAAGTAAACAAACGGCTAAAGTCAAGAGGGAGTAAGATTGAAACAAACTTGTAATATTAGGTAGGATTATTTTTTCAGGCCATGAGCTCTTTTGTAGAAACAGTTTGTAATTGTTTGTGTTACTCTTCCCTAGTGCATGGTAAATATCCTTTGTTCCTTCAACATTAGATTGTGTTGTTAATGTGCCACCTGGCTAACAAGCATCTTGAATCCATCCTGTTGGTCTTTTGGTATTCTCTTTAGAAAGAAGACTACAGACTAAAGCCATCTGCTGGTATGGAGAATTATTTCCTGATGTACATGCAGTTTGCCATTGGCTGTGGTCTTTGTGGTATGTTGAGTGCATCACGAGGTGACACAATAGTCAGCCCCGTTGCCACTAATTCTTTAACGTTGGTTTGGAATTTATTGGCCTTAATGGTGTTAATTGTTGACTGTTAACTGTAGAAATAATTTTTGCTTGACTTTGTGATTTTATATTTGTGCAGGGGTACGATATTATGTTTGTCTGTGTGTGTGTGTGTGTGTGTGTGTGTGTGTGTGCGTGCAAAATGTGGCAACAGTGCTACAGGCTGTTTTTTGGTCTGTCGTCTAAGTGACAAGATTTAGGCTATATACAATGCCTATTGCTTGAGAGAGGAACATCTTTTGTATACTTAGGCTTCATTAAGTTTAAGGTCTTGTGCCTGTGATGTCCAGACCAGACCTGCTGCCCACTAATGATCAACATACTTCATATGAACTGAGGGAAGACTTTCATCTGAACAGCCAGCAATGATGTCACAGCTATAGGAGCGCAGTTGTAAACGTAAATGACTTGATGCATTTCACTTTAATGCATTGCTTTTATAATACTAGAAAGATACTCTAAGAGTTTTTAGCTTTGTTATTATTCAGAAGATGCAGAGGTGAAATTAAAGAATATTTCTGACAATGTTTTGTGTTTCATCCAGCTTGAGGACAAATGGTCAATAGCAGAATTAGAATTTACGGTACAGACATAAAATGCCAACATCTGGACTTGGCTTAATGTCACTGTTGTGTGTGTGTGTGTGTGTGTGTGTGTGTGTGTGTGTGTGTGTGTACTTGTGAGAGAGCAGGGTCTGCAGAGAAGGAGGCAGAGAGCGGGCACAGACAAAGGTAGGCCTGTGTGCCCCTTCCACTGTCGACCTGTGGAAAATTCCCCGTCAGCACTGTGCCAAGATGCCTGGCCCTACGAGGCGGGACTCAGGAGGAATGTGAGCGGCAGACGTGACCAGGAGTGCCAGCATTTAACCAAAGCCAGAGAAGGTGGAGGGGGCATGTCATAAAGTGGTGGTCAATTTAAATTCACAGATTGCTTTTTGAGAAAAAAAAAACATCAGTGTTTTAGTTTTGTGACATGTATCAGTCTTTGAGAATAACATCATCATAATCGTCAGTTATAGGTCAGTGGATCCAGGTGTATTTCTGTTGGCTGGCAGTGCGAATTCTCAAGTCAGAGTTTTTTTTTTTTTTTTCAAATTATCCACAGTATTGTCCCTTGTCCGCTGCATTAAGTGTGGTACTAGTCTTGCTGTCCTGTGGTTTGTGGCAAACCTTTCTACAAAAAAAACATCCTTTTTNTTGGCTGGCAGTGCGAATTCTCAAGTCAGAGTTTTTTTTTTTTTTTCAAATTATCCACAGTATTGTCCCTTGTCCGCTGCATGTGGTACGTGTGGTACTAGTCTTGCTGTCCTGTGGTTTGTGGCAAACCTTTCTACAAAAAAAACATCCTTTTTTTGTTCATTCAAACAGCTCAAAACCTCCAATCACTTCTCTCTCTCTTGCACTGCAGCCTCATTTTCGGGAGCTGTCCTCAGGCAGTTCACCTGGTTGCCTGGCCCCAAGGTGTCAATCTGGACCAGGTGTCCCTTTCTACCCATCACCCCTTTAGTGAGGCATGTCTGACCTACAGGAAGTTGCCAAAATATCACACCCCACCTGCACTAGAGGCCTGCATTTCCTCCAACCTCCAACCCCCCCACCGCTGACGGCTATACAATATGCTACAATGACTGCAAACTTTCAGGAACGGAACTGTTTAAATGTGCAACTTCACTAATGAGCATGAGTTATTGCCTTGAAAGGACATCAATAATGACTTATGAACAATTATTAGGGCAGTGGGGTGGCATAGTGATTAGAGAGCATGTCTCTCAAGCAGAAAGCCCTGAATCCAATCATGTCTGACGGCAAGATCTCTTGGGGTGCCATTCTGTAGCTGATTTGGTGCTTTGATGGCCTTGTGGGGGTGAGGTAAGCAAAATGACGAGATATTTCCTCTTCTAGAATATCATAAAAAGTGTGTAGGTGTTACTCATATGTCCCTTTATGGTCTTCTAAGAGGTATATCTTTCCCAGACAATCATTATATAGGACAGTGATCAGGTGCTATTGTATTCATTGTGTTGTTAGGGTGCAGAGAGGAAATTGTCCCATCTGCCAAGCCTCTGTGAATCCTGTCAGAGGCTCCACTGAGGCTACCGAGCCTCCCTCAATCAGGCCCAGGAACCGCCAGGACCCTTGCATCTGGTCCTGCTTATGGCAGCCCCCAGCCTCTCCCGAATAACATAACAATCATTTGCTTTTGCTCCAGTTTTCTACCACAGCGAAGCTGCAGAGGGGCGCTAAGACAAACTGCTGGGTGTGCTCTTCTGCCGTGCAACTAAAGCATGCGTGAAAACAGTCAGGGTTTGGAGGAAACACATGCGCAAATACATAAATAAACACACATATGGAGACTCACATACACAATGGAGAGAGAAAAAGGTCAGCTCTGCCTTGCCCCCACCCTTGTAGACATTCCTGGAGCACCTGCACTCACTTAATATTTTGGCAGGAGTGGAAAAAAAGCTCCTCTGCTCAGCGCCTGTCATGTTTGTTCACTGAAGGAAACAAGTTTGGTTTTAATTAGAGCCCCTGCCAAGAGCTGAGGTAACTGCCACTCTGTATGTCTTGCTTTCTTTTAAAATTTTCTTTTCTCTCTTGTAGCCTCATATACTTTAAAACAGAGTTGAGAACTCACAGAAAAAACAGCATTTGTCTGAGCATGTGTTAAATCTGGTCAGTGGGTGCATCCATGCTGGAAATTGAAAATGCAGGAAAAACAGAAGGCCAGCAGGCCCAGAGTGTAGCCAAACCGGTACTGTCATTAGTCACACAGGACATACAGTATATGACGAGGAACATAATAATTTGGATAATTGCTATGTTCATCCAAAACCTACCCCCGTTTGTCTGTATGTCTAACTCGCTGACTGTTTTTGGCCCAGAATGAGGTTTTGTCCTCGAGGGGTCTGGGGGTTCCGCTCTTACTTAACCCTCCCCACAACCATCCATCCATCTAGCCCCCCCTTCTCCCCACCTGTAACCCAGCTGTGGCCTTGTGCAGCTCATGAAAATTCCCACCAAATTATTTTGACAAAACACCAACATCTGCTGCTGGGAGACACCCTCATCATTACACACATGCATACACGCATGCTAACATGCTCATTTACATACAGAAGGTCAACTCTGTTTAGAGTTATTGGTGGTGCACACATGCTATGTACCTACAGTGGCCAAGAAAGCTCAACTATTGTGTTAAAATTTACTGCCATTGTGGTGTGTACAGTTTGGGGCCTCATGATCCTTTTGACCTTTTGCTTTTAAGCAGGAGGTGTCAGATAAGTTACCACAGGGATAACAGACTTGTGACGCCAAACATTTATAGCTACATCACTTTTTGATGCTTCAATGTCGGCTCTTCCTATCATTGTGAAGCAGAGTTCACCAAGCATTGGATTGTTCAATCACTAATAGGGAATGCGAGTAAGGGTTAGACTGTTGTGAGACAGGTTAGTTTTACCCTACTGATAATGTGTTGTTGCAATAGCCTGTGTTTGAACCATCTTTGATATGCTATATGTGTGTTTTCTACATTCGCTTGTGTTTTTGTTTTCTCTCTCTTTGACAACTTATGTTTCTCATGCGTAAATACAATGGGAGAGGAATGTAAAACATACAACAATTTGACAGGCTCAACCTGCTGCTCTGCCGTGTTTCATCACATTTTGTGCAACCAGTTTAAGTGCTGAGATTGAGAGGCTGCGCTTCAGACAGGAAGACACTTTTGATTTGTCTGTCTGTCAATATGTTGATGGGAGTCAGGGATGTATTTTCTTCCGAGTTTTTCTCAACGGGGCCTCAAATGACTTGAGCACATGCTGAGCCTTTCAGAGGGGCTTTTATTTTGATTTGCACCAGCAAGGGATGGAATGGAGCCTGCTTGGTCTCTCTCCATCCCAGCCCCTGTGGACCCATCATTGCCGTGCTTCAGTCCAGAGATGAGACGCCATGGCGCTGATTTACTATTCAGAGGTTATTCATCGCCTGTGGATAAAAAGACAATTGAATTATGCTGTTGGAACAGCCAAGGCTGGGCCAGAGCAGTTCAGGACGGACGATCTGCATGAACCGAGACGGAGAGACAAGAGAAAAAGACAGATAGAGAGAGATGTCTGATCCTTCTGATTGCTCCAGGCGACTTCCTGGTTCTCTGATCAGTTCTATATGCCAATGAAAAACAGAGATGGGACATCTCTTTGCAGTCAAGGCTGCTGATATTTCCTGAAATGTCTACAAAAAGCTCAAGGTCAAAGGTAAGATCTGAGTTTCATGAACACAATTATGGTCAGGTTTGTATTTCAAGTCTAAATGCAGTGAAAAAATGCATTGAATACTCAGCCCATTCTCATTCCAAAGTCATCAAATACCACTGCTTTGTCAGTGATTTTGGTGTCGGACAGCAACGCCAAAAACCACCTTTCGCAGTAGTATGAAACTCCGCTGGGTGGCCTCATTTTGTAACATGGCTGGATTGAACCTTTCATGGTGTTACGATATGCCGGCAGTCGACGGAACGGCACATTTTTCTAAACCTAACCTGGTGCTTTTGTTGCCTGCACACAACCATGTACTTTTATCGACATCTGGGCATTGGTTTCAGCATCCCGGAACATCAGCAACAGATGCAGGAGGATACCTAAAGCGTAATATGTAGACGTGAAAGTCCACTGACAAAGCAGACAACTTGGGATGAGAACATTTTGGAATACTTCACAAAAATCACATCTTTTGAGTGCCCAATTCTAGTAGCTTCTCCACAACCTAGCTAATTCTGTGTTGCAATATCTCCGAGTGATTTACTGGCAAAGTGATGATTGTTTGGAACATGGTTTGAGAGGTTTCTATGGCCAATCTAATATTGTTTTTGCCATGATTCTGTGTCTCCTTCTTGGAATTTATTGCAGCTTCTGAGAATTCAAGCTGACAACAGCTGCCATCCTCCCCAAAGGATAGAGTTAGAAACTAGTAAATGATAGTAAATGTATAATACTCAAAAACACAAAGGTATTAAAACATACGAACTGCTCTAAATGTCTATAAACAGTTTTGAAATGTTGGGTGGTTGATTTTGGAATAAACCCTTAATTTTCTCAGAACATGCTACAATGTTGTGGCTAATAGAGAGGTCTTTGTTTAAACATATAATGCTCCCTCTGCAGATGCTGTGCACATGAAGTTTTTATTTAATGGACATAATGTCATATGTGTAAGATGTCCAACATATATACAGTTGTTGCTGCTGTAATAAGGCAGGAATGCTGTCACGTCTGAAAACTCAAACATTAGTTCCGCGCCCAGCAATAAAATTGTTTCTTGGATGTACTATTTCCTTTCTCTCAATGACATCATGCTGTTAGTGTTGACCTGCCATGAGTGCAGCAAAACTTTAACTTCACAGTGGTACAGAGAATAGCCCAAATTTTTCTCCATCATTCAGGTCTCAGGTGAAATAAACCACAAGAGATGCTCATTACGAAGTGTTCTCCTGGCTCTGTGGCCACATTCCCCATGTTTCCTAATAAATTGCTTTTTAATCACTGTTGCAGAAATGTCTATGCCAGATGTACTGAGGTGTTGGCAGGACATCCCTCGATTTTTGAAGGACAGGGATGTTTTACCCATTTCCCGTCACCCATGTGGACTCACTGATATTAAATTGAAAATACACATTGAAATCCCGGGACACACACAGATTGCAAAAATTTCAAAACATCAACAAGTGGAAAGAACATTTAACAGCGTGAATCTCTGTATCCAGAAGTTAAGTTCATTGGGTGGCCTTTGCTCAGGGGGTGGCCCACAGTGGCATGTTATGAGTGTTGATTGTATACAGTGTGAGTATCAATTGTAACACCCCCTCCTCTGTTCGCCAAGGGGAACATAGCTCCCTGTGCCCCTCACCACCCAGGACACAGAAGGTAAGCTGGACATTGGCCCAGATAAATGTACCGTCTGTTCCAGCTGGGGTTGTGTCAGGATCTCCCGGGCGGCATGGACAGGCCCGTCTTTGTCCAACAGGAGCTGCGTGTGGTTCAGTATCTTAAGAGAGTCATAATCACATCGGTGATCGGGGTGTTAACAGGCCCCCACAGCTGTCAGAAAGCGATGCACCCTGGGAATGCATGACGAAGGAACCACTGGCCCTCAGCGTGCGGGTTGCAGTATGTGTTAATGTCTGTACACACACAGCATGCATATGTCTGTTCATCTCTGCAAGGGTAATATGGGTGGATGCCTCATTTCTTATCCAAACAAACCAACAGCAATGGCAGCACATCAGCAGCTTCATCCTGTAATTTAAGTGTCTTATGAAACGCATCCATCTGGGACGTTGTCTCAAAGCATTCTGTGCGTTGTTGTGATATATCTTTGAGCAAATGCTGAAACACAGTAAATGACTGGATTCAAAAATAAACATAACAACATGAAACAACAATATAATTTCAGAACCAAAAAAACCCACAAAACATCATCTGCTTTAAATCAACCCGAAGACATTCTCTCTTCGCCGAAGAGGCATTTGGAGGCCTTTTGATGCGTGGAGAGTGACCCAAATATAGTCTGGTGGTTAGGCATGGGGATCTATAGGGCATTGCGGGGAACTCTGTTCATGACCCACGCTGAAGAACCTCCTGTCCAGGGGCTGATTCATGAGCTGGGGTCAGTCCTTCTGAGTATATATCAGGTTCTCAGTTTGTTGCTTTTAGCAGCTGTTATTGCATTCAAGAGACTGAGCTGCCCCTGCTGAATCACAGGCATGAGTGGAGGGGGAGGACTTTGCCCTCAAGAGCCCCAGCGTGCAGCATAATAGGAGGCAGGACATTCACGATGACGCTACAGTACCACGGCCCGGCCCAGGCAAAGGTACAGTAACACCAGCCCATGCCATTCTGTCTCCAGGCTGGCAAGCAAAGCAGCACAGGCTAGGTGGTCTGGCCCTGTTTACTCCTTCAGCCGCACGCACAGTCTTGTTTAAACAAAGTGGGTGCCTTCACAAGCTTCCCCTCAGCCCGTGGACGTCATCAGGCAGGCGCGTGTTGATGTAGCCTTTCCCTGGAGCAACCTGGACTGTGTACTCCAGAGAGGGAGAGAGAGATATTGCCAGCTGCAGGAATCAGACCACATGCACCCTTCATCACAGTTGTTTGACCAGATAACTGTGGGCCAGAAAGATGGTGGAACAGCATCAAAATCTTGGCTCTGTGGCAGCCCTGATTAACATTTGGAACATTAAGTCAATCTCTCCAGCCAACGATTCAACATTCTTCCACTCCACAGTGCTGCCAGTTCTGTCTGCGATCACTGTATACTCATTCTATCACCTGTTGCCTGCTTCTTGCAGGTGAGCCTCAAACTGAAACTGAAAATACAGTAAACTTAAAATTTATTTTAAGAAAGGATGTCAACCATGTTAATAATGATTTCTGGGTAACTGTTATTTAGTTCATGAGATCAACAAAAACTAAAACCTACAGGTCCCAATAATGCAATCATTGTATCAGAGAGATGCGTAGTTCAAACACAGAACACAGAACAACATAGAAAAAACATAAAACTGGTTGAAATTATTCTGAGCAACCAAGTTTCAAAAAGGTGTCTTGCTTTTGGCTCACCATTCAAATGTCAGACCTTAAGGCTCTGCACACCTGCACAGATATTTTCAATTATTTTAACTGATCTCTGGGTTATGCTGGTTAGAGCTACAATGTTAATAACTATGGAAATCCCCAAACTTTATGATCTAAAAAGAGTAAAAAAAAAGGTAAATTGTTCCATCCTTACAGGTGAAACAAAAAGCTTAATCTCAAGACAAACAAAACAAAAAATTACCCGCAACTCATTATAACTAATATAACGACTAAAAATACAAAATGAACTTATTATGAATGTTTAACAATTCCTGTATTAAAACTGTACTTGAATCATGCAAGCCAGAAACAACATTCAGCCACATCATGGTACATATGTAGAAGCATGGGCTACAGAAGTAATTTACTTGCCAATGCCAAATGAAGCTCTAGCAAAAGTTCAGTCAGGAAGACAATATTTTCATGATTAGGCTGTAACTTTCTTCCTCACCCTGCTATTCACTCCTTGCATGCATGCTCATGCTCTATCTCTGGTTGTCAGTGTTAGGGGCTGACAATCGAGGTATCAGCTGTTTTACAGCTGATCCACAATCAACCAATAGCACAGCGACACACCTGCTCCGTTAGCCTATCATCTCACTGCCCCTCATTTTAAATATAATTCTTTTTCTGCCCGCAGTCCTTTCATGCTGCTGCTGTGCATACGTTCCACTTCCCCATCACCACCTAGTCTTCTCGGAGGCAGCCTCTATTTGCCTCAGCAGTCATCAGCCACCACCACCTCCACCAGTGTCTAGACTCCATGGGGGGATTTATCCTGCTGCCGCTCAGATGTCCCACAATCACAAATAATCTTCCTCTAGTGTCTAAGCACCAAAGACTTTGTTAAAATCGTATCAGCACAAGTCATCTGTTAATCTGTACACTTAGATTTCGCATTAAATTTCATCTTTATTTTATTCTTGTTATTAAAATATATATGCTAAAAAAATTGTCAGAAAAACAAGAAAAAAAAAGGTCTTCCACTGTAGGTATTACCAAGTTTATTTACAAACATTTCTGTATTTGAATGTGTGTAGCCTATATGTTGTATATGAAATTGAGCATAGCGTTAGTTCAGGCACTAGTGAAGGTACTGGTATGTACTGTATCTCCAGACAAATAGTCTAATCAGCAGAACCATATGCTCTGGACTTCATCTCCTGAAAACAGGACACTGCTCTCCAGTCACGCTAAAGCCTTTTTACTGAGGAATTTCAACAACAGAAAATCTCCTTATGGCGGACCACTGTCACTGATACCAGGCCACATCCATATCAGTCAAGAGCAGTTGAATGACTCATTAGTAGCTGCCATAAAGGCCACTTTGCTGCTCACTTTATCATTAATCAAAGCACAGTATCCCTTAATGGCAGCCAATAGAGTGTAACAAGTAGTGCTATCTGAGTGCTTTGATCAAGCATCAGCCTGTTCTCTATCACCCTGTTGGCCTCGGCTGGTCCTCAGTGGCCCTGGGTGGCCTTGTGTTGTAGGCCCTGCCTGGTCCATGGGGACAGGGTTTAGAAAAGGTGGCTATCTCAGATGTCCTCCCCTCCTCCATGCGGTTCTTCTGCGCCCCCTCCCTGCTTCTCCAGCACATGAAAGCTAACAGAGGGCACGCTAGTCTGATCCCAGCCGCTGACATGAATTTTTGATCAATGGCTGGTGCCTCTGAAGGGCCTTTTCCAACACCGCTCCTCTCGCCAGCCTCCCCGCCCCTGATGGCAACCCCCCCCCCACTCCTCCCCTTTCCTCTCCATCTAAAGCTTGGGCAACTCCAAATGTCAATGATGTTAGTTTAGCCATTGTACACGGCTGGCCGCATCTGAATGGGTGACTTGTCCCCAGGCCAGCCCCCTACAATGGCCTCCTTTCTCACTCTGACTTGTTCTCAGCATTTCCCCCCTTCCATGAAGAGAGGGCTCTCTCTCTGGCTCTCTTAGCTCTTTGGCTCTGCTGAGAATCCTGGAGCCAGAGTTAAACTGGAAGAGAGGGAGCAGGAGATCAAGAGAGAAGGCCAGAAAGAGAGAGAGAGAGGGTGTGAAGGAAAGATGGAGGTTGGGAGGTCAGTGGGGAGGTGGACCGTGACAGAGCAGTAAGCGGTTTTATAACCAGAATTGTTACAGTGTGCTCTGCCAATAATTACCAGCATAGAGGAACGGCGGTAAATCTGGCTTTCACAGACCGGCTAAGCTTGTTAGTGTGCTTAATCGGACAGGGAAAGAGTGTGTTGTAGCGCTGAAAGCTTTGGGGACTGAGAAAATGTGCACTCGCTTCCCTAATGAAGAGTGACGACGGAGATGGGGTGGGGAGGAGGTGGAGGGAGGAAAAAGTCATACATGTATGGTAAATTTACAGATCAGGATGGGTTGAAATTCCTCATCTGCGAGAGAGCACAGCTCGGGCTGATGGTCTGACATAAAGCTGAAGGGCAAGCAGGATATAGAGGAAAAAAAGCAGGGAAGACGCTCAGAGCCCTCATTTGTGCCCCATTTTTTAAGGAGATGAACTTGGGTCCAGCTGATGTGGTTAGTGGAGACTGTTTTTTTTTAAGTCTTTTGGGGCAAATTCATGTCAAGGTTCGAGTCAGCTGAGACAAGTTCAGGCCAGCAGTCTTGTCAAACCAAATGTCAAGTCTTAGTCTTAAAAGGCAATTCCATTCCACTCAAGTTTTTATGAGTTACAATTGTCTCAGGTCTTTGAATACCAACAATTCAGATAAGGATTTTGAGGGTGTTTCTTTCAAGTTGTGCGTATAATGTTTTAGTAATATTATTTATTACTTTCAAGTCTGAAGCCAAGTCAAGTTTTAAAGGAACTGAGTATATACTAAGTCGAGTCTCAAGTTGTGGTCATGCAGAAAGTGAAGCAAATGTTCACGTTGTGGCATTTGCACAAATTTGACTGCTGGGCCATTTGTACAGCCTGAGCTGATTTGCCCAAATTACCAACTGCACTGACATCAACTGTAGGCTAGACACAAATGGAAAGCTTGCTGACGTGTATTTGTGTGGCAGTTCAGCTTTGGACTGATCTCAGAACTTATCAGGAACTCCAGCTCGGTCTGTGATTTACCTCCAATCTCTCTCCCTTGTCCCTCTGGAGCCTAGCTGACATTGGGCGAGAGGCAGGGTACACCCTGGACAGGTTGCCAGACTATCGCAGGGCTAACACATAGAGACAGACAACCATTCACACTCACATTCACACCTACAGCCAATTTAGAGTCACCAATTAACTTATACCCAACCTGCATGTGTTTGGACTGTGGGAGGAAGCCGGAACCAGGAACCCTCTTGCTGTGAGGCGACAGTGCTAAGCACTACACCACCCCTTTTCCTTCTTGTCTCCGTTTATTTATGAAACAGATTCATAAAGTCATGAATGCAATTTTTTTGCACAACAACTCCAGCAGATATGTCTTCCCCTCAGTTTGCATTGCCCTGAGCAAATTTGTATCTATGCGTGCACACTTGCAAATGCGCAGCCCCTGAAAATTGCATTGCACTGAATACACCGTCAGAGCAGCCAGGGCTCAACCCTTAATTTTTGTGATGTGAAATCCCTTTCTCAGTGGATGAAACACTCACCAACACTGACAAAAATCTGTCTTTTTGTATTTACTGTCCGTCTCCCTCCAAGCAGTGTTCAAACATTGTTAAAAATTAAGTCTGCAATGAGTCTGAGAGAGAGACACTGAATAACTTACAGATATAAAAAAAGAACTAACCGCTGTAACATTTTCACTTGGCTCCTTGCTGCATTCTACAGTTTACTAACCTGTTTTTCAGCCCGTCAATAAATTTGAAAGTGACACATAAACAAAACAACAAAAAAAAGAACTAAAACAAAACAGAAAGGCAAAATTTACTATGGGCAATGGGAAAGCAGTCTGTTGACTATTTTTAATGGGTTTTCCTGCATCTAAAATCCTGCATTCACGTGCTTATTTTTGGTTGAAAAAGGGTAAAAGTCTCAAATCTTCAACTTAAATGCCTTGTATTGAATCTCCTTCATTATCAAGCCTATTGTCGCCACTCCTCACTGTTTGCTGAAAAAATTATTATCATTAAATACTGTCCCTTGTTTCACATGTGAAACAGATTAAGTTTAGCATGTTAAAAGAAAAACAAAATAAGAATGTAACATTTTCTTTAACAGCTGCTGGCTGCTTCTCTGCCAGATTTTGGTGAGGACACACACACCCACACACACACACACACACACACACACACACACACAAAAACAACTTACTCCCACTTTTTCCTCAATGAGGTTTTTATAGACACTGAACATCTGGAGAAGGAAGAGAAGTAACAAGTCGCATATTGCCGCTGACTTTCTTTCAAAGGAATGAGGTCATTATTTTCTTATTTTATGATTATGTTATAATTTTTTTCAGTTTTGAATCTTCTTTTATGCTTTCTTATTCATTAAGTGGTTGTCATTCCCCTTTAAAGAATAGTTTTACTGATAATCTGTCACATGTGTGAGAGCAAAGTGTTGATTACAAAATAGTATCTGAAGGGATTCAGCTTCTAAACTGAATGTGTGTAGTACATTTTAACATAAAAAGGAAGCCCAAACATATCAAATTCATTTTTTAAAGGTGACTTGTAAGAATTGCTCATTTTCAAACACTGGTGTGCTTTCTGCAAGTAAACTTTGTGTGCTGCCATCTACTGATGCCCCATTGAATTGCCTGGATTTTTGCTGTCTGGGAGCCAGGTATGTCCACATCTGGAAGGCACATGCCTTCCAAGACAGATGCATGAGGGGTCAGGGGTCACCCGGGCCCTTTAATGCAGATTAAAGAAGAAAAGTGAAGAACAACAGAGATGAACAAACCTCTGAAGTGGCTCCAAGGCTGGCCGGCACAGAGTGAAACTCTGATCAGCATCACTCAGGTATGCACGTGATGACTAGCTGGATGATTGCACAAAAAGACAGGAAAGAGGCTGCAGAAACCGTCCAGGACTGAAAAACACTCCCATTAAACTGCCTGTATGTATGATTGCATTAATGAAATGAGGCAAAAGCTGACTCATAGTGGTTTTGAATTCATTGCAAACTTCTTTTCTGACCGTCTTTCTTAAAATGTAGATGTGTTTCGTGGCGTGCTGCTTGTGTCGAGTCTTTGTTCCCTCTGCTCCTCTGCTACTTGCTCTGCTCAGACATGTTTCTCTCTCCCTCCCCTAAATTCCCTTCTTTCAGAGAGAGGTCAGAGGCCAGGGACTGTGACCTACCCTGGGGGTGGGTGAAGGACTCATCCCTCCCTCTCCTTCTTGAGAGGTGGGCCATTCCTCCCCATCTCTTTATTTTGTATACACCTGAGTCCCTTATTCTCTCTTGGATCAACTGACAGAGTGCAGAGAGAGCTGCAGTATCCAGTTTCCAGCTCTATTTTGGATTGTTCGGACAGATCAATAAGTGCTCCACAGCCGGTTGTATGGAGTCATTGTGCATGCAAAAATAGGGGGAAAAACATGGAAACTTTACTGATCATGCAGCTGAAAATAAAGCAATCAGTTTACAAATCCGAAGGATATAATGGCGCCTGTGTAGAACTGAATTACGCCCATTTGTGCGATTACGTTTTCCAAAATATGCGTCTAGTTAGCAGTAATGTCTTTAAGTTTTCCACATCCTAAAGAGGGGTTTTACCATCATTACCTGGTACAGGGAAGTTGGGTCTCTTAAGTAACATCAGACACTGCATGACTGTCCTCTCCGGACTCATACACCCATGCGTTTTAATGTTGACCACCCTCCCTCCTCCTGTATCCCCTGCCTCTCCTTGGCACTGGTCCTGCATGTGTGTTGGCTTAGAGGAATTTTCTGGGGCCTGCAGGAGAAATGAGTTGCATTACACGCCACTGTCTCCTGCTCGCTCGGTCCAAAGCAAAGTGTTGCTGGCCTCTGTCTCTGCTTGTGCTTCTCAAACACGTTTAAACAACTTGCCTCTTCTCTGCTCCTCATTCCACGTTTTGACAAGCCAGACAAGCAAAGTGTTTGGGATGAAGCTGGCCCCGTCTCAAGCTTGCGTCTCCTCACAATGCCTGCAGTGATCTGGACGATTTTTACAGTCTCATGTTAAGTTCCCAGGAACTTAAATGTGCCTGCAGCCTGTTTTTACTTTCAAATTTCAAAATGTTATGAAACTGATTTCAAGTGATCCATTTCAACATGTTTCTCTCTATCTATTCTTCTATTTATTTTTTTCCACTTCATCTCTGTTAAATAAAGATGTTTATCACTATTTGCCTCCACTGTGACAGATATTTTTCCACTTCACTCACATGTTTTATAACTGTGCAAAACAATATACTTTTCCTTTAAAGTCCTGCGTCAATTCATAAATTTCTCCAATTCTATTTCTCTAGAAACAGAATGAAGTACTGGAGCAAGTTAAGAGTCTCTATAAACTGTTGAATACATACTTTTTGCGAGGCTTTATGAGCGGGATATGAGACTCTGCCCTTCAGCTGGTGGCATTCCTTTGCTCCTCAAATGCAATTATCTTTTCCCATTTGTCTGTTTTTGTTTTCCCTGTCCTTCCCCCTTATACTCATTTCCTGTTTTGAGCTGCACCAGGCTTTTAGCTCCCTCCCTACTGCCCCCTTCCCATAAGTATGAGAGCATATCTGTTATTTACAGCCCCCGGGGGCTACCTGTCATTCTCACCGCTCCATTGTGATTGCCATGGTGACACCCAAATTCCACGGCGTGCAGGTCCTGACCCCCACCTTCACCTACCATAAAGCTCTGACCCATCACCTCCACACCTGGGGATGCAGGTCACAAAACCTATTGCTGTTGATTAGAGAATGAAGGAGGAGATAGATAGATTAACTTGTTCAGTGTTTTGTTTTCTGACTGATTGACTTTGTGTTCATCTGTACTGTAATGACAGATTCATTATGCATTATCTCATCATGCATAATGACAGATTCTGAGATAATTATAATTCACTATAAAATAATGGCCTTGGGAAATTCCAGAGTTTCTATTAATCATTCATTTCATTGCCAGATTTAGATTCCACAACTCTGAAAAGACAAACACACAAACAAAAATTAGGGGCTTAGCCACATTTACCATCTGTAGCCATACAACCTGCAACATTATGTGAAATAAAAGGAATAGTTCAACATTTTGGTAAGTATTTGCTTGCCTGCTGAGAGTAAAATGAGATTTCTCTCTCTCATGGCTAAGAAATCGTACACAACCCCCGTCAAACTGCATCTTGGGATTTTTTTTACTCTTTGGTATTTGTATGGATTTGACGGTCACAATATTAATTGATTAATATTTTAATTGGTGGGCTTTAGAGGAGCTGGAAGTCAGATTTTGTTACCTTTCGATAGAGCGAGGCTAACTGCTTTCCTGTTTCCGGTCTTTATGCTAAGCTAAGTTAACTGGCTGTTGGTTTTAGCTTTATATACATATGAGAGTGGTACTGATCTTCTCAGTGAACTCTCAGAAAGAAGATGGATGAGTGTATTTTACCAAATGTTGAACTAAAGGTATCAGTTTTGTCGATAACTTGTGTTGAATTATTTAGTTGATTATTAGTTTCAAAAAGTTGGATGCCTTCTTCAACATGATGCAGTACTCCAGTTAAATGCTTACAGTGCATTTCTTAATTATGAGTATCTGTTTGATCCATGTTTCTGTTTGTTTCTGTGGTCTTGACTTGATATCAGTGCACCAGGCTGAATGTGTTTGTACGTGTTCCTCTGAAGTGTAGAGCGAACACTTCTCAAGCCAGTTATATCCTTTTTTCTCAACCTGTGTGTGTGGGTGCGTGTGTGTGAATATGTGTGTGTCTCCATTTCACCATTGTATACCTGTTGCCATGGATACAGAGGCAGCTTAAAGAAGAAAAGACATCAGAAGGTGATAAGAGGCCGCTGTGAACTCGTGACCTCCTGTGGGAGGCGAAGTTACAGAGTTACAGACTGACGCTGAGTTTAATCAGCTAGCAAAATCACAAACTGTAAGGATATCATCTAATATCTTCCATTTAACACTGGAAAATCACACAGCGGGGGTTTCATTTTCTTCTGAAGGTCTGACTCATGCTGCTACTGTTACTAGAAACGATGATATGTCTGACTGTTAATGAAGAAAAAAAGCTATCCCATTCACAGGCGCCGTGGAAGTCTGTAGTGTGAATGGAGAAGAGATCTGCACTCGTGCGACTGTTAACACTTAAAGTTGGGTGAATTAACCCCCCAGCCCCTCAGGCTGTATTACTCCATAATTACATGGTTTCATGCTTTCCCTTACTCATATTTAGCCATGTAATGGTTTACTCCTGCAAATATTTTGGTCCAGCTGGCGCTGTAGTGAAACTGTATAAGGGGAGAGCCGTAGCGCAGGGGTGCTCTCTTGTCTACTCATGAATGGACTGTGTAACATTTGAGAGAAATCCAGGCAGACATAATAAAGTCATAGAGAGAAGATATGCGGGGACAGAGAGAAAAACATGTCACATTAGGAGGAGAAATGTTCAACTCATTTTTGGGTGTTGACTTTTAAAACAACCTTGCTATAAAATCCACCCTCTGATACTTTTTCTTTGATGTTCAGTACAATGAAAGTCCATGATCAAATCATGTATTTCCTGTTTTAGTTTATCCACTTTTTTGTTTTATTTTCCCAGTTTCCTATTTCTACACAATACCTTTTGATATCTTCCAGAGAATTAAGTCTAAAGTGCCCTTGTGGGTTTTATGCACGTGTGAGGAAATTGATAGCGATAGCATACCAAAAGCAAGATAGCAAGCTTTCCATGAACAGTCACACTCCTAAACGCTGCATATTTTCTGGCTGCATTGCATTCTGGTTTATTGTGGCTTCTGTCAGTGGAAATATGTCTACATTTGTCTCTTCTACGAGATATTCCTTGCTTTATGACTGTTGAACGTCTGTGCACAGTGGTTAGTCTTTGCTCATATAATATATAATCAATATATATATATTGATATAATCAATATACAATCAATTTGAATTTCAATATGTATGAAATGCAGCTTTTACACTTTTTTAATATCTTTCTCTTGATAAGAGAGACTCATTGCAATGCTCCATTAGAGTTCACATATTTAGGTTTCTTCTAAGTGTGAAATTAACAATTTAATGTATATAACAAAACAATAAGTAGTCATCAAATTACATCCGTCATAGTTACATTTGTTCATTTCACGCGCATCATATTGGCATTTAAAATGATGCACTATATGAGCTGACTTTGTAATCTGGAGCTGAATGAGATGGTGGATGGAGTGCCAGCTAGGTGAGACACCTACTAAGCTGCAAACCACTGTTCAAGACCAACAAATAACAAAACCAGATGGGATTTAGTCAGTCATTATTGTGTGTCCGGTGACTTTTTATCCACAAATTGTGGGTGTTTCTTAGCAAACTGTCAATGTTTTGTCCAGTGGCTTTTTAGGCACAAAAGAAATTGTTTTTTACTAAGACATTGCTGCTTTTCTTGATGGGACTTTTTCTTGAATGAGCCAAAGCATGATCTTTTCCTGACCATAACCAAGTGGTTTTTGTGCCTAAACCCTAACCAACCACAGTATTGTTGAAACTTGAGGTTTAAGCGTATTTGCTACATAATAACATGCAAATGCAATGTATCCCTGGTTTGCAGAAATGTACAATGCCAGCATTTATTCTTGTGATTGAGTTGTAAATTAGGAGGAGAGTAGTAACAACACTTACAGTGGTTTAATGAATACCGCACTAAGTTCCTCATTATCATAAAAAGTAACCAAACTCTCTCTCTTGTTATTTAACAGTGTGTTAACCCATCTGTTGCGTTTATAAACTTTACAGTGCTGACCAGGAGCGCTTCAAAAGCTCTTCCCCTCTGGAACAAGTGGTCAGTCTCGTGGTCTACATCTAATGAGGCAGAGATTATTGTTGGCTGGAAGACTCGTCCGTCGGTCTAACCCTTCGTGCCAAGATGCCAATCTGAATCCTCTGCTGCTGCTTTCCATCTGACTGCCATTCTGGCCGCTCCACACCCGTGTGACACCCACCTGTCCATCACTGTTTGTTTGCCTGTCTTGGGAGCTGTCCACTGTTGGGCCAAAGCACACAACCATCTGCCCTCTGCCTGGCTCCTGTCCTCTGAGACATGGATCATCAAAATGTTATTCCAGTGTAAACCTCAGCAGAACTACTGGAACCCTGGTGCTCTGGCACACTCCTGTATTGTGTCAGAGATGTGAGGAGGAAAAGTTTGAAGGAAACTCTACTGTAAGAGAATTTCCCACCCTGGGAGTCTTGAAGGCTTCAGAGAAAGCAAAACGTCAGGTCAGAGGGCTCGGATTCATCTGTTGTAGAAACACGGAGAACATGTGGTCAGACACCACAACCTCTTCTGTACCAGCTGGCTAACATTCATTACTGAACAACAGTTTAATATGTTTTATTTAATGGTACTGCTTTTATTTCTTGTGATTTTCCAATGGGGATGTATTTTGATTTTCCCAGTTTTGTTTGTCATTTGTTTTATGCTTGTTTTGTATTGGTCCTGTGTGGATTTGTAATTTTAACAATTTCTTTTAATGTCTTTTCAGTTATTAGAACAGCAGCTTTTAGATCAGACATTTCCCTACTTAACATTTATTGTTTTCATCTTGCATTTGGTCACCTTTATGGTCACCTTATTGAATATTTCCAATATTACATTATCGGTATTGCTGTTGTACAGTTATATTTAAGGATTCATGATAATATCAGCACGTCATCGGTATCAGCCAATATCGGCTTTAAAATGAACTATTAGAATTGGCTAAAATGCTTTTTTTTATTTTGAACAATAAATGAATATTGCATTCATTGAAAAGTATTGTATTTCATGTCTCCATCTGCTGGTGGACCATCACGATAAGAGTATGCATGCATAATGTGATGTTAATTCCACTACAGAAGAGACTTGATGATCACTAAAATTAAGGAAAAAAGTGGATATATCAATATTGGTATCGGTTATCAGCCAAATAACGTTTTATATCTATATCAGCATATCAGATATTGGCAAAAAAAATGTAATATTATGCATCCCTGTTTATATTATTTTTGTACTTTCCAAACTTAACTATGTATAGCCAAACTTGGTATATAGTATGTAAATACATATAAAACAGTATCTAGTATGGTATGCTTACGGTTTGTTTAAAGGGGCATGTGAAAGTGGGGGATAGGGATCCTCTGCAAGAAAATTTTGTGCATTAAACTGCTTTCTGGTAAATTTTCATGCACAAATCATGATGTCATTTTTTTATGGAGGGGGGGCATGTTCCCAATATTAAGGGGGGCATGTCCTCCCCCCCGTCCCAAATCTAAACTTATCTGTAGTTTGTCCATCTTTATGCTCTTCCTCACTGTCACATTAATGTATAGTTTGAAGAGTCTTCAATTTATCTGACACCTGACAGAAAATATGTATTATTTTGTACTGATTTACATAAAACAATCCTTAAAGTTTTTGGCTTCACCTGCTCGAAGTTACGGTTGACTTTGCTGACTTAAAATAAAGTAACAAAATCCAACAACTTTAAAGCAAAAATTGTTTCAGCAAATGTACATTGTGGACAGAGGGGACCATGCCATCACAGATGACGTTGTCTGGTCAGTATTGCTCTGATTACCAAAACAATTCATCAGTGTAACAACAGTGCAGACAGTAAAGATAGATTCACTTCACTAAAGAACATCTCTAACCCTTTTTAACCTAAAACCTCTCCATCACCCTCTTTTCACACATACTCCTTTTTAGCAGTGTCTGTGCTCTTCTCTTCTCTCCTCTCTTGTCTTTCTTTGAAAACAGCTTTCAATTTCCTGGGTAGCTGTCTTCAAAGGGAGCGGGCGGGGGGCGAGAGGCCGAGTAGGATGCCAGAGGCACAGTGACAGCTGGGAGGCAGGAGACTCCGAGACGAGATCAGAGGGTTTGAGTTTCTGCCCGCCACAGACACGCTGTCATTCTCTGAGCTCCTGCCCCTGCTGCTTTCACACACACACACACACACACACACACACACACACATACAGACGTGCAAGAAAAACACAACTATGTACATAAATATACAGTAATACACACACAAACCCGTGCTCTTATAAATGCATACACACAGAGCACAGACAAAAGCATAAACACACACTTACTGTACATACCTATACACACACTAACTGCTATACCGTACAACCAACAGGCAGACACACACACACACACATAAACACACACACACAGACAAAGTACTGAAAACCATACAGTGCATTGTTCACAAATTAAAAGCTGCCACAAAGCAAACTTCACCGTAAACTTTCCCAGGAGCACCTGCCCTGACTCTGCGCCCTTCTTCCCAGCAGCAGAGGTCTTCTGAGGCTGCTATGTGGGTTGCAACATCAAGCTTTTATTCCCAGGTGATGATGTAAGTGTTGAAGGAAGAGCGAAAATGATCTTATTCAATTTACATAATGTGTTGACTTTGGAACCGATACCATTCTGCTGGAAGGAACGCAGGACCTTTTCATTGGCAGCTCTCTCGCTCGACACATTTTAATGATTAATGCACAAACTGACTTGAAACATCTGTCCTACTTTCTCATCTAACTGTCTTTTGGCGCTGCAGTTGGTTTGCCCACTTGATATGGCTTTCGGCATGTCTGCTGTGCAGCGCCTTGGTTGGCCTTCAAAGCCAGGCCAGGTAATAACACTTTGGCTTTTGTGATGCTGCCACAACCTTACAAATGTGAAGAGCTTTTGAAGATTCTGGCACCACATTACAACAGTATCTCTCTACTGTTTAATCATACCTTTCTAGTGGCCTGGAGAGCTCAGTATAAAAGGAAACAAATTACATCCTGATAGCATTGGGTAAAGTGATGCCAGGCTGTTTTGTTGCTGCCTGACGTGTGGCCTGGCAACCCCTGGAGTGAAGTGACATCACTGACCACAAAGCTCCCGTTTGCACATGAGCAGGGGCAGGGATAAACAGAGGATCTGTTTGGAAAGGCTCAGTGACGCTTTCCTAAGTCTCACCTCAAAAACCAGAGTGTTGACTACTCTCGTATTCCCAGTGCATCTCGCACTCTCAAGGAAAAATATGCAGGAGTGGCGGAGGAAAGCCTGAGATTGAGTATGAAAGAGAGAGTGGAAGAAAATGAGACAGTGGGGACTCTAGTTAGAGGGGGGAGGGAGAAAAACGGGGAGGGTGGGAGAAGGAGAGAGTCAGAGTGAGGGAGAAAGAGAAGGGGGGAATGGTCTTTGTTAATCCCTCCACATCTGGCTTCTATTAGGATGTGGGGGCCGCTAAAATAATGTTTTTCACCCTACAAGCCTTTCTGTGCTATAAATTACCCACCAGCCACTGTGCCTTCCTGACTGAAACTCTTTCAGTGAGCCAGTTTTAGTTTCTCAGGCAGTTTACTCAACTCCTTCCCCCTCCTCCTGTCCTTTCTGCTTTCTCGATTTTGAAACTCCCTCTTAGCGCCAGCGCAGTAAAATCAGGCCTTTCTTCCTGTCAGCCTTCCACACTTCCTGTCTGTATGCTGGTCTGTACAGCTTTGTCGATCTCACTTACTTTTGGATTTGTCCTCGTGAGTCAGTGCATTGTGACTCATACATAAGCAAGATGTAGAGTACGGCTATTTTGAACTGATAATGATGCTTTCTCAAAAAATGGGTCAGGTACCCACCCCCTAGTACCTGGCAGGTGACCTGCAAAATAGGTGATTCGTGGGTGATATTTTGTTTTGGTTTGGTTCTGAGTGGGGAAAAAAGGTCATGCGGGTCAGATTGCGGGTGTTGGATGATAAATACATTAAAATATAATAATAATAGTTTAATTTTTTGCTTTGATGTTTGACCGACTGCTGACTTTGTGTGTTGGCTCTGTCTTTTGCGCCAGCTGGAATACTTGAGCTGCTTTAGTCGGGTGCGTTATTAAGGCACATTAACTGTGGAGATATGCTGCTCAATATTATGAGAATAAGGAAATATATAATATAAATATTCATTTAAATTGCATTTCCCAAATTGCCTTCATTTTGAAATATCTAATTTTGGTTTCACATGTATGAAATGGCCTTAAATGGTCACTTTAAAAGTACTGCCTAACAGAATTATTTGAGCAGCTCATTTTCATCACAGGATTTGTGGTTCCAGGTAGGTATAGGATCTTGTGTTGGCGGGTTGTGTCGGGTTGCGTAACTAATTGGTCTTATGTGTGGATGGTGGGGTGGTGCTGCATGTCCCGATTCAAGAGCGGGTTTTGAAAATTAGATCTGTGCAGGATTTTGGTTTGAGGTCACAGTGCAACATCTTGCTGCATAAGAGGTAAAAATGAATGTTTTCATTTAAGATGGTGTCAGGAACATAATGTAAGTAATTTATGGAGTTCACTGATGGGGCTAATCCTAGCTCAGCTTTTGAGCAATGGCCTGGCAAATCAAATCCACCAGGCAGAATACCTCATAGCTTTACTTTGTAGCGTTGTGTCAATGTTGCTGTTTTCTTTACATGCTGAGACACAGGAGCATGTTTTTCGCTGTCATGATGACTAGTCACAATTGTAATGCAGCAATGTCTTGGCATCTAATATGCCTTCAAACTGGACTTCCAGGTTTCTGTTGAATTATACTTTCGTAATGAACATGGCCTAAAGGCCAGATTTGTGGCCCCCTTCAGTCTCAGCAGTGAGATGGCCAGCCAGGTCTGATCTGTCAAAGGCTCATCACCACCAGGGGTTAAACAGAGTTCAATGTGCAGAGGTGCATAAAAGTAGTGGGCTTGCATGTATGGACCTGGAGACATGAGGTCTGATGGCCGGTGAGAGTGCCGGGGCAGGGCCTCGTGGAGTAGGAGGGAGGGAGGCTGGTGGAAAGGGTGAAAGGCAGCAGGTCAGTGCCTCTTCACCAGTAACACCAATTAGATAAATAAGAGCTGACAGCCTAGAGGATGAAAGGGAGAGGATTGACTAATGCGCGAATTCAAGTGGTAATGATGAACTGGCCGAACCTGATTTTATAGCCATTAAACACCTGTTTTAGGAGGGCAGCTGGTCCTGCCAGGAGGCCGAGGCATCCCCAGGTGAGCCACAATACATGGGCACATCTGCTCTGAAACCAGAGCCATGTATGTTCTGGTGCCCTTCTTGACAGTGTGATCACTGGAGAGATGCTTTTAGAAATCAAACCAAGTATGGTAATCCAGAAGTCCTGAACACTCTATTTACTTATGATGATTTGATCAGTAGACCTTCATCAAGCACGATTCAGGTTATCTTACCTGATGACTAGACGAAGTCTGGCTTCCTCTCAGTTTACAGACATCAAATAAGACCCGAAAAAGCTCTCACCCCTCCCCTCTGCTCCACAAGAGCAACAATCACCACCTCACCCTCTGAAACTGGCACTTCACAGGTACTCTGTGGGCATCACCAAGACAAAAACTTATTGTTATTCAGGAGGAGAGAAATGGAGGTATCATATGTCTATTCAGCATGATTTAAGTGCTATAATGTGGCAGCATTTGGCGGAGTCAACTCAACTTTTGATTGTTTGAAGTTGTCCTGAGAAACAATAGGATCATATGAGCCCGGAGAAGCGAATGCAAGGACATATTTCAGCACAGCGTAATCCTAGCTGGTCACGGCCTATCATCTGGATGGAGTGGATGTCATCCCTGTGCGGGTACCCATTGTGTCAACGGGCCCTTTGCCACATACCTCGATGTGCTCCCTGTGTCTTCTGTCTGTCCCTCCATTACTCCATCCCATAATTACCTTCTGCGCTTCACTCAGTGAACCCAATCCTTCCTTTGCCTGTCTGCCAATTCCTCAGATGTTCAGAGAGAGCCATGTCATTAGCCTGCTGAGATGGGCTGGCCAGAGGATTGACTGTCTGGATTGTTCTTCCCGAGCCGCCTGGTTTGGTCCGACAGCCTGAGTGTCTGTTTTCACAAATTAAATGTATCGCTGGCCTCCAAAACAACTCATTATCTTAAAGACTCTGATTTATTATGCATGAGTTACATTTCTGTGGTCTGATTATCTCATATTGGAAAACTGCTGTTGCTATGTCTATCTGTTTGCATGACGCCTGTGTATCCTCAGGCTGTCAGAGTTTATCTCAGCTTAGAGCGAGAATGTCTAGATAAGAGATGAGTAACGAGATAGACAGTTTGAGCGCTGAGGTTGCAGATGAGAGCTGTCTCACTGGGTGAGGCCCTCGTTTTCCAGCATGGGAATATCCCAATTTATCCTGTGAAAGGTAATGAAAGAAAGGACACAAACAAGATTTCAAAGGGCAATGTAGATGTATGTCAACCAAGCTCAATATACTAAAACCCACATCATTTTTCTGTCATGATCCATGGGATTATTTGTATGGAGGTGGGGTGTGAGTGGGGGTATGAACAGGGGAGGCTATTTCTCCATGCAGGGGTCTAAGATATCAAAGCCAGAAGGCTGTGGGGAGGATGGAGAGGGTGGATGCAGCGGGAGGGTTTTGGGGCAGTGGGGGTTGGCTTTTGTTCCAACCCCTCCACCAGGATCCCCTGAAAAGATCACCGCGCAGGCAGATTCGTTACGGCCCTGAGCTCTTCCCTCTGATTGGTTACGGCGGGCGAGCAGATGTTGGAGGTGCAGCAGGGGGTTCGGAAGATTCCAGCTCCTCGCTCTCACACCGCAGGATGGTCTCACAGCACCAGCAGCTCTCATACACAACCTGCTGAACCAGGGGCCCACAGGCTCCCACCACACACCACTCGCTCGGGTGACTCTCAAAGACAGACGCATACTTAGCACCGTTCACTTTGGCTTCCTTACATCAAAGATGAACATAAATGTTTCCCCCTATAAACTACATTTGACTCTAAAGTTTATTATCGGTACTCACTGACCGTGTATGAATCTACTTCAAGTTGCAATTGACAAACTAAACATTGTGTCATGGGGTCAAAGCTTTACTCCTCCCTGACAATAGACTACAAAACGCACATGGAGCTACTACTCTCGAAAGTGATCGGCATCCATAATATAAATAATAACTTTATATGGACCTTTTTATATGTATCCTTGTCATAGTATTGGCAGCTGGAAGAACACAGTTAGCCTTTACATTTTATAAGGCTTCTCTATGCTGCTACTCATTTTTTTTAATGAAAAGCTGAAGTTATTAAATTAGTGCTTGTTTTTAGTTTTGGTCTGCTCAAAAAAAGAGAAAAAAAAAGAAAAAGAGAAAAAAAAAGTCATTTGCTCTCACTAAAGTGAAGGGTTCTGTTTGTGTGCAGCATATGTCACTGTTGAAGAGGTCAAGTCTCAGTGTACATCTACATCATCCAAAGTAGGGGCAGGCAACCTGTGGCTCCAGTGCTGCATGTGGCTCTTTCGCCATCCTCCCGTAGCTTCCTGTGTAGGAGGGCAAAAAACTATACAGAAATTAATAACAGTTATTTAACACTTTAATATTTATTTATCTTTGCTCTAAACCTAAAGTGATTCTTACAATTATAAAAAAAAAAGTGTAGCCTGTATGCTGAATTAAAATGTATTTTTTAACATTTCAAATAAAATGTGCAACGACTCATATGTCTACGCCAGGTGCCTTTTTCTTTAAAAAAAGGAAAAGTATTGGAGGAAGATAGAGAATTTAATAGTAGGCTATACGCGCACTGATTCACTTGCTTTCTCCACTATCACTACAAAATGAAAGTACCAAATAATCATGAATAGTCCACCACTAAATAGCACTGGCTATGAATAGGCTTTGTTACCTTCATGACAACCCTCAAATATGTTTTGCGGCTCCACAGATTTTTTTTTGCTCTTTTGATAGCAAAATTTGTTTATTGCTCATATCCCAAAAAATTAAACTTGACTCGTGTAAATCAAATGTAAAATAAGGAATAATTTCTTCCCCAAGATTTTGTCCAGTACTTTCAAAGCCTTTTCATTCTTGCTCAGGTACTGCTTTTGTTCACTAACAGAGCTATCTGCGCAAGATAAAAGAAAAAAGATGCCTCAAGGCTAACATTTAGACCTAACCCCCCCCCCCCCCCCTTCCCACCACCACCACCTCTGAGTGAACTAATTAGTGTGATTACTGTAAGGATTACTTGTCTGCATGTCATTTGAGCATTCCTGTTTCCCGTCCTGGTAGCTCTTTAGCTCTTTATCCCTATCTTTCACTTCTACGCTAAAGCAGATAAGAGTACGGCTTGTACATATAGTCTTGTGATGCAGAGTCAAACCCACTGAAGCCTCAGCTTGGAGAGGCAATGAGTTCTGCAATTTGGGCCGGAACTGTAATTGCTCTGCTTTGCATCAACAGACTGATGCTTACTGAAGGGCCTGGGTCCCATACAAACTCTTTCTGGCAGAGTAATAGAAGCAGATATGCTATCTGCAAAAATCTGCAGGCTCTGGAGCTTAAAACAGTTCCCATACTGTCCCTCCTCTGCTTGGCTAAAGCTGCAGAGTAAATGGCCATTTGGACTGCCTCCTGGTTTTTTCCTCTCTCTTCCTGACATGTGTTTTTATCCACCGACAACAAACACAACTAGATCAAATAAAGAAAAACAAACACTAGCCAATAAGCAATGAAAAGGAGGACTAACAATTCATTTTGTGATATAGTAAACTGGAGCAAGTCTAGAAGGATTGGGCCACGTCTAATAAATCTCCACAAGAGGCTTTTCATTTCTAATTACTAATTTCTAATAAAATAATATACAGATTTAGTTTCTGGATTCATCTCGCTGGGATCTGCATTTACAGTTCTGGCTGGGGGTCATAAGTAAAAGTGTGCATGTGATTGTATGTGTAGTTCACACACTTCACAAATCACAACATTTGGAAAGCCAACAAGGACTGTTAAAATGAACATCTCAAGAGATTTATGGGTCAATTTACAGCGTTGCATTTTCTTATGCAGAAACAAAACAGATGTAAGGTTATCTTGACTGCAAAGGTTTTATTAACAACAAGGCCCTGCAAGCTGAAAACCTTTCAGCCTGAGCCTGGACAACTGCCACCAAAAATGAAGAGCAGCAGCACAGTTTGGCAGGATATTTCTCATGACTACAGTAGGTGGGTTCATCAGAACCATACAGCAACATCTCAGAGGCCCTTGGAGCTGTGTTAAACATTGATTTAAGATTATTCCATTTGTTTTGTTACTTCTCTGCATGGCATATTTGCTGCTCCGCTTACTTAGATCAAAATGTCTGTGTGCTTCTTCAACATTATGTTGCATGTTTTTGATTTTCCTGCAGTTCCGAACCATGCAGAGACAAGAAGCTATAATGCTGAGTGATTTAAGCAGGAGGCGCACACAGGAAGAAATTTCTGATTGATTGAAATAATGAACAGTTCAGTTTGTCAAAGTTAAAGCCAAAGGGTCAAAGGGCAATGCTTCTCAAAGAACAGACAGGAGTTGTCTTATCCGCTAAAAATCAGCCTGCTGTGGCTCTGTTGCGTGTGCGAGTTTGCTCTCTTTGAAGCTCGGCATTCCCGTAGGTATAGCATGGCGTGACTCGAGCCGAACAGGGTGAGCAGACCGATGAGGGGAGATGTTCTGGTTGTGGTTATCGGTGCGCTATGCTGGCATCCAGGCAGCACAGCATGTTGGAGAGATAACAGGCCTTTAGGAGGGAGAGCAGGGGGGAAAGAGAGAGTCAGTCCATCCACCTTTTAATACAATGTGACCAGGCCTCCACCCAAGTTGCGGACAATTGAAGTCTGAGCCAGTAATGCACATCTGTGCCTTATTTTATTGCTGTTCAATTTTGCCTTGGTATGCGCAGAGGGCAACAAACAAAGCACAGTTCCACCTTGTTCCCATATTCCCAACTGAAAACTCCCTGCCTCCCCCTCTGCCTTCCTCTCTCCCCCCACGTGGAGACCCATTTGGACACACATAGGCATGCATTACAGAGAATGCAAAGGTACAGATCTTATATTGAAGCAGCATTCCAGTGTAGCCCCCATGGGGTAGATGACAGGGTTTTACTTAAAAGAAAAAAGGCACGCAGGGGGAGACTTCAAGTCTGAAGAGGATATTAGAAAAATACATTGAAAAAAGTCGCCTCTGGCAATTTTTTTTTCACTTTCAGGAACAATTTTGTACCTTTCCTTCAGAGGGAAAAGTGTTCAGTTGAGAGGGGGCAGGAGGAAGGGAGGGATGCTGTTTTTCTGGGTAGGTCTGAAGTGCAAAGGATGTAATGAAAACCAACTGGCAGGCAGTCACTATCTATCTATCGTGGCGCAGGAGTGCATTGACATGGAGAGGAAAAACAGGCCCTCTTCTAATCCAGTCAGGCCTGCACTTCTCTTTTTGTTTCCGTCTTTCCTCCCCTCTCTCTCCTTGTGTTTCATTTTCAAGAAACTCAGTTGATGTTTTCACAAAACAAGAGAACAACTTACAAGCTGGATGATGATGTGAGCTGATGTATAGCTGAGCTAAGGTTATACATTTCTTTGTCAGAGACTAAACTCCACCTAAATGTCACTTGTTTTCCTCCAGACATCAAGAGCAAGCCGTTAACTTTAATATTATTTCTCCTTTTATCAATATGAACACAAATTTCCCATAAAGATGTGTTGAGTCTTTGTTCTGATCTTAAAATATGCTTTGCAATATTATATTTTGGTTATCTAAAAGAGATAAACACATCAGTTTTCAGAGGATAAAATGCAAATGAACCAGGTGGGATTTGTAGTCCTGAATATCTGTGTGTATGTGAATGTCAGGATTCAGGACTACACAGACTGGTTCCCCAGATATGTTGCGTCCCACCTGGCTTCCCGGTGAAAGCAGTCTTTGGGTCAACTCTGAAGGCCTGCAGCAGGGTTTCAGTCTGCAAGGCGATAAGACTCTAAAGAGAGCTCTTTCACACCCGTGCTGCTTCCTAATCCACACCGCGCCACCCAAACCACCAAGCCCAATATTAGCTTTCCTGCAGCTGGCCAGTCCAGGTAATGACTATGAGCATGTTTGTTTGATTGCGTGTGTAGTGTTCCTGAGCTCTGAGAGGCATGTGGTTCTGTCTATGGGCATTTTTACTCTGATGCAAATTTGATATTTGAAAAAGCCACCAGGAAAGTCTTCCATTGACAATAATCCTTTTTCATTGTTTTCCAAAGATTTACCATCTATTTTGGCTTAAGGCACCAATTAATGGTTATTTAAAGTATTTACTAATTATTTGTTTGATTAACTGATTAATTGTGTGATATCTAAATAACACGTCTAAAAGACAAATATGTTCAATTTACAAAGACGGACAAGCTTTAAACCTTTTGAGAAACTGGAGCAAGCAGATATTTGGCATTCTTGCTTTAAAGCAACACAATGGAGGATTGGGCTTTTTACCTCACGGGGTCCCCCTCTGGACGAAAAATGGCATTGTCTGTTACAACTGTCGCAAAAATCTCTCTGCACATGCATTTGTTGACAAGCCAACGATATCGGTGAACTTCCTGAAGCTGGCCGTGTAATGCGTGATCATCATGTCTTCAGAAGAGGTAAAGTAGCCTTATAGCATTTTGTACATACAAGATTAGGCCGATTGCTTTATTTATTTATTCATTTTCGAAACTCAGAAATTAGTTGCTCTGTGCATGTCAGGGCTGACCTCCCCCTCACACACACACACACACACACACACACACACGCACACACACACACACACACACACACACACAAACTCAACAGAGTGAAGTCAGACAACAGCAGAGAGGCTGCGGTGCAGATGAAGGGAATATAACTTTAAGATTACTCTAGTTAAATTGCGCTCGCGGTGCTAAGAGCAAGTTGTTAAAGACAAACTAAAATGAAAGCTGTCTGTATGTAGGCTAACACTTTATCTTAAAATGTACCTGAGGCAGCCGACCTGCAGACAGTGAGTCTCCTAAGTAGAGGGTAACAGCAGTAACAGCGCCAGGTCACCATTGGTCGGGCATCCCTGCTCCTCTTTCAGCTCTCGCCAGCGTGTGAAAGCTGGGCCAATATTAATCCTTGTTCGAGCTCTTGTTTTATTGCTCTCCCATTTTCTTTTCTTTGTCTCCTCAGACAACACCTTCACCTTCTTCCTTTTCTTTTTCGCCTCAGCCATGACAACCATGTCTAACTTCATTCACCTTGGTTCGGCTACACTACTCTGAACAGAGGAGGGGGATATGACGTATGCTGTAAAGCAGCCAAATTTTGTAGTCTTTTTTGTGTTCCGGTTCCTACCCGAACCCCGAAACTGCATAGGGCCAGTGCAAGTGAAACAGATGCTCTCAAGCAATGACGGAGGTATCATCCAACCTATTGTGAGTTGATGTACCATCACAAGGATCTTGGGTATATATTTTGAGGGCTCAAAAACTGTGCTGCTTTAAGGGACAGTTCATCCCAAAATCAAGAATACATACATTTCCTCCAAACTGTAGTGCTATTTATCAGTCTAGATTGTTTTAGTGTGAGTTGCCAAGTGTTGGGGAGCTGCAGAGATGTCTGCCTTCTCTCAAATGACCTAGATGGCACTCGGCTTGTGGTGCACAAAGTGAGAAAAAAAGGAAAAAAAACAAAAATAAAACAAAATTGAAAAACTCAACAGCAATGTCTTTTTCCATGATCCAGTTACACAAGATAATCCACAGACCTTGTTTTGAGCAGTTTCATGTGGGAAAGATTTTTTTCTTTCGATTGAACTACTGTATACCTGCCAACTGTATTACTGTGCAGAATGAAGCGTGCATCTACTGCAAGCTCACTTAGCACCGCTGAGCTAGCTAACGTCACAGCTCAGATTCGCCATTCATGTTTACATCACGAGCACAAGCCTCTCATCCATGAGTAGATGATGTTGATTGATCTGTTATAAAAAACTTTTTTTTTTTTTTTTTTTTTTAAATTTCTCTCAATCAGCTTGTCAATTAGTCAACTAAACATTTCACAACAACAGTCAAAAATACAAGCTTTGTGTGGATATCAGATCCCCCAAAAGAAAGACCAACAAGTAACTTGCATTTGTAGAGCTATGACTTCAGTTTTCACTGAGGCTGCATCAGAGCTTTTCACTGTATAACTCAGCCTACAAAGACATTTTACAGCGAACACCATCTTTGGTATGAATATGGACGTAAGAAGATTTATTTGTCAGGTTGATGAATACAGTGCACTGGCTTGTGCATTAAGGAATGTCTATCAGACTCCATTCAACAAAGCCAAAATCCTTCTAAAACTACTGAGCTGCTGTGGTTCACTGTGACATTTAAAAGCATAAAAACTGAACAAACTAATGAATCACACATAATGTTACAAGCTTGAGCTGAATTGAGATTATGAATACATCACATAAGGTATTTTTTCTGCAGTGAAGGGAAGCACAGTGGTGCCTATTGTCGCTGGGAAACATTTATGGCCACTGTTCTGCAGTTAAACGTTTGTTAACACTCCATCCACCCTTTTCCTAATCATCAGCCATTAGTAAAGTCCAACAGGCTCCTCTCATTAACCAGCCCAGGCTGACAGGTAGAGAGAGCCTTTCATTCTCTCCACATTTATTATTGCCTACTTTAATGAGCACTTAGGACCATCACCTTCACTCTGTGATTTATAGCATTTTCAGCAGAGATCAGAGGCCCGGGTCCGCCTTGCACCTATGAAGCCGGCAGCCTTTCCTGACACCCCAGGCTGGCCTGGGCACTGGGGGGACACAGCTGGGCCCAACATGGCAAGAGGTGTGAAGTCCCTGGGCTTAATGAGCTGATGGAAGAGGTGGATTACAGACGGGGTCAGAGGTGATGGGACCGGGGCCACAAAGGCTGGTCTTAATATCCATGAGCCAGATTAAAACAGGAGAGATTAACACCATCAATGTGTAGTCCTGGAGAATTCCTCACAGTCAAAATGCACATTCTTGGATGAACTTACGGATCATCTGTGTGTGTGTCTGTGGGATTCATACGAAGACATACAGCAACATATTAACAATGATAATTACCCATGCAGAATATTGATGTATATCAGATGGGATTGTTGTTGCTGGGACCGCTAATAGATTAGCTTGAAATAAAATGAATGAAAACTCAATTGTTATCCTCTCACCTTCATGTCCAAAAAGCACCAACATTTTCCAAAAAGCAAAATCATTCCTCTAAACAAACATGCAGCATAATCAGTGTCTTCTGCAGCCAAATGATTGCACTGTGGATCCAAAAGACTGGTGTTTATATCATTATCTCTTAAATTTTCCTGACTTGACAGCTCTCTGCTTACAAACAGACCATACAGTAGCAAGCAAGTCTTTCATTAGCGTAAATATATCTGTGAACCACAGCATAATCAGTATGTAGAGTCAGTGCAGTTGTGTGGCTATTAAATATTTTCATTATGCAGTGCAAGTTGTTTGGAGAAATTAAATGCACAAGTTTTTATTTTTTAACCAGTTAAGATCTGATCAAGACTTTAAATCTCATTTACAAGTGACACCTGCCAAGATAGGAGCGTCAACATATAGATATATACAAGAAAGAAACCAACAATATTACACAAAAATGATGATGACAGAAAATTAAAAAAGGATGCATAAAAATGGTGCCATGTCAATTCTCTTATAAACCAACACATTCTCTCTCCCATCTTATCAAATACCGACACTGGGTCAATGGCCTGTCATGTCAAAATATGAAATGCAAGGTACCCCTCCTGGGTCAGTATTACTAGCGTAATATAACATAATACATCACTGGCAAAGTATGCTAAACATACTAGTACACCATGTCATTATTAAAACAACTCGGCTGACTTTTGGTTTCACACTGGACACAAACAGCAGGCTCCCAGGTAAAAGTCCACAATTTGTTTGACCCATCCACCTTGCTCTTATACTATGATAGTTGCTTGGGGCATCAACAACGCTGTTTCCTTGGTTGTCTCATACCACCGCCAAAGGGTGCCTAGTCACTCTGCAGTGACACTGACAGGCCATTGATCAAGCACTGGTATTTAACGAATAAGGAGTGAGACCAGGTTTTAAAAACAGTCCATTGTCTAGGAGCACACTGCTTAAAAGAAATGATATGTTTTGGTGTAGATCTAGTTTATTTATTCTTTGAAAATATATTTTTCTTTTGACCTTAGACTGTAGTGAGGTCCACAGATATAAAAATCGTTGTGATAAGTGAGTGGAGGCACATGAGGCAGGTGGTCAGACCTCTGAAGTCACATGTTTTGACAGCCCGATGGGGGAAGTTATTCTTTGAGAGGTCAGGGTCGGGTTAGCCATGCTCCTCAGCTGCCCTGACCCTGTGAGTAGATCTACCCATGAGCACCTGGGGGAGATCAGTCACTATCAAAGCAGCCAAGGCTGGTATGACACTGTACCTGCATCAGCCTCAGTTGGCCACTGTTTCCTTCTGCCCCTGACCCCAAACAGTCAAGTATCACACAGGTGAACATGAGCTGCCTCAGTGTTCCCTGTGGTGCTATCAATCCACCCTGAGAACCAGAGATTCCACCCACCCTGTCCCTTTTCAACCAATTTGCCCCGGCTGCTCAGTTCTCCTTCACAGCTAACACTCAACACAAAACAAAATATATCACCTTGTCTTCAATCTCATGGTCTCTGATTCCGTGACCTGTGAGCCTGCACCCCCCCTTACTTGATTATGTTATTGTTTCTTGTTTGCTGTGCACAAGTTTACAGCCTGCTGAGTTTAAGTGTGTGATGCTTGAAGGCCCAATCTGTATATATTTGACCATTTACATAAAGTATGTTAACACAAAATTTAAGAAAAAAAGCATGATCATGATACAATGTATGGGCCAGTTTCACAGGTGTATTGAGAAATATTAATGATGTCAACAAACCTAGAACATCCTTAGAAAAATTGGATAACTCAGTTTGAATTGTTGTCTACTGAATTTCAAAGACTTTGTTATTATTTGGATCACTGTTTGGGCTTTTAAGTGACATGACCCCTAAGCACCTTAGAACAAGAAATTAACCACAGACTTCCAAAGGACAATCACAATATATAACATTGTACTGCAGCAGCCCAGTCAACAGAAGAAAATATTGGCACTGTACCTTTCTGCAAAGCATGAATATGTGTTTTCAGTGGATTTTTAGCTACAAATGTGGGTGTTTTTTAGCAACCTGATGCTGTTTTACCACCAGGGATAGTGCAACAAAAAATGATTGTTTTCAACCAAGACATTGATAGCTTGTCCAACCAGTGATTGTGCTACCAAAACTGGGTTTTTCATGCTCAAACCTAAACCTCTGTGGTTAAACTTAACCACACATTAACTACAGCATTGTTGAAACATAAAGTTTCATCATAGCCCCTACATAATAATGTACAAACATAATCCGTGGTTTACAGAAATGTACCATGCAGAGAAAGAAAGAAAAAAATCAAAGCTGTTGACTTACTAGTCTGCACAGTCATTTAGGTTATAAACCTGCAATTTTTCATGTGCTGATGCACCATATTTAATTTTTCCATTTCACTGCACTCCATTTTATTTTAAGTGTACAACTCTGCATTGACCTCAGTCCATCAGGGCACAGAAGTACAACGAGGGAGGAAGTCCAGCGAACCCATGCTGTGCTGGGACATTAACTGTGGAGGCACACAGGCCATGAAATGTATGCCTCTTTAGAGAGAGCTTTTTATTCGCCTTTAAAAGGGCTGTAAACTACCTTTCAGAGCCCTGATCAGGAGACCACAGGCACAGTGACACCAGCTTCATCGGTGCTAAGGCACTGACTCTCACCGTCCAGTGTCCGTCAACACTGCTGGAGGAAATGGGATACAGGAAGTAGATATGAATTCAACTTTGGGGTCGAGGGGACTTTTGTCCAACAAGCCTAATTTGAAACAGGAGTCTTTTCAGACAGCTCTATCTGGCTCCCACTTGTACTGTCTGTCCAGCTGTCCCCAGAGAGCTGCGATTTATGGCGCAGAGAGGGGAGTGCAGCCTGCGGGATGGAGCAGATTGTTCACGGATCTAGCTTGTCTCTGGCATGAGGGGGAGAAAAAATAGGAGACGGGCAGAGCTGGGTGAGATAGCATGAGTTACAGGAGGACTAAAAAAAAAACCCGGAGATCATTATGAAGACATCAGTGTCTTCACTTCACATCTGCCCAAGATTTCCCCACAGCCCATCCTGTTCCGGGGGAAAGTCAGTCCTCTGGGGTTTGATTGAACCTGTCTTGTGTCTGATCAGATAGTGGTCATCATGGTGATGTGGTTGAAGAGACAAAACATGCATCCATATGGTTACATACAAAGACACACAGACATGTACAGTATATCAGCACACAGGCACACACAACATACACACACACTTTGTTTACTCTCGGTACATTTTCCTGCGGCTCCAAAGTGATTATCAGATGATATTCTGCAGCGATTGTGTGCCTGGGCCCTGCTGGGGGCTGGTGAGGCTCCACATCTGACAAAAGCGGAAGTAAGATAGATGGTATCATTTTGGATGGTGTGTTTGACCAGTGCAACGCACAAACAAAAGTGATACTTCTCCTGAGATGAGGACGCTGTCTGTGTTGGAAAAGACAGGATAAAAAGAAGAAAAGAAATGAGGGCAGTGGATGCTCTATCATGCTCTGACATCCTGTCTACGGCCTCAATTCTCCAATTTCTGCACCTTGACTCAAATCCCTGGTACAATATGCAAAGTCTACAATGGTAAAAATATGGGTCCCTCAAGAAAAAGGTTGGGAACCACTGCTCTACAGGATTGCACTGTACCACTTGAGGGCTTTACTGATACCAAAGTGCTCTGTTTGTAGATTATTTTAGTACCTTTGAGAATGCCAATAACTTCCAAAGGCCATGATAAGATAAGTTTAAACATGCAAACATTTTGAGCATGCGCTCTCCTCGAGGTTGACAAATGTCCTCTGCAAAAGCTGCATTCAGGAATGCATGCTGACAGCTTCATGGCCTTGTCTAAAACAGAGTCGGCATGATGGATGATGCCCTTCTTGACAATGCCAGCTGTTTGTGTATTTGCGTATTGACATCTACATGTATATGTCTGTGTGTGTAGATGAGGGACATTAGATTTGTTTTTTTTACCTCTCTGTATGCTTTTAACAACAAGTATGGTCATCCGAATATATGCTTTTGATAAAAGTACTTTTTCTCCAGTATTTCAATTCTCAAAAGTACCATGAAGGATAGGTTCACATTTTTTGTCTCTAAACGCAATATTCAAATGTCCATGTGTTCATTGAAAGGGTTATTGGTTGCTGTAATTGTTCCCCTATTCCATACAAAAACAAAAAACTAAACAAAACAAAAAAAAACCTCCATCCCTTAAGTAATTTTATTGAATATCTTATTGTACTTCAACAGGCAGTGTTTGCTTGCTCAGGGGAACAATAACACAAAGGTCACATTTTGCTTTACAAAGACTGCAACTTTTAAAGATACCCACTTGATTTGTCTAGCTCAGACTGCTTTTTCTTTGGTGAAGTTTGGAATTAATTCCTACACAGAATATGGACTGTGGGTTTAGTCACTTACATTGAAAGTTCTTTATCAGGAGGTCTTTTTGTGGCCTGTATGAACAGAAGAAACAATTGCAGGCAACAAAAACTCTTTTAGTGCCCATATTGGCAGGTAAGCATCATTGTAAGAGACTTCTTTTAATGTTCTGAGGATTTATTGCAAGTGACAGTGATTGGGCTCTGGCTTCTATTACTTTTAAATGGCTTCAAAGTGGAAGCAAATACCCTCTAATTAAAGCTGAAAGTCAAACATTTAACCTCATAGTAATTGTCTTATTTGTATCTAATGTGCTGGGGTACAAAACCCAAAAAACAAAATTGAAAAATCAATGTCCTAATAGCCTACTTAATTTCTTAGTCTCCATTTATATATTTCTCTAACTCTAACACTCTGAATTAAGTCCCGCTCAGATCATATAGTGCCCTGAATCATTGCACTTTAACAGCAAAAAGAGGAGCACCACATACACATCTCCCCAAAGCAAACACTGAAGAGAGCTCATTGAAAAGTCAGAAGAGAAGTTACTTGGCAGAGAAAAAAACATGCTGAATGTGGAATTCAGGCTCAGTTTGTGTGTGTGGAGGTTATATGACCAGACGGGGTGCGAGTGAAAGAGAGTGTGGTGACCTGTAACAGCTCCATGACTCCAGTCTGGGGCTTTAAAATCCACACGCCGGGGTCCTGGATTGAACCCGCAGCAGACCTCACTTCAGTATAGACAAGGCAGCCCCAATGGGAAACTGATTGTTTATTTAACTACTGTTTTATGGAATACCTAGTGACAGGAAGTCCTTAAAACAGCAGCAGTTACTATTTATATAGTCCTTTTTGGAGTAAACACCCTCCCTTGCCCCTCCTCCCTCCAGCAGACACCCTGCCGTTGAGGAATGCACCCATTCACAAGCTGGTGGCCATCTTGGAAGTTTGCCTCTCACTTCCTGTTTCCATGGCTACACTCCAGTGCTATGGGAGATGATAAGCACTAGCAGTCTCGAGTCCTAATCCTCTTCATCTAGTTCATTTTCTACATCACTTCATGCCATTCAGAATGAGAAGGAAAAGCCACTTAGCCGCAACAAGCGTCACATTTTTACGCACATAATCCCTGGATTCACAGCAAATTTACACAAAAGAAAAATAAAGGTGGATGCATTTGTTTTTTGTATTTTTTTAAAATCAGAAATCAGTCCAGAGTTGCATTGATCTGAATACAGACCAGTTATGCTTGCGTCTGGTATACACATGTTTGTGTGCGGCTATGGGGCAGCTGTATTCTGATCTGCTCCTCCAGCGCTGCACCATAAATCACAAGGTCACCATGAGCCTGTGGGACCAGAGAAAACATCAGTGTTAAACAGGAATGAAATTTCACTTCAGCCTCTTCCTGCTCCACTGCTCCCCTGATACCCACTACAACCAACTCTCGAATGCTTTATCATGACAGCTTCATGTCAGTGCCGATTCGGATGTTGGGGATGAGACCGGAACAACACGTCCGTACAATTTGGGAATCCTTTGTAAATCTGAGCTTTGTGGAAGTGATATAGTGCAGGGGAGCAGAACAGTTTTCATGGCTTCACATCATGACTACTTTTCAAAAATGGACTGGTAATAGATTTTGTTACATTACTCGAAAAATGTCTTTGGATACTTCTACTCTTTTGGAAATAATTTTTACAACATAAATGCCAGAGGGTGTTCTGCATCTTTTCACATTGTGACAGTTTTCATGCACAGGTAGCAGACACAGAAAGAAATTGTTTCAAAAGGTCTAATTTTCCAATGATCAGCCACAGATTACTAAACATCATACTTTTTATAGAAATGTAAAAGTATTGCCATTTACCTTTGTATAAAAAGTAACAGAGCACTTTTATTTTTACAAAATTAATGACATTAATGCCATTAATTGATGCAGAAAATATAGCCTACAAATGTGTGCATAAAAAATGACCAGAAAATTAATTGTTTGATGCTCAAAGCACTCAACCCCCCAAAAACCCAAGTGTCATATGTGTGTTCCTCCCAAGTTGTTAAATGAAACCTACGCCCTTGTGTGTGTGTGTGTGTGTGTGTGTGTGTGTGTGTGTGTGTGTGTGTGTGAAAATATAATTTTTTTACCTGCCAAATCCCTCTGTGGATCAAAACAGTGCAGCTTGTCTGTCTGAAAATCTTATGATCATCAGGTCAGAGCTAAATATTTCTTTTTAAAAATGTACTTTGTTGCCTTTAATCAATAAATATGACAGATGATCTTAAGGTGGAAAGAACATATGAGTTTGTGTTTTGTCACTTGTTAAAATTTGGTAAGATCAGTGCAAAAACTTCCTTTCTCCTTGGTTTGTATAGTTCTATCCCTTTAAGGAAAGCAGTGGCTGTGTTCATGTGACTGCATATTTTATAATGTTGAGTTGTGGACAACTCAGGCAAAACAGTGACAGTGTGAAAACTGGAGTTTAGACAATTTTATGCCCAGCAGAGTTCTCGCAGACACAATATTGGACAGGAGAAAGCTTTAAAGATGGTCAGAGGATGTACAGGGTCACTGTGGTGTCAGTTGGGATGCTCAGGATTGTTCTACAAGGTAAAGCCCGGGGAGACGTGTGAATAAGTGAGATGTTACAGACTGATGAAATTCCCAGAGAGCCTACGATGGATAATGTGAACCCACCACAGTGATGCAGAAACCAGATGGAGAGAGGTGCTTTCAAATTTCTCTGTCTTTTACACATCCATGAACACACACACACAACCGCAGGCGCATACCCGAACCTTCATACAGAAAGAAGCAACACACACACACACACACACACACACACACACACACACACACACACAGTCATTGCACACACCTGTCTAAGTCATAAGATATACAGCTCTCCAAGGGGAAATCCATTTAGTCTATGTTGTAAAATATTGTGATTTTCTCACCCTTGTATATATTTCTTTGCGCGCACAAAGTTATACTTGTCTTATAAAAACCTATAAAAAAGTAAATATTTCATATTTTTGCAATTGTCCTACTCCATGCATAAGCACTCCAGAAAGAAGGCAAACATGCTTATTTGTGGCATTTTACCCTCTAAATTGTACCCACAACATCTGCTTTCCAGTAATTACATAATGTTGGGCATCAGATCTGACAATTACAACAAACAACGATTAAGCTTTGGTATTTTCTCCTGCTGATGATTCCACAAACCCTGACTGGCTCAAACAGAGGGATGGTACTCCTGTTATCTGAAAGTGCCTTTTAATAGCACTGGGAGTCAGGCGTCCCTCAGGCCCCTGCTGACAGAGTCAACACAACCCAGGGCTGCTTTGCAGGTCATAAACACTCTGTTGACAGTGGTCAGAGGCTTATTATCCTCAGACCAAAGGACAACAAGCTGGAGGTACTAACTCCAAACAATCCCAGCCTGCAGATTTAGACAAAGCCCTTGTTAGCTGGTCTCCTGCCATTTCCCCTCCTCTAAGCTAAATCATGACATCACACAAGGAAAGTCAGTATTTTAATGTGTAAAGTGTAAACTGCTTTTGTTTTGCAGCCTCTGCATGATCATCAAGTAATCTTGTATTGGTTAAATATGTTGTAATCTATTGATATTTGAACAGGGCTAATATGACTGAGGAAACAACCTTCATATCAGTTCAATGTGGGCCAGAGGTCACTGTTGCTTTGTGTGTGCTTAGTGTTTCTGGTGCTTCTGCTCACGGTGAGCAGCTCGCTGAAGCTGCTGCGGCTCAACAGTGAGGAGCTGGCAGCTCCGCACAGATAAGTGGGCATGTACCCCAGGGGGCCAGAGACAGCCGAACCCTCAGTGGATGAGAAGTGTCTGTGCTGTCAGCTTTGGTCCCCAGCGTGGCCTCTCCTCCTTGGTCGCCCCTCCCGCCCCCAGCGAGCCCCTCCCTTACCCTTTGTGTGTGGACCCTGCTCCCTGTGGACTCGCCGCTCTCTGGCCTTTCACATGCGACTGTGTCCAATCACCCTGCTCACCCCCCTCTGAACCCAGAGCCTCCGTCTCCATCTCCAACCAGCTCCTGACGCTGAGAGAGAGAGACAGAGAGAAAGAGAGAAATGGCTTTCACAAGGTTGAAGAAAATGAATCGCTCGTATTAGAGATGATGATGAAAAAAGTGGACTGTACTGTCTAATGAGACATACTTGTACATCTAATGAGACTAAGTGATTATTGTTATCAATCTTACTAAGCCATATATTAACATTTAATAAATCAGTGATAAAACAATAAAGGCATGCTATGCAGGAATTGTCAGTTACTGTTTGTAAACAATGTCAGCAGTAAAAGGGAAAGTGAAACCAAACCCCACATTCACTCTTGTTTTGAAACCAGCTTTGTCCTCCTGGCGTTTCTCCTCACTATACTTGCAGTTTTTTTTGTAGCTTCCTCTTGGATGCGTGCTGTTTATGGTCTGGCACCTGTTCGCTACCTTTGTACGAGTCCCAGCCCCACCTGCTTACTGCGCCAATGAACATCCCAACCACAGCAAAGTTAGAAGAAATTAAGAAAATACAGGCAGAGTCTCTGCCAGGTTGTGAAAAATCCATTTGCCTGGTCAATATCCTCAGTCTACCTGCAGTTATACATGTTAATGAATCACCTTGGCCAAGGGCATGGGTTTTGTTTCAACACTGGGTGTGATGAAACGAGGGATTTGTGGCTCCACTACTGGGAAATATTGAGCATCATTCTGCATTACTGCATTCTGGTAAATTTTTATGCACCAATTTGTGCATTTTCTGCATCAATCTGCATCAATTTATGGTGCTAATGTCTTTATTATAGTCATAATATAAGTCCTCTGCTATTTTCACATTTTTATGGGGGAAGAAAAATGCACATTAAAAATAGTGAAGTGGACATGTCCCCCTGAGTTGTCAGGAAGTTGAAGGGCGGTGGATGGCGTGACACCCAGGTGAGACGGCTGCCAAGCTGTAGACACTGTTTGAGAGACCAACAAATAATGAAACCGGTTGTATTTTAGCTGTATTTCCAGGAGCTTTGCAGGCTCCAAACATGAGTGTTTTTAGCGACCCATCTATGCTTTTGTCACACAGAGACATTGCTGTTTTTCTGACCAGGATTGTGCCCCTAAAACCAGGTATTTTAAGCCAACATATAATCTTTTCCTGACCATAGCCCATTGTTTTTTTGCCTAAACCTATCCTTGGTTTGCAGAAACGTACAATGCCAACATTTTTTCTGGCGACTGGGTTGGTTTATTACATTTATAAAACCCCTGTTAAAACTCATAAAGCTTTTGTAATGTATGACATTAGAAAGTGGTGCTGATAAGTGACTTCACAGTATGTAGAGAAAAAATACACTCTTCGTAGTGACAGAAAATTGGCAAAAAGATAGTTCTGTCCAACTGTGAAAACAGAGTTGAGGCATCCGTCCTTCAACAGTCCCGTCTCCACCACCTCCTCCATCTTGTTTTCCCTCTCCTCCTGTGTCAGAGGTTTGCTGGTTTGTTGGCTTTGGCCCTGACCGCCTGAAGGCTCGCACTGGGTCGACCCAGCCTCAGGAGGATTGGATCACACCTTCCATAGGAGTCAGCTGTCAGATGGTGAGCTGCACCTGCTGTCTAAAGCAGGGTGGGCCCGCCGCCGCCACCACCCGGCCAATGCTGGAGCACATAATTACTGCCTCAAAGATGATTATGCTGTTTACTCATGCCCATACGCACAACAGATGACTGTTTCACACTCCCAGCTCCCTCTCCCCCGCCTCTCTATGAAGGCGTTTCACCTAGTGATGAGGAAATAGCTGCAGCCAACCAACATTCAGCCCATCCGAGCAACAGGTCTGATGCCAGAAATGACCCGTAGCTATTAGCTGTTCAAACATCCCCCTCCCACATAACTTTATTCAGTTCAATGGGACCAGTGAGAGCTGGTTAAATCTACAAGGCACAGTGTATGCCACTGAAAAATGAGAACTGCCTTTATGGCTTTGAGGCTGTAGATGGAACTGTCGGTCCTCAACAGAGATGTAGATTTACTGAGTTAATCAAGCTTTAGGTATAAACAATATACACTTGTGCAGACACCTGACTGTTTTTATTCTGGTCTTGTTAATAACAAAAAGTCTTCCAGTAATCAGAGTGTGCAGTAAGAGACAAAGAAAATTAACCTTGAAAGAAATTCTTGAAGTGAAACTTACATGCATGCATGTCAGGGATAGTCAGTTAAACTTAGTTTAAGTCAAATGTTCATCTTTGCTGTAAAGATTGTTCACCTTTGCAGTCTGACAGAAATGTCAGTGACATGAATCCTTTGTACTCATCTCAAGGTGATGCCAGTAATGAAGATTAAGGAAGTGTTTCTAGAAATATAATTAGTATTGTTTACATGTGTGGTAGGTTTTCTCATGATGATCACCTGCCTGCATGAGATAACAGTTTACTGGACATCACAGATAAAACCTTGTTATTTTATCCCATCCCTGCTTATTATAATTGCTAAAACAAACAACCTTAATATGTGTATGTAGCAATTGTTAGAAAGATGACATATTTCTTTATAGTGTTCAACTACTTCACAACTAATGAACTAATACATCTATTTATTATATCATGACATTTAATTTTGGATTAGTGTTCACTGGTGTAATTTGGGTTGTAAGATTTTTATTATGAAATTATATAGATGTGTCTGTCTTGGTCAAGAAATAAGTGTCCACTATGTAAGTCCATTGTTTCAGTACATCAATGAATAAGATCATTGATCCATCCCAATTAAGCCCGTATTGTGATGTGAATGAGCATCAAACAAAGGGAAGAATGATATCAGGTGGATTCACCTTTATATGTTAACAATGAGTCTAACAGGTAGGTGTGCACAGAGGAGGAAGGAGGAAGTTTTTTTTCTTTCTCGTTAGACTGTAAAACTTGTTAATGCACAATCTATATGGGTAACACCCCCTCCTCTCTCTCTCCCTCCCCTCTCCAGGAGCCGTATTGAGCTGTGGGGCTGGGACATTCCTGGTTTGAAGACCAGCTTCGCCGCTGCCATGATTTGCTGAGCAATTCGACACTGGCTTCAAAGATGCGTGTGTGGAAGAGGCAGCGGTAGAGAGAGACGGAGACCGAGAGCTGGCGGAGAAGTTACAATAACGGGTTAGACAGAGTGTATGTGCCCACCGAACCGGGACGTAACGCTTTTATCCAAACACGCGGACTCCAAACTTCCCAAGAGAAAACTCTCCACCACTTCAACTCAAGTTTAGAACAGGGGGAGTTGTCGCACCTTGGCCCCGAAGCCTTCGCTGCTCCGCGGGTCTGAAAACTCTCTTTCCCCCTGCACCTCCGGCTGTTTTCATGTTCCTCCCGTCGTCTTGCACTTTGAGCCCGTGTCTAATGGAGGGCCCCGTACGGATATGCCTCCAGAAGAATGCGTTTTGCTGCTAATTCACCCGACGGCTCGCAGCTTTTGCCCTCCTGCAAGAGAGGTAAGGACGGACTGAGGGGAGGCAGACAAGGGAGTCCCGGGCCGGCTGGCTGGGAGCGGGTTTGGGGAGGCTTCGGTGTGCGCACCAGGCCAGCTGGTCTTCTCTGGGAACAACAAAGAAAAAGTGACGCTCAAAGAAACAGAGAGCTCCGAAGTAGCAGTTTAATCTGTACCCTAAATATTACTATGTGTTTTTTAAACTTTGTATAGTAGTGAAAGTGGAGACCAGAAGCACGGAGAGGCAGAACATGCTCCGTCTGTGTGGCAGTCTGGTAAACGGGGGCGCCCGTGTACGAATATTAATATTATGTTCATGAATTAACTGTCCACATAGAGACAACATCTACATTTATTACATTTTGACTCTAGATAATTACTTTTATTGATTACATTTGCTCATTTAACCTCATTGCAATGATAACACTTTGATTATTGAAAATTAGATTTTTCTACATTAGTTTCCATGAAGTGTCAGAATAGAATTGTGCACTTAAGTTATGATTTTGTTTACTTCAGGCGACATCTTTGTTTGATTATAATCTACAGACAGAAAAAAAAGTTAATACAAGACTCAAAAACACTTAGTGAAAAACCATGCTTTGTGTTTTCACCCCAAAGCATTTAGATTAGCATTATTATTCAGCAGTTATCTGTTATCTATTCTGACACAGCTCAGTGCACTGTGTTGTCTCAGAGGTGAATGAAACACATAAATATTTGCTTGGTAAATAGCTATAGAAGGCAGAGGCACTGCACTTAACATCCCAGTTGAAAACAGATGGCCTGTGGCTGCGTTTCTGCTTTGAAAGATGAAAGAACATTTTTTGAAATGGCAAATATGTCCCTCCAGTGACACACTGGTGTCATAGTCATAAAAGGTGAAAATGGACTGGGGATAAGTAAAGCACTGCTTTGTTCTAAAGTTGTACTTATCTTATGGATCCGCTTTGGGAGCCAACTGTCTGCCACACTTACCACTGTGCAGAAACATAGTGGCTTAGACTAATATTTGAAGTTGTGTTTTTTTCCCCCCTCTCTCCAAAGACAGAGAGCCTTTATTGTTTTAGATAAATCCCCTGAGGGTGTCATAAATGTCGGTTTGGTAAATCAGTGTTGGTATTGCTGTAAAATTTGGCAAGTGCACAAATAGTTGTGCAAAGCACATAATAGCAACTACCTGCCTATGAAGGTGTCATTGTTTACTGATTAGGAACGGATTTTTGATTTGGGATTAGTTTAGATACATAAATGATAAAAAAACACTAGTGGTGAAGGGAAATCTTAAAAACATTGTAAAATACAGATGTGTAAGCAGGCTGATCAAGACCATCAAACTGCTTTTGCTTTGTTCCTGTTGGCTCTATTTCACATCTTCAAAGTCTCACCCTTTCCTTCATTGTGGGAAGTATTTCATAAACAAGAAATGTTTTTGATGTGTCAAAAAATGCCCTCACTAACAGCGTATGACTGAGTGTGCAAGTGTGTGCATGAGCTTTTTCTGCTCAGGTCTTGGTTTGTTGTGATCTGCACCGCTGCACTTCAGGAACTTTGAGGAAGACAACTTCAAACTTAATAGTTTTTGAGTCATAGGCAGACTTTTTAAACATTTAACATTAATCCACATTATTAAATTTGAAATACCTTTTTTTTCAATACCAAAGAAGTGAATGCAGTTTTGTTTTGCATTGCTAAAACATTTTTTTGTAAAGTACATCATATACTCATCATGCAGATATAAATGTAAGAGGCACCAAATATGTTGAGGATTGTAAATATACTATCAATAACAATCCAAGGTGAGACTTCTGCTATGCTCTTAAAGAGCACAAATAAAGAGGATGACAGAGTAAAAGTCATTGTAATGATGTGGCTGCACAGACAAGTTCCTCACTTCTATCCCTCAAGTAATTTCCTCTGTCTGCTGTTCGCCCCGATCATCAGAGCTTCACAGGGACTTTTGTTACATAGGGGTAACTCTCAGAAAACTGAACACTTAAAAGTTATCGAGAACAAAGTCTTGAATCCCTCTCGAATGCATGACATCCAGTCAGTGGGACACACATGGCTGCTCTCAGATAAAACACTTTCAAGTTCAAACAGTTGCTCTTGCATTGTTGCGTCGGTGGGGGACAAGAAGACACTTCCGATGCCTTTCAAATCCTTTTAGTGCTCCCCAATATTGGGTGAGCTTTTGACAGGGGCAGAGAGAGATTTGCTCTTTGTGTTAAGGGACGGATGCTGACGGCATTCATTTTAAAGGAGAAATCCTCCCTCAGGTTTTGATACTGAGTCTGTTCAAGGAGTTTTTTTAGTAAGGTGTTGTAATTTATTTTTCCTGCCTCCAAACTGCCTCGCTCTAACTCAATTCAGTCCACGATTTCCCACTTTTCCTTGAATATCTTTCTTCCTCACTCTAACTACTGCTGCATTGGCTGCATTGCATTCTGGTCAGTCTGTGGAGAAATTGGTTGTCCTTTGGCAACTTAAGCATCCTGTTGTTAGGCATTTTTTTCATAGAATATATAAAAATACTCTTTTGAACAACAAACTAGACCCATAAATCCATGCTTCAGTACCAAGAACTGGTGGATTTAAAGCTGAACATAAAGACTGCGGAGTATTTTTAGTATAACTGAACATGTTGGGATTGTGTGGGATTTTCCCCACAGCAACTACATATTGGTAATGTGATGGAAGTAGACAATGACTGAGCTTCAGAGCCATGTTTTTGTTTTCACAGCATTTTTTTTGTGACTCGTAGGGGAATTAATGAACCAATAGTGGCCCGGCTCTTATCAGACAGACCCGAACAAAGCACAACTATGCCATTAAGCGAGCTCGAATAATGTTTGAGCCATTAGGGTGCTCGCTAATGATAAACACATGTTGCTGTAGGAGAACTATGTTAAGTGGGCAATTTGAATGTAAGCATGTGTAATGATACCAGCCGCTGCTCTCATAATGGCTCTTTTGATTTTTCTGATGCAGTATTATAATCACACAACCACATGCACACCAACAATGACAAATAATTGTTGAATAGTAGCAGTAAACGTCTTGTGTTTCCATAGTAACAATCAGGTTTCATTGAAGGTAAAACCAGAAAGTGAGGTTAAAAAAAAAAAAATCTCGAGTTTTGGTTTTGAAATAAAACTTTTTGTTCGTAATGATGCAACTAGTTGATCAGTTAACTGACAGACAATCAATCGGCGACGTCTTTTGATAACTTCGGGGTATAGTTATCAAAAGTTTATAGAATGAACAAAACCCCCAAAAATAGTTGACAGTTGCACCCCTATTTTCAGCTTAAAAAATTTCAGTGATGGTTAAGTGGATGAATGTCTATCAGAGGTCAGTGTGGCGGGAGAGGGTGTGTCTGAATTCATGACTTAAGTGTATTTTGGGCACGTCCCACATTCTGCCGTTTTCCAGGCCATACAGATGTAAGGGCCAGGCAGCAAACCTCAGCCCTGGCCCTGAAGCAAATGGAAAAGAATTTAAAACCTAAATCATAATGTGGTTTGGTTGTTTATTTGGTTTTTATTTGGTTGTGATTGATTGCTCCAAAGGATCAACCTTTGGCTGAGAAAAATGTTCAGAGAGTCATAAAACAGGAGACAAACCTAATTTTTTAGCAGCCACCTTATTTTTCATTATCATCACAATATTGTGACAGCTGTAATTAGGTCTTAGTCGTTTTGTAAATCTCTGATGGCTAATCCATTTCAGCGTCTTAGTATAATAAAGTAGAATTTAGTGGACTGTTGTATAGTTGGTTTTTGACCCTCCAAGCAACTTAAAAACTAAAACCTGGCTTGTTTTGAACTCTTGACACATAGCCCTCCTTTTACTCTCATTGCTCAGGGATTGAGTCATACTGCAGCCTTTTTCCCATTTTCTAATGCTGGCCTTTACTCTGCGAGTTTCAGCTCCCATTCGTCAAGGACAGAGCCAGAGCTCAGGCCCCATTAGATGGACAGAGGGGAGTTTTGGGCAGCATGCCAAAGAGCCCCCATGTTCAAGGAGCCAGGGGGTGCTGATTGACAATACCCAGCAGCCATAAGCAGGGGGTCGATGGGAAAGATGGGCAGGTCGGAGAAAGAGTTTGAGTTCTCGTGACTGCTGGGTTGGTGAGTGCACCCTGCAGCTGCAGTGCTAACAAAAAAAGACTTCACTTTCCACCCGCCGTTTCCCTCCCTAAATTTATTCTAGGGACAAGCTGTGAGTGGAATTGGATAAATTGAAGCAGTGTTGAAGAAGCCGTGAAGGCAAATGCAGTAGCTGAAGGTGTCACTTGTGTTTATATGAAGCTGTCATTGGTAGCACTTCTTATCTGCTCTGAGCTCACACTGTCATTATTTTAACTACACAATGCATATGTCTCTCAGTGGGACCCCCTTCCCGTTTTCTTCCATGTCCCCCTACTCTGACAGATGATCCAAACAGCCCGGCACTGACTCGCTTTACTATGCAAGCATGTTACTCCAGCAGGTTACAGATAGGCTGCATGCTTCCTCCCGTACAACTCCTCTGAAATGTCAAAGGTGAGCCGACTGTAGTCCGATGTGTACACCAGCTTTCAACAGATGGTCGTATTGAGTTTCTAAAAATTCAGAACCTTGAAGGACCTGAAACTGGATAATGACTTTCGAGAGATTTGAGAAATGAAATGAGAAACATCAGGGCGTAATTGTTAAGACAAACAAACAGTTTTTGGAGCAGCAGAAACAGATGTTCCAGCCAGCCACCGAAATGCAGTGGGATGAAGCCGTACAGGCTGGAGATAGGCAGGCTGAGGAGGTCTGCTTCTTCTCTGAAGATGGCTTGTTTTCTGTTAATGTAATGGAAATACAGTCCTCGACTAAATATATATGTCTGTGTTCTTAATATGATAAGGGAATGTAAACTAATACCCCACACAGTGCTATTGAGGAAAAACACACTGTCCAGGCGGTTACAGATAATGAAAATACCTCAACAGCAGATGAACAAGAGCAGTTTGTGTGACTCAGAAGGACACAGTTTGATAAACACCGTAACTTTTACTGTAGGATGAAATATTATACATAGATGGAAAGACCAAAAGGTTACAACAGACTGTGAAATACTTTGTTCCGAGCCGTTTGAAGCACGCTGCGAGTCTTTTTTAGCCATACAGTCTGAAGTTTGTTACTTCTATATATGCCTTTTTATTATGTGCTTATAATCATTTGATGGTATGCTTTTAGGCTTATGCAGCTATATGTGCCTTCAACATGATGCAGAACACCACATGCATGAGAGAGAACAAAAAGTTCCCCGAGAGGGTTTGACGTGGCATTTTACACAACGCTCATCTCTCGCCAAAACCAACAATTTTTCTCATAATTGTCGTGCAAATATATGATGAGACCCATTGTTTTGTAGCCTTGTCTTGTGTAGTATTCTTAATGATTCCTCAGCCCTAGGGAAGATTTCAGGGAGTGAACTTCTGAACCGGACCCTCGCTGACAGCTCTCACAGCAAAGTATTTCAGAACATTGGAGGGGATTTTTTTTTTTTTTGCATCCTCAGCGTCTTCCTGTTTGCAAGATTCATTTCTTTTTCCCTTCCTGAAACTGACCCTACAAAATATGCCTGACTTAGTCCGTCACCTCAGTGTGGGCCCCCAAGAGTTAGAGTCTTTTCTTCCTGAAACTGTGAGCAACCACAGCTTTCTATTTCAAATGCTGAACCAATAAGTCACATCTGACATGGGTTTTCTGCGAACCAGAATGTGTGTGCTGTTGAAAAGCCAGCGCAAGGATCAGCAAGACTATATTAAGGCAAAACTAGTGGCTGGCACTCCCCTCTGGCTGACAAACAGGCTACTTGTTTGAAGGGCTGTTTTTCTCCCAGATCAGAGTGTGAGGCAGTGTGGGTACTGCTGCTGCCTGCCTCTGGGTCTGTGGTTATGGGTGCCATTTTGGGCCTTCCCTACTACAAGATGTAGCCCCTTAGGGAGCAATGGAACCCCTTATTTATGGAAGATATTCAAAGTGAGTGCAGGAATCTGAGCCAGAAGGATAAAACATGGTTGGTTCAGCCTTCTGCATTGTTCTGGGAAGATTGTAGCAGATACTCAGCATACTGTGGGATGTATTTCTGCCTTGTGATGACTGAAAACACATCTCTGGTTTGACTAACTCTCATCAAGTGAAATAAATCACTGTCATCTCTCTGTGGTGCTCTTACAGTAGCAAACACACACAAACCTATGCACTGAGTTACCATACGCCATGGTTTCTGTATTATTGCTATGTTTTGCTGTTGTCATGAGGTTGTGTTTCTCTTGGCGCCTTCAGGGCACTACGTCATCTGCCAAAAGCTCTTCTCACCTCCAATGCTGCAGCAAGGAGCAGCCCGGACCCTAAATATGTTGCAGAGTTTTTTTTTAAGATTTGACCAAGAGCCAGAAGCGGAAACTTAGATGGTGCGTGTGTTGACGTATCACCACCAAGTTTGTTTTGTGATCACTTGATTGCCGCATAACAAGCGTGGAGTGTTACAAGGCGAGATGGATAAACATTTAGACAAACTAAATAAAGCATTTACACACTCTGTTTGGGACTGCATATTTATTTTTGGGGTCTTCAAACTTGTACGTACAAGGGAGCTGGTTTGTTTGTTTGGGTTTTTGCAAGAGATTTGTGGAGTTGGTGAAGAAGACTAATTATATTTTAACCTTTTTTACACGTGTTTGTTTTTGTTCTGCCGGCTGGGTGTGGAGTTAAGCAACACTCTCTGTCCCCATATATTCTCCCTCTGTGAATATATGGCCATCACTCTAATATATTTGCAGATGAAATTTATCATTCTGAGAAATGAAAATACTGTGTGTACTTTTCTTTCTCACGCCTCTCAAGTGACAAACAAAGAAGAGGCGAACACCCTGAAAGCAGCCTAGTTTTATTTGTGGTTGGTTTTAAATAGTGACTTTGCAAAACTGAGTTTCTTGTTAGGATCTATTTGGACACCCTGTCATTTTGTTTTTGTTGCACATGTTTGAAATTACATTATTTAATATATGTTTTAGTTTGAAAGTACTTTTGGTCGACAGCCAGGGACCTATCAGGAGGAGACTGAACAGAAACTGTTGTCTGCGTCTTCGCCGCTTGTTGCCGTAGAGACACAGGCAGTGATGGAATCCAGGAGAGTTGGGGAGGGACGACAGAGTGAGGGGAGAAAGGGTGGGGGCAGCTGGATCAGATCACTGTATGCCCGTCGTGCACAGCCCACACAACAGCATTTAAAAACACAGATAGTGTCTTGACTCCCCCAGAGAAGGTGGACATTTTCAAGGCATTTGGCAAACTTGATAATTTTTCCCTCCCCTGCATCAACGTGTTTTCCCATCATCTCACTAATCAAGGCTGATATTGAGGAATGTGAATCTGTGGCCCTCCTCTGCTTCGGTGCCATGGCTGCACAATCCCAGCTCCTCTCTCGCTTGGCATGATGAATCAGACTCTTGGCACATGTTGGAGATCAGTGTTATAACACACCCTGCGGGCAAGACGGATTTCTTGTGCATTCCTCCTTTCCATCAGAATTACCTTTTCGTCCGAGCAGACGTTCCCCTGTGGGCTGAAAGGCCTGTGAAATCAGCCGGAAGGGCCCAGAGAGCTCTGACAATGGGGAAGGGTTGTTAGTTACATGCGCTTTGCAAAAGGTCTCGAGGTGGCCTTGTATGGTGGCGATACCCGGGGATCTGTTTCCAGTGTCCGAGGCTGCTATTGAGTTTCGGTCCTGTGGTTAATCCCGCTGTTCAGGACCTTGGGAAACAACCGTACCTCCCCACCCTCTTGTCCCTCCCCCTCACAGATTCCCAGGAAAAACAAGACATTGCAGAACAATCTCCAATTAAGATGGGTCTTACATACTGTACCATTCAGTCCCCACTCTCTCTCCCGTCTGTCTCAATCTTTCTACCTCCCCCCTTTCTCTCCCCTCCTCAGCTCTCTGTTTGTGTCCTCGGCCAACAAGCCTCGGGGTAGAATTAGCGCTGTCTCCCAGGTCCCGGCCCTGGCACTTCGGGAGGGTCGGGCTTTGGTGAACGGAGATGTTGGCGGGGGGAGGTGAAGGGAGGGGTCGGTGTGTGTCCTTGGTAAACAGGGCTTTGTGGGATGTGACTGTCTGATCCCCGGGGGCCTCTCCTTTCATTCCTCCTCTCTACTGATCCCACACCATGGCCGTGTTGTCAGGGCTGCGGCGTCTCTGAGTTCTGGGACCCGCTTGGCCCTGTCGTTACCCTGCGCCTCCCGGACTGTTTATGCTCTGTCCTCCTGCAGACACATGCACAGAGAGACAGCAGTGTCTGAAAAACAGACTGTCCTTGAAGATGTATCTCATTTGTTGTCTGCAGTCACAGTCACTTTAAATGATTTATTGAGGAGACTTGTATTAACTTTCTGCAGGATGTCAGGTTCAGGCGAGGGCAGTCATTTTGTATTATGGATCGACTTAACCCTTCGAATGTGATTTTCTCATTGTAAAACAAAGAGGACCCCTCTTCTCTCCTCTCCTAATTCCCTTATTTGATTCCAAATCATGTCTCTCTTTCTTTTTCTGTCTTTCTCTCCCCTTCTTCAGCTCACTCCCTTTCTCTAAGTCTGTCCCACTTTTAATAACGTCTCAGTCTTTAATCAGACAGAGTTAGGCCATACCAGAGGCCCAGTGTTTCCACTCATTAGTTTCCTCTGTGGCCCCGGGCTGCCTCAGTGGGCTCACCCAGACCAACAGAAGAAGCCCATAATGGTCCCCTAGAGTCTGTTCTCTCAGGAGGCTCTTCCCAAGTTTTTGGGCTGAGCTGAATGCAGTTAGGCTGAATCATCAGTCAGTTTTGGCAGACGTGGATGCGAGTTCAGCCATTATCTGTACGTCTATCTCTGAGCCAAATAAAGAGGGAGGAGAAATGAGTCGGGGCTTGGCAACTTTTCACCTCCCAGTGAATGTTTCACCTCTTTTTACCCTCATCTCCTTTTACTCCTCTCCCAGAGTTTTTCTTTCTATGTTCTCACATACGCTTCCCCCCATTGCCTCTCATCTTCTTGTTGTGAATTTATCTCCCATCTCTTGTGTGTGTGTCTTTCTCTGTCTCTTTCTGTGTGTCCGTGTCTCTCTCTCTCTTGCTCTCTCTCTCTCTGTCTGTGGAGCTGAGGAATGTGTGTGCTGCAGATCCTCTGTCCGTGAGATGTGGGGCGAGTGCAGACAGGTTTGGGGTATAGCATGTGAGTCAGCTTCAGCGCACAGGTCAGATTAGACCATCATACCAGAAAAGACTTGCTCATTCTCTTACACCCCATTGCTCCCTCACCCTGAACATCTTTAACTCTAACTCTGGGCTTTGTTCAATTCCACGCATTCTTTACAAGTTTCTCTTTTTTGAAGATGAACCTTTCTGATCTATTGGATTTATACCACTCTGGTATTGATTGGAGCTGCTTTATGATGTCTGCCATTTACTTTTATTCAGCTGTGCAGTCTTCTGAAGCAGAGAGGCCAGGCCCCTGCCTCAGTCAGCAGCACCAGTTGTGACCTGTTCCTCCTCTGCCCTCCAGGTCTTTGATGCTCCGCCGCGTTGCTTTGTCCCTGTTTACCCAATATGACAGCGATATGGGCCAGCCCCACATGCGGGCAGATGGGGCTTTAAGTAGTTCCTGCAGAGAGGAGACCAAAAAGAAGCGCAGGTGCTACCCCCCCCCCCCCCCCCCCCCCCAGAACTTGAACCCCTTTCCCTTCCCCGAGGGCAGCCTGTCAGTGTGTTTATTTTCTCTTGTATCATCACCAGGGATCCCTCTTGTCCTACCAGGGGATATATGGTGCTATTCCTGTGTCGAAGTTTTGTATAACTCCCGAGATGGATTAATAAAAGCGCTGCCTCTCAACAGTATATCTCTACTACAGATTCCTCTGGAAATAAGCATGACAGATAAACTACAAAAAATACAAAAAAAAAACTTCGCAAGATTGAGTGAGGGATACCAGCTGTCTAAGAAGACTGTTGTTATTTCTCGCTTTCACACACTTAAGCCAGGTGTCAGTCATATATTTCCCAAACATACATGGGTCAACCCCCACACCCCCGAAAAAATAGGAACTTTTCCACTTGAACTCACTGACACTAACCTCATTTATTTTCATAAACTGTCCCTGTGTCTGCATATCAGCTTTCAACGGTGCAGAGTCTGTTTTGTATGCTGGATGTCTCTTCAATTTATAGCTGGTCGATTCTGCCTTGAGAATGGCCATGCATCCATAACACAAGTGCAAAAACAGAGGGTAACACAAGATCAGATTTGGGATAGGAGGAGGAAATCTGGAACACAGGTTTTTTTTCCTTTAAGTAGTACAGTCTGGAGTTTTAGAAGGGGAGCAGGAGTGGAGTGAGGGAGTGGGCTGGCTGCAGATCAACATTGGACCAGAGGAGACGGCTCTCAGGCCGATCAGACTTCATTTGACAGGGACTTCCCCTTCGTCAAATGGCCACTCCAGCTTTTGTCTGGGCGTCTGCTCAGGAAGAAGCGGGACTTGCCTTTCCATGCAGCTGGTGCTGCCAGCATCAGGACGACTCTCTGTGATGAGGGATACAAGATATCCTCACAGTGTCTGTCTCCAGTGAGGCGGCTTCATGGTGGCGGATGTCAAGGGAAAGCCAAACAGATAAGAAGCAGGAATGATGCCCCTGTGTTTCCTTGTTGAGCCAGATTGATGGGCCAGATAGGTAGCTGTGTGTGTGTTTACACAAGGGCACCCAGTCAGAGCTGTAGTACCCAACTGCTACACCCATTGGGAGGAAGTAACTGGTTAAAATAAGAGAGAGAGAAAGGTGGATACAGAGAGCCCTCTCTCTAGTTACAGAATCAGCTCCGGTTTCACATCATACCATGTGCCAAGGTGCATTGCGCTTGGCTCTGCATTTTTATAGCGCTGTTGTTATTATTGTAATTATATATCATTATTCCGGCAGAGAGAGAAAGATAGTTTCCACTGATGATATGGGGGCAGTGTGCAGGGCCTGTTGCAACTCGTGGGATGGAGAAAAGCTAGCCTGCAAGATGTGGGTTTCATCTGCTTGAATGAGCATGCACATACTTAAACTGGGGCCTGAAATGCAGAGCATACAGCACATACATAACGTAGTATGTTCAATCCTGAAGTCAAAATTACAGATTGTTGCTCATTGTCGTCATTTTTGCAATTCAGTCAAAACAAGATGAACTTTGAACTGTGGAGGAATGAGAAAGATTTTTTTACCCTTTTAAGCACGTTTACACCTGTCTTGTAGGGAATGTTTGTTAATGTGTGTAAAAACAGTGAAAATGTGTGTGAGTGAAGCAGAGAGAGCTGGAGGTGACCTCTAGGGGCTGGTCCAGGGCCACCAGACACCCGCTGGTCCACCCTCTCTCTCTGCTCTTTCCTGACCTTTGAACTCAGGGTGAGAAGGGGGCGTGAGCCAGGAGCTGGGAGAGTTTATTATTTCCTGCCTCTTCTCTCCTCCTCCTCTTCCTCTCAGGATGAGAGGAGAGAGAGGGAGAGCAAGAAGAAGAGAGTGAGAATGAGTACATGGATTAAGCATCTGTATCTCATTGATGAGATCATAGAGGAACAAGCATCCCACTAGCATCTCTCACCTCTCAACTAGTGCTGACAGAATTAGTCTATCAGCAGAAAATGAATCAACAATAGTTCTGATAGCTGATTAATTGTCCAGGCATTGTATTGAGCAAAACATGGAGAACTTTTCCTTGTTCCACATTGTCAAATGTGAAGATTAGCTGCTTCTCTCCCTTTTTCATGATTGTAAATTGTATGTCTATGGGTTTTGAAGAAGTCATCTTGGAATCCAAGAAACTGGAAGGCAGTTTTCACGGCACATTTGTCGGCACATTTATCAATAATGAAATGAATTGTTTCTTGCAGCCCTACTGTAACCCATTGGGACCACGTTGTCAGGTGCTAAACAAATTGATCATCTTATGTGACAAACAAATGAAACAATGTTTTCGTAAAGAATGAGGGTTAGAAACCTGTTCAGCTTCAGCGAACCCACCTAGACATCATCCTTTTAATTTGACCCACCCTTCAGCCCAGGTCAGCCCTTCCGCTAATGTCTGCAAGCCACCGAAGCACCAGTGTGAATATCACAGCTGGACAGCCATTGTCCCTCCGGCCTCAGGCTCAAACCCTGGTAACCGACCAGGAACCTGGGATCAAAGCTTGCCCGGATTACTCTTAGAAAAAGGAGGAGGAGGTGCCGCAGTCAGAGGGGGTCGGGTTGAAAAGGATAGAGGAATGCTCCTAATTACGTGCCCTCCAGTGTGTCTGGGCCTGCACTTCAGGCTACAGTGAACCTATGAGGAAGCAACACAGTGTGACAAGAGAGTGATATTAAGAGTGAGGCGACAGTCTCTCCACGGCCACTCCATTAGCGGGAGATCTCTGCGGCCCAGTGGGAGAGAGAGGCAGGGGGGCAAAGAGGCTGGACATTCCAGCCTCCGTGGAGACACTGAAGTGGGTGAGAACAGGGGTCAGAGGAGAAGGTGGGAGGTGGAGATCAAGGAGTGTGTAAAGAGGATGTGTCGTGAAGATTAGAAGGATTGTCGTACAGGATTCATTTGGAACCTAATAGATTTTTTTTTCTCCGCACAGATCCACCTCTGAAATCCTCCTTTGGCTTGTTTTGTCATTTGTTTCTTTCTCATCCTCTTCATTTGCTTATGTGTATGCTGTCATGTTTCCACACAGAGCTCTGGTTTGACGTGTTTTTCCTCTCTGCTGTGTGTTGCAGGTTTGCTGAACAGACCAGGGCGTGTGCGCTGGGCAACACGGCTGCTGGCAGGGGTCAAAGTGCACCATGGACAGTGGCCTAAGGGTCCTCCTGTCCACTGTGCTGTGTCTCAGCCAGTCCCTGCTTATCAGCTGTTCATGTAAGTTGATGTCCTGCTCTCATCTTAACACGTGGAAGTGATGTGATCCCTTAATACTACTATTTGATTAAACCACAGACCATTATTAATATATTAACAATGGAGCAAATGATTATATCATATGAAAAGTGCCCTTCAAAGTAGCATGAAGCACGAAGATACTCACCAACTCTGCGGCTCAAAGCAGCTTTCGTGCATGCTTTCATCAGCAGCAGCATGGCAGCTGTGAAAGCAGAATAGCTCAGATAAACTCAATGTTCGCTACCTGCCTAACACCAAATGGAAGACAGATTAGCAGGTGAAGAAAGTGGTAATTATAGGAGCTAAAGAGCCAGATATTTTTCTCAAGAGTTGTTCGAGACCAAAGAGTAAAAAAGAGGGTAAAGCTTGGACTCACATTCATCCTGTGGCCATAAACATGACTCCAAATTAAGGCTAATGTTACTCTGTGTCTGCTGATTGTGTTAGGGTTGTGTTCTACAGCTGACTATGAAGTCCTCTGTTCCCAAGTGGCTAAAAAAGCAAATTATTGCAACTTTAAAGTAATTTTGATAGTATTTCTTTGGTTTGAAACATCTGGCACTAGGGTAGGTCTATCCTGTTGTACACAAAAATGCTAAAAAGCAGATAGGATGATAACCATCAGGTTAAACAAGGGCAAACAAGGGTGTCTCCTGAAAGTTAAACTTAAACTGGCAGTTCATCCCAAAATCAAAAATACAATGCTATTTATCAGTCTAGATTGTTTTGGTATGAGTTTCTGAGTGTTGGACATGTAATCCCTAGAGATGTCTGCCCTCTGTCCAATATAATGGAACTGGATGGCATTTGGCTTGTGGTGCTAAAAGTGTCAAAAAAGTATATTGAAAAACTCAACAGCAGTGTCTCTTTCCAGAAATCATGACTCGGTTACTCAAAATAATCCACAGACCTTGTTGTGAGCAGTTTCTTGTCCTTTCTACTGAACTAACCCCGCTAGTGCAGGAGGAAATGTGCACCTTTTACTAGCTCACCTAGCACTACTGAGCTAGCTAATATTACAGCTCAGCCAAAGAGGATGCCATTAATGTTCATATCTCACGCTGTCTCAAGCACAAGCCTCTCGTCCATAGGTAGATGCATGCTTCCTTCTGCGCAGTGATGCGGTTTGCCTCCAACACTCACAACAAAACAATCTAGCTTGTTAAATACACTACAGGTAAGAGGAAAAATATGTATTCTTGATTGTTGGGTGAAATGATCCTTTTAATCAGAAAAATGGATGAACGTGTCCACATTGTACTGATAATAGTCCAATTTCATTTGTATGGCTAAAACTAGTCTCGCCACCAGACAATCAGAGATCTCCGCCTTCTGATAGTCTGGGGACACTCCTTTCTAAAGTGTGTTAAGCACACTAAAGCAACGCCTCTTGCATTTTTGAAAAGGACACGCCCTCCCGGAAATGTGCGCTCCCCCTTTTCTCGTCTGCAAGGAAACAAACAAACAGAGAGCTTGAAAATGGATGCCGAGAGATTTAACTCCGTTTTATCAAACGTGTGCTCAGTCCACAAGATTGTGGAAATGAAGGACTTACAGCGACTTGAGCCATTTTGTACCGCTACTCGTGTTTCTAGTCGGACTATGTTTACAAGCACAAGAGCTCAGCGAGCCACCGAAGGGCCACCCTGCAGATTTACTATTGGTTCTGCAACGTAGGGAGTTTTTTTAAACTCTGAAATTGTATCCGCCCATCCAAACACAAAATCAGGGAGAAAGTCATCAGTCTTTAGTTAAGCAAAGCGTCTAAAGACTGACTTGTGAGTCTAGGCTAAAACAGCTCAGACAATACTCTTCCGAGCCTGAGACATTGCATAGTAAAAGGATCACTTCACCCAAAGTACCAAAAAACATTTTTGTATTAGATATCTGCAAAACTATCTCCATGACATTAGGGTATTTCCATTTTTTGAGCAGCTCTATTATATTGCTCCGGGCAGAGGCAAACCAATATCTGCATGAGAATGTGTTTTATAATTTCGCCTAACCAAGCATCTATAACAAAATGACTGATTCAACATTCTGAACCTATTTTTCTCTTCTGTGTCCTCACCAGCTCAATATCCCTCTTTCCGCTCTGAGCCTGCCTCCTTGGTTCAGAGTCAAGGCTCTGTTGCTCGTCTACTCTGCTTAGTAAGTCCTCCATCAGCAGTGGTTTTCTGGCGCTTCAGAGGCCGTCCCCTGGACCAGGGCACCCTGCCTGGTGTGGAGCTCAATGAGGGATCCCTAACCATCTCCTCCCTTAATCCCAGCCATGTTGGCATCTTTCAGTGTGTGGCACGCTTAGACAATGGGCCGGCCATCGTCAGCCGCTACGCGCGTGTGGCCATAGCAGGTACGGATACAGATAATTACCCTTCTGTGCATACTTCTACTCACTTCAAAGCAGAGGGGTAAAAAAAGAGAGGAAGTTGCCTTGAGAAAAGGAAGGCCATTTTGTGAGTGTTGAACACTTAGAAAGAATGCCTGTCCTCGGCTGCCTGCTGCTGAGTGGCGGAGGGGAAGGAAGCAGTAGGAGGTTTTACTCAGGCACCCTTCCAAATGCCTCTTGACCGGTATCCTTAATGAGCCTTGGGCTTTCCTGTGTAGTGTGTTATGTTCCTGCTGGGATGCTGCTTGCTGTTGGACACTACGCTAAGGGGTTGACCCTGATCTGGAACTGTATCAAGCATGAATAGAATCACTCCTTGCAACAATAAACAAACCCAGTGATCCAACACAAACAGCTCAACTCAAGTAGCGCTGTTCGCTGTCATTCCTGACTGCTGATGCTCAGCTCACATTAAATTTCCAATATTATGCACAGAAAGTGAGTTGAGCTAAAGGAGTCTTCTTTTTCTTTGTCACTGCAGAAATATCAGAATATGAAGATGGCCGACGGCGGTCATTATCAGTGCAGGAAGGGAGCACTGTTCTTCTAGAGTGTCCTCTACCGCACAGCATCCCTCCAGCTGTTCCTAGACTGAGAGTGCGAGGGGAGTGGATAGAAGCGTCAACAGGTTTGTTTGAGACCTAACTGTAAATAATGAGTACTTGTGCATAGATGTGATAAAGCTTCTTGACATATCAGTTTTTTCTTTGCCACAAAAATCAGCAAAAACAGACATTTTCATTTGGTTATTTTATATCACCATATAAAATCACATGTACCAAGAATTATCATCTTGTTTGTTGTTCACCTTCCCTGGTGTAATACACACTATCTTAATACTGGTGGAGGTTCTCTGTGCTATTACTGAAACTGCTGTTTCCCTCTTTTTTCAGATGACTATTTAGTTCTTCCATCTGGAAACCTCCAGATAATCTCTGTTTCAGACCAGCACCAGGGCATGTATAAATGTGGTGCATTCAACCCTGTTACTGGGGAAACTGTCATGCAGCCTCATGGTACTAAGCTGTCAGTGAAACGTAAGTCTGAAGACGTTAAATTTTAAGATTGAGAAGTTTTGATATCTCAGTTGCATGTTCTGTTATCATCTGCTGATGTCGTTCTTTTGTTTCTTTAGATTCAGACTCCTCCCACTCAGTGCGAATAGTTTACCCCATTACCCCAAGGACTGTGTTGGTGCAGCAGTCACAGCCGCTGACACTGGAGTGTATCGTGTCTGGTAGTCCTGCACCAGTGGCAAAATGGTTTAAGAATGGTAAGGAGGTCACACCAGGGCCTTCTCACCAACGACAGCACAACAACCTGGCCTTCAATGCGGTGACGAGGAGCGATGAAGGGAGTTACACCTGTGCTGCTGAGACCAAGCAAGGGACTCTGATCAGCGCTAACTATACTGTGAATGTTCTTGGTAAGAAAAGCAAAAGAAAGGATGTTGGGGTGTGGGGATTGTTTGTAGCAGACCTTAGGGTGATGCTAATCTTTCTCCCTCTCCTCTACAGAGCCTGCATCTATCACAGAGGGCCTGAACAACCAGTTTGTCTCCCCTGGCTCCTCTGCTCATTTTAGCTGTGTAGCAAAAGGAAACCCTTACCCAAACATCACCTGGCTGTTCAACGCTGACCCCATCACTCCATCGCCCCACTTTCAGGTCTCTGGATCCTCACTTGTTATTACAGACGTGACACTACAGGATGAGGGCGTGTTTCAGTGTTTGCTGGACAATGGGATTGGCTCGGCACAGTCATATGGAATGCTTACGACGCTATCAGGTATGTATCCGTCATAGTAAACCCATTTGTTTCTTGGCTTTAATACAGAGCTTTCTCAACTTGTTTTTTATTAGTAATAAAAACCTTGATCTTTCAACCCACAAAATGCCTTAAATTGCTTACAGAAATGCAGGCAACAAATAATGAAATGCCCAAGAAAGAGGTCCAAAGACACAGTGTTTGGGGGCAAGGGGTTTCACTGATTAATCTGTCAAAAATGATTGTTTAATTAAGCAGTTAAGAGTGAGTTAATGTATGCCCCTCATGTGTAGTATCGTAGTCCAAAACCCATGGATATTCAATTGACAATGATATAAAACAGAAAATCAGCAAATCCTCCACATTTAGGCTGGTGGAACCAGATAATGTGTAACTTTTCTGTTTCATAAATAAGTTAAACAACAACCAAAATTGTTGTTGATCGTTTTCAAGTAACTCAATGCTACTGTTCCCACTGTTCCCCTTTTATTTCCCCTTTCATTCCACACAAAGGATGATAAAACTGGATCCAGTGCCACATTGTCACTTTACTGTAAGATCATGACCAACCTCACAACATGTGCGCCAACACTGTAGGGCTCGCAGATCTCAAGAGTTTACAGATACAAAAGTGAGCATTTTGAGAAATGCCACTTACTTGTAAATTGTTATCGAAACTGTTGCTAGTGTTGGAAAGGGTTAAGGCATCTCACCAGGCGGGATATCTGTGTGCCTGCACATACAGTATCTGCAGGGAGTCCTTGCTCTTTGAGTGTGAATGTGTGTGTGTTTCTTAGGGCTGGTAGGAGAGGCTTAGCCAAGGCCGCCCTCCTCCTGAGCCTTGAACTGAGCTTGAGCGTGAGAGTGAGCTTTGTGCACGCCGTCGGGGATAAGCCCCCGGACACTGGAATGTAAGGAGTAGCCATGGAGGGTTATGACGAGGACCAGACCACCCAGCTGTCAACATCATACACAACTGCCTTTTATTTATTAACACATCACAACGCTCCCCCCTCCTGCCCCAAGCCTCCCCTCTTCTCCCTCCCCAGCCGCTCTACGCCAGGGCCCCATTCCTCAGCTCACCCCTCTATCTGTAGAATGATTAATACAGCTACATGTGGTACATAGGGAGTACAAATCAGACAGGATCAGGCAGGTTCACTCCAAAACATTTGCTCCCAGACTCCAGGAAGAAGAATGAGATTTAATATCTTTTGCTGCAGATATACACAAAACAGAGTATAAGGGCCGATAAGCAGGATATGCCCAGCAGAGGTAAACACACTGAGGTCAGTTTGTGCTCAGTTGTTTTTTAGGTACTGTGCACCAGAGCTTATCAAATGCCCTTTGCATTCGCAGTAAACAATATTGCTGATGTGAGTAGTCTGTTATTATTAGTAATTAATCACAGAGAGCAATCTGAAATGTATTTGGTTTTCTGTTTGGTATCGTTGTTTCCATCGCCATAGCAACTCTGCGCTTTCATCTGTTAAGTGGGATGAACCACAGCAGAGATGTGGTGTCCTTATTCTGTCATGCCACTGGCTGTTTGCTCCCCTCTCCCACTTGACTAAGCTAGCAGCCCCCCTATAGATACAAGTGCTGAAATTATTATACGTGATTGACCAAAAATGTATAAAGAACAGTTGTGATAATCCATAAATATGTTAATTAATGAGCCTTTGTCTGTTTTTATTATTGTTCATTGAATATATTTAGATTTTGACTGCCGGTCTGACAAAATAAGCATTTTGAAGACATCACCTTGGACTTTTTTTTAACATGTTCTAAACCAAATGAATAACTGATTAATTGTGGGTGAGAATAATCATTAGTTGCCACCTTCTCACCACACCAGGAAAGAGCATTTCTTGATGTCCAGCCAGGACTATAAAAAGTACCTTCACTTGTCCTCCAATAAGCCGAACTCTGTCCAAACTGAGTCTCTCGTCTCTGCCGGTAATCCTTTATGATTTACTTTAACATTTACTCCCAGGTGTTCATCTCTAATGGACTGACCTTTTTCTGGGAAGGTCCTGGCAGCGAATCCCTGTCCAGGTGTAGTTGCACTTACTCAAGATATATCACTCCTCTCCATCAAGACTGTGAGGACGCTGTGGCCTTAATTGCCTCCTCCTGTATCAGTGTGTCGGAGGAGGAGCCCCGGCTGTGGTTACGCTATGAGTCAGAGCTGTGGAGAGGGCAGAGGGAGGGAACGAGCAGGAGAGTGTGTTGGACTGGATGTAGTGCTGGGGTCTGATTCTCTCCGGTATTTTAATGGTTGGCGTGTGGAATGTGTGGCAGCTGGCCGCAGTCCCAGGATCAGGTCTAGTGTTACCAGCTCCGGGCCTGTTTGTTTTACAAAGTGAACCGGTGCCGCACACAAAACAGCCCGAAACTGGACCCAGGACCCTGCAGTGTGCCCCTGTGGCAAGCCTCACCGCTTTAACCTCCTTACTCACTTGTTTAGGTTTTAATATTCAATTATGGTGCTCTTTGACCTCAGTGGTGTGGCTCAGAGTCGAGCAGTCCCTGCTCCTGTGGGCTGTCCTCCAAACGTCTGTGAAAAATTCCACCCAGGCTCTGCCAAACCGGTGTCAGCCATAATAAGGCTCCCAGCTTGCATGATTCGCCCAGGTGGACCGCTCTGGCTCTGGCGAAGATTTAATGAAAAAAACAAACAAAGCATGATTATGTAGTGCTGCAGCGATCCAGGTTTTTCTTGTTATTTTATGTAGATTAAAAGGCTTGTTCCAAATGTAAAACTTTCCAGGACTGGTTGTCCTCTGTGGACATGTAGGGCCACCTTGGTTAGTCACTGACTGAGTAACTTTGTTGCCATTGCTTCACCCTTTTTAACACTGTGCATTGCCCAGTAACAGTTTTTTTTAAAATCATGCAGTGTCCATATATGATTGATTAGTTACACTTAGGGATTTAATAATATATTTAATATAGATTTACTATAATATATTATATATAATATGTTTGCATAATCCAAAAAATTAAATGGCTCTCTGAAGTCTCATCTTATTTCAAAAATCTACAACAAGACTTTGTTAAGTTGTCTACATTTGGAGTACGTTAACTACCACAAGGTTCAGACTTTTCCTCTAAACGTCCAGACCTTTTTATTCATTAGTTTAGTTGTAGTGTAGTGTAGTGTTGTAAAAAATAGGGCTGCAACTAATGATCACTTTCATTGTCGATTAATCTGTCGCTTATTTTCTCAATTTAACTAGTAGTTCTTTGGTCCATAAAATGTCGGAAAATGGTGAAAAATGTAGATCGGTGTTTCCCAGACATCTTCAGCTCTCTTGTTTTGTCCACAAAAAAAAGAGGAAAAAAAAGACATTCAGTTTACTGTCGTAGATGAGTAAAGAAAACAGTAAAATATTTACATTTAAGAATCTGGAATCAGTGAACTTTGACTTAAAAAAAACACACCAAAAAAATACCGTACTCAATCTGATTAATTGATTATCAGATTTGCTAGCAATTTATTTAATAGTTGACATCTAATTAATTATTCATTGCAGCTTTAGTATAAAACCGACTTCATTGTTTCCATCTAAATGAGCCAACTAATTGCATTTTGAACTAAAACCGCTATGAAAGACTATCTAAAAGGAAAAATGGTGAAACCTGAAAACATTGTTTACATGTTTTCCATTTAAGGAGGAATAATCAAGGAACTTTTTTTATTCCAGCTTTGTTAAAAGTTTTATCTATCTGACCGAGCTGTGATCTGACTCAAGTTATATTTTAATAATCTTTGATGTCTCTCCCTGACAGATCCACAGCTGGGCTCCACAGCTGGTGTGCTGCTGGAGGCTTCACCATCGCTCCACCCCATGCAGAGCGATGAGGGCCACGAGCGCTTCCTGACCGAGGATGAAGGCGACGCGATCAACCTGCCGGCTGATAGGAGTGGTGACCGTCCTACTCCGGAGGCCCCAATCATCATCAGCCCACCTCAGACTCACAAACCTGATATTTATGACCTGGAGTGGAGGGCAGGGCGTGATGGAGGGAGTCAAATCAACGCCTATTTTGTCAAATACCGTAAGGTGAGGTGAAAAATACATTCTGACATTGTTTCATTTTTTTACCATTGTCTTGAAGGCAGATTTTGGTTTTACCAACACATGACCGTTTCCTGAAGTGCTGTGCCTAAATCAACTGAGAATGGGCGAATGTAATTTGCTCATTAAAGTTTAAAGGTAGAGCCAGGACTTGCACTGACTGAATTATTTCCTGTTTAAAATCCCTTTTTTCAGTAATAAGCTCACTCTGACTATAAAACTGCAGCAAAACTAGTAAAGACTCTGTTGGCAGCAGGACTCAGTTCCGCTGGAGTTGGAAATTGTGACAGAAATCTCAGGGATTGTTTCTGAGGCTGTTCCCTGTCGTTATTCAGGCTCAGACAGAGGCTGAGCTGTGGAGGATTGTAGACCGACACATGATTTTGTTTTTCCCTGTCATTTTTAGTCATGTGTTTGTGTTTGTCTGTGTGTGTGTGGCCGTCTCTGCGTGTCAGGTCGATGAAATGGGAACAGTGGTGGGGAGTTGGCACACAGTTCGTGTCCCTGGCAGTGAGAAGACCCTGCGGCTGTCAGAGCTGGAGTCCTCCAGCCTCTATGAGGTGCTGATGGTGGCTCGAAGTTCAGCAGGCGAGGGCCAGCCAGCCATGCTCACCTTCCGCACCGGCAAGGGTCAGTCCTACCACGGGCTCTCAACAAAAAATAACACTCAAATACTGTTAACAACTCTTAATAGCAATGTACCTTCATTTCCTGTGTGTATTAGGCTGTTGAGTCTTTCTTGTGGTACTCTTGGGAATAACTAACCACTGGAAGACCCCACGTCACCACTTTTCAAACACAGCTACAATAGAAAGAGCAAAATTTTCAGCTGCTTTAAACATCAACAGTAAATGTCAAGATTTGGTGTCATCTCCTCTGAGTTAAAGAGCATCTGGTTGTTTCTGGACTCCAGATTTTGCACTGACATTAAACAGGCATTCAGGAAGAAATTTATTAGAAGCAGAAACACGCATATCTTCCTCTATCAATAGCAGTCACATGAGAACAGAAAAATCTGCAAAGCACTTTGCGTTTTTCGAATTAGGGGTGTAAGAAAATATACTGAAAATATACTGTTTGTATACCGTACTTTTTGAGGTGATATTCATGATTCTACATTCAGAGCAAACCCATATAATCATGTTATGTTTGTGATTTATGGGAAAGGAAGCACATTAAAATACTTTCAACCAAGCTAACTTGGCTCAAGCGCCTAGGAAAATGAAATTAGTTCATGGTTGTTGTGGACTGAGAAATATTAATAACTGAAGTAGAAGCAGATGATTTGAATGACGAAGTGAAAACACCTAAACATAAAATGACATTTCATTACTAAATAACTACTTGATGGTTAAAAATGTATTGTGCACTGCCATATACTGTATGTGAGGGTAGAATATTCCTTCAAGTGACCACTTCCACCACATTGTCCGATTACAATCCTAAGTACAATCATAATGATCAGTATCATAATCATAGTGAAAGACCAAGCAAGTTTTTGTGTTTTTGAGACAAATAGAAACAAGAACAACCGCAAATGTTCCAAAAACTAACAATAATGCTATACCGCAGCAGGGTTGACAAAATGTTCCCTGGTCAGAAATATGCAAAATACTGCCAGAAACTACAAATATGACTGTATCCCAAGGGTGGTTCTTTTACAAAATTGTCCTGGACCAAACAAATGCCAACCAGTCCAAAACCAGGCTCTTATGTCCAACTGCAGCTCCAAACTTGTCGGAATAACGCTATCTCCCCAAGAAATATTTGACCTATCCTCGATAAGCTACATTTTTTTTTGTCTTAATTGGATTTATTAATTTCAACCATGAAACTGCATTATCTGTAAAGTCTATCTTTTACATGGTGTGTGTTTGAGAACTATCTCCATACTGCCAGAAATATATTTCTGGTAGAGAAATATTAAATCTAAATGCAAAAACAAGCTGCCAAATTTTTTTTTATGTAATTAGCAATGCTTTTCCTGAAAAGTGTTAAATTTGGACACTAGTCACACCATAGACTCATACGAGCATCAACACAGCTAAGTGTAACTGCAGAGTTGTTGAGTTGGAACCTGACACCCACCCTGATAAAACCCGAACAGCTCCGGAAACCAGGAGGAAATTTTAGATTTCAGAGCCAACATCCGGAGCTGTTCCATGTGCTTGCAGTGGAACTGATAGCCCTCAAGACCTGCTGGGCCTTGTTTTTCTAACTTGCTTTTCTTCTTCCTCTCTCAGAGAAGAGCACCACCTCCAACAAAAATCCGTCCAAGCCTCCTGTCATCTCGATGCCCCCTAAAGCTCCAGAGGACAAAACACCCAACACACACTTTGGTGTTGTCATACATGACAGAGGTAGGCGGAGAATCACTGACTGTCTGCAAAGTGTTTTGTTGGTGCAGATACTGGACTGTGTGCAGACAGTGATTGTGGGATGTTTCTGAGGAAGTGATGGGGCTTTCTGTCGAGCAGATAGAGTTCATGACCGGTCTGTGTTCAATAGATCTAGAGCTTAATGTTTAGATGTGGTCTGCTTTGTTTCTTTGTGCCTCGGAGTACAAACAGTGACACAACAGTTGACACCATGTAATGAATCTTTGGATGAAACATGCTGTTAGCAGAAAGCTGTGAGATTGCACACGGCTTCAGGATCAGATCTAAGTGTGTGCTTTTTTGCGTGTGCGCATGTTTACTCACATTACAAGCTGGCGTACTTTGCTGAAACTCACATTGGTCTTTTCACTAACCCTCATTTCTCTCTCTCTTACTCTTTCCTGCCCTCTCTAACTTTGTGGCTAAGAGCCCAGACAGTAAGTACACATTCCTCCACGTCATGCCCTCTTTTTTTTTCTTTCTCTGTGAACTTGTTCCATCCTTACATGAGTTGGGATGCAGTGATGATGCTTGCCAGTTCTCTGTGTGTGTTTTTAATTGTATTTGAAGACATTTGCACGACTCATAGGTTATTTGTTTCTGCCCCAGTACCTGAGGCCCCTGATCGCCCCACCATCTCCATGGCGACTGAAAGTTCAGTGTATGTCACCTGGATTCCCAGAGCCAACGGCGGGTCTCCAATCACAGCTTTCCGTGTTGAGTACAGAAGAGGTCGCAGTGCAGAATGGGTCGTGGCTGCGGATAACATCTCACCTCTCAAGCTGTCTGTGGAAGTTCGCAATCTGGAGCCTGGTGAGCTTTCACAAACTTTTCTCTGCAGTCCAGTGAAGCATGACATGATTCCTCTGCACAGATAAGAGTTTCTTGATCTAAAATGATCATGTGATGCTGTGTGACTAGATTGCTTATCCGTCTTTATCTTTATTTTTCTCTATAGATTTTGATCAGTTGAACTTAATCCGGACTAATGTAACCCGTTTCAACCTGCATACAGTAACTCAGGAAGCTGATATTTTACAAGTTTAGTTTATTTATTAGTGACATACAACCACTTGCTCAAAGTGTTCAAAGCCTGCAATCACTGTTTTATGATGCATCAATATATTGGTCTAAACGATGGTTATTATCATATCACAATATTTGTAAGAAGCAGATAATGTATAAGACAGCGCGTTTAATATAGAGGACTCAAAAGCAATTAATTTCAGCCCTGAGCAAAGACTTCAGTGCCTCTCAACTTTAGTTAAGTGTTAAAACTAAAATGAATCATTAGAAACACAAATAGCAGAATTAGGTATCACCATGACAATATAATAAGTTAGTGACTATGTTTACATGCACAGAATATTCCATTTTTTTCCCCTTATTCTGAAAAAGACAATATTCCTACTAAGCTGTTTACTTGGCAAATGAAAATTAATATTCCACTAATATTCTTGTTTACATGCAGCTGTGCATACTGTAAGTTTTCCACCAGTGGCGGACTTGTTCAACCATGCGAACACAGCCTCCCTCTTTCATTCCTTCAACCACCTTATTAAAAAGGTGTGATATTTGTGCATGTCCAAAACCATGTTAATGTATTTAAAAATGGGTGTGTTCCTCCTTCTGACCAGAAATGTGGGCTTTTCTTTTGCATCTCTACCCCAGCCCAGCAAACAGTTGTCTAGTTGGTTTGTGTACAATGATTCATTAAAGCACACAGCAGGTGTGTTGCATACTGGGGTAAAAACCCAAATTGAGATGCATATTCTGAATGTACTGTAGACATGTCCAAAGAATGCTCTTAAAACCCGAATAATACCGGCATCCCACATGTCATATTCGGGAAATGCTACATTTGGAATTAGGCCTAATTCAGAATATCCAAACAGAATATGTTGTTTACACGACCTGTATTAAATTAGCAATATTGTCATGTTCGGAATAATAGTGGAATTTAAGTGTGCATGTAAATGTAGTCATTGATAGACTCCACAGGATAATATTCAGTTATTGCTCATCACTGTACTGTAAGACTGCCTCATTCATTGTATTACTTTCGCAGGATCCTCCTACAAGTTCCGTGTTGTAGCCATGAACATGTACGGTGAGAGTCCTCACAGTATTCCATCAAAGCCGTACCAGGTGCCACAAGCCAGCCCGCGAATCGCAGATCGTCCTGTGGTCGGACCTCACATCTCATCCACAGATGCCATCAGTGACACACAGATCATGCTGCGCTGGACTGTGAGTACACCGTTGACACAGAACACCCATAGCACCAGTAGAGAATACGTTTTGAGACTAAATTCTTACTTTTAACCTTTAACAATTTAAGCCTTATTTTTGTTGTTTTTGGTATATGATTGTATTGTATGAGACAGGAAAACCGAGCAGTCAGATTTGTTACCAACTTATTTGTAAGACGGAAAAAAAAAACCCCTATAATGCTTGTCGTAGTTGCTCACACACAGCTTTCTTGTGCAATGAGGGATTACTACAGATGTTTCGAGTGCAATCACTTCCAGTTTTACCTCCAAATAAAGTGGTTGGTGGGGAAGAGAGGATCTGGATAAACTGCTGGCTTGTTTAAAATCTGCCGGATGGCTTGTGCTTCTTGTCTTTTTGTTGATGTCCTATAATGCATAGGTATAATCATAAAATATCAGGGCCTACCTACCTTTGTGTTATTATTTTTTTATTCTGGGATTTTACAAGGTCAAAACTTGAGACTTAAATGCAAATTTCGAGTCTGAGGTCCACATTTTTGAAGTCTAACTTGAGTCCAAGTCAAAAATGAAGTGTACAGCTCTGTAAGTACAAGTAAATGGAAATACTAAAAATAAGTACCTCAGAGTATAGTATTTACAACAGTACTCTTAAGTAAATGACATTGTAACTTTCTGCCACAGTAGACCAGCCAGTTTGGTTGATGTAGTATTTTTTTCCAGCTGGTTTACCTGTTTTTGAGCTGCTGGTACTTCTCTGGCAGCCGAGGTTCAATCAGACCTTTAATTGAGCTGCTGTGCTGATTAGAGCTCTGCTTTAACAGAGATTAAGAGGCCCTATCCATATACGTTTTGATTCCGCTCTCTTCAAAGCTGTTTCTCCTCCGCACCACAGTTAGGGCTGCAGATGGACGCAGATAGTTCCCCAGATTTACTTAACCTCAGACGGTCTCATTATTTCCTGAACTTTAGATAGAAAGTGCAATCACAGTCTTGCTTGCAGCCTTGGACATCTGCTGATAACAAGCTCCACCATTAGTTGCCGGAAAATTTCCTCTCTTTGTATAATAATTGCCCACTAGATTGCAGCAGTCTAACGTAATCTTTTTTCCGTCCCTATCCAGTATAGTCCCTCGAGTAACAACAACACTCCAATCCAAGGTTTCTACATTTACTACCGGCCCACGGACAGTGACAATGACAGCGACTACAAAAGAGATGTGGTTGAAGGTGAGTGGAAATGCAGATTTGGATGTTTGTGTGTCTGTGTTACCACTGAAGATTGAGTGTATGGCTGTCGTAGATTGTTTGTCGACAGCCCCGTCCTGTCCCGGATGTTAAGCTCGCGCTCTGCAGATAAACTTGGACTTGGGAGAGTAATGGATACTCCATGTCAAGAGAGTGGTGTAGTGAAGAGGGGCATTTCTGCTGTTTGATTTATAGAGAGTGCTGTCCCTGGGCAGCGGGGCTTTCTGAAATCTGTTTTTAATAAATGGTTGCCAGAGCTGAAATATGAGCCCGGCCAGAGGAGAGGGGCTCAGGTTGCTGGGTGGAATGCTAACAGTGGAGCCTGGTACAGGAAGGGAAGGAGGGACGTCCTTTTAGTCCGCCCAGCTCTTTAATATTTGAACGTCTATAGTTTTCCACAATGTCCGCAGTGTCAGTGTGTGTAGGGCTGGAGTGAGCACTGTTTTGGTCAAAAGATAAATTCAGTAAAAGGTCTAGGTTGCATATAACTGTGTTTCCAAAGGATTTCAATGGCTATATTTCCATGTTTAGTTATGCCGTGCTTCCACTTGATATCTATTTATTTAAATTTTTAACCCAGACATCCAAAAACTTTTCAACCAGTCCAGCACCAACCACTAAAATTTAACTTTGGCACCCCTAGTATCAAAAACGACACTGTGGCAGACACAACACATAGACTTCACCAGTTTTTGCCTGGATTGTCTTATGACTTGGCAATCATTTTGAAAATGTGCTTTATTTTATTTATTTTTTTTATCTGTAAATGTAAAAAACATCAGTACCAATATGATAAAACAATGAGGGATTTGATTGATTCCATTGATTTGAGGAACATCAACATGTTTCTCTACATAATTCTCTTTTTTGTTCATGTATTAATCAAAGTTCCTAAATGAATCAACATCTTATGTCTTAGCAAAAGTAGCCATTATAAGAAACTCGCCTTAGCAAAACTAATTATCGGACACAATACTCAGTGCCAACTTTTGGTACCCAGCAGTTTGATTCTCGGTGCTAATATCACAGTTCACAGTTCATCAATAAGTGCTTAGGTAACCAGCCCCACATGCATCCTGCAGTCACTTCCCCCTTAGATATTTGTGCGTGTCTTGTTTAAACATATTTGAAATCTGTGATTGAGCACAAACTAGTGTTTATTTGTGTATTAAACTTCTGCTTCTGAATTGACTCTGACTTACAGCCCAGAGTAGATTTAGCTTCAGCAGCAGCTTTCTTTTATTGTTCCCACTTTCAACCGTTAAAATCTACCTTGGGGCAGAGGTAGCACTTGTGCGGTGATTTATTGTACTTAATATGAAAAAAACACAGCAAGAACGGCAGCTTCTTTCAGCCTCATTTGTTGGAAATGTAGCATTTCCATGTTGGAGATTGTCGTCTCATCTGTGATTTTCAAAGCACGTAGTAGTGTGATTGTGTGCGGTAGTGCAGCAGTTGTGTGTGTGTGTGTGTGTGTGTGGAGTGGGAATACTGGAGGCAGGCCAGCACAAACATGAAGCTGCCATATATGGAGCTCATCTAGAGTAAAGCAACTGTCTGGGCCCTCGTGGGACTGACGGAGTTAGAGAGAAGGGTGGGGGCACTGGAGCAAAGAGAGAGGGGGGTGAATGAGAGAGAGAGAGCGTAAAAGTGCATGACCTGAAGTGTGAGACATGAAGAGAAGGTAGAGAAGGAGGGAAATACTGATAGTGTGTTTACACAGGATTTGGAGCAATGTGAGTCAACACCAGCTCATAGAGGAAGTGATTTCTCACCTTTGTCCCCCTTCTTTTCCACCTCCTTCCCTCCTGCCTCCTCAGGTGTAAAACACTGGCACATGATTGGACATCTCCAACCTGAGACCTCCTATGATATCAAGATGCAGTGCTTCAATGATGGGGGAGAGAGTGAATACAGCAACGTCATGATCTGCGAGACCAAAGGTAAGAAAACATAAAACTTTACTGCACAAGAAATCACTCGTGCGTCAACCAAACCTCCACTTCATCAGAAGTCCAGGCATGTTTCTGCGAAGGTTGTAACTTTAATGAAGGGTACGATCGCCATAATTACATAACGTGAATGTACTGAGTTTTATGAGACCAACAACAATGGTTTGCATTCTATAGTTTGGTACTGTGTGATTTTCCTTTGTTGCTAGCGGGTAAAAAGGTGTTCCTCATGTCCCCTCCTGCCTCCTCTCTCTGCTGCAGCACGTCAGTCACCGGGGTCGCCCAGCCAGCACCCCATCACCCCACCTTACCCCCACCCCCAGGACCCACCCAGCCCACCTGGAGGTCTGCTGTACCTGATTGTGGGATGTGTTTTGGGAGTGATGGTGCTCATCCTGCTTGCTTTTATCGCCATGTGTCTGTGGAGGAATCGCCAGCAGAACAACATGCACAGTGAGTTTATAGACAAACTAAACCTGAAGCTAACGTAGAGGAAGTATAACTGCCGCCTACAGCATGAGATTTTGTATAATGTGTTCAAAAAACATCGATTATAAAGTTAAGCTGTGTTCCCTTTTTTTACTGTAGTTCATTTTAAAAAGTAGTTTGCAGCACCAGCACACAAAGAGTTAACTCCTTTTTAAGTGTCTCATATTTAAAGGTAGTTGGCCCCAAGACAGCATGTGCAACGTATTCCAAGTGTTCATAGTACATATATGGATCCCACAGCGCTTGCAAAAGTGTTTGCCATTGTTGGATGGACTCTTTACCAGACCTTTTGGGTCTGTAAATAGTTGGGGTTTTGCAGCTTTAAGATTTTGAGAAAAGAGCTAAGGTTGAGTCACAGGTGTTGACTTTCTTTGTAATAATTCATATCAGAATGAACTGAACAATAGAGCTGATTTTTTTTTCAATACTTGTGGCAATATGTTACCTGACTTTCAGTACTGATACCAAAACAGTCTCTTTTTTTCCATAATCTTGTTATAATAAATGTAAACACAGTGTTGTATAAATCCTTTCTCTCATCATACAAAATAAGCCAAACTCCTCAATGTCCAGGGTTTAAAGTAATTTAAGTAAGTTAACACAAATAGCATTGTAAAACCATTACCAACATCTAAAGTGTGCAAAATTATGATTTTTAAATAGTTATCTGATAAAGACAAATTAAAAGAGACTAAGAAGAATCTGACAAAGAGTCAGGGCCAAATTTTAGTACTTTATAAACTGTTCTATGACAGAAAAAAGACAGCATGCTGACAAATGACTAAAAGTGGCTCCTCAGATGCAGAAAAAAGAGATACATTTAATTTCTATTCAAAAGGTTAAAAAGTGTGGGGGATTAAAAAAAACAATGAAAGTAAACAATTCTTTCAGAGGATCATTGTTAGGTAAATATACCACTTAATGCTGTGTTTCTGTGAGTAATAATTAGGCCATCAGAGGACTAGCAAAAGCCAAAATAGTGTCGTATTGTTAAAGTTAATGCTGGTCTATGGACAGATTCTGGTCTGTACAGAAGACATATTAAAGTTGAATAGCTAGCTCAGTCGATAATTAGATGATTTTTCCTTTATCTAGACTAGATAAACTTTCTAAATTGTCTCTACCCCTATCCTAACCATTCTGCCTCTTAATCACCTCCTCTCTCTCTCTCTGTCTCTCCGCTGTAGAGTACGACCCACCTGGCTACCTGTACCAGCCAGCAGAGATGAATGGTCATGTCCTTGAGTACACCACACTGCCCGGCACCAGCCGCATCAATGGGGGCGTCCACGGGGGGTATGGGCACAGTGGCCCCATGTTACCACAAGGGTGCCATCACCTCCACCACAAACTCCCAAACGGCTTGGCTCTGCTCAACGGCTCCGGCAGCATGTTCTCACCTGGCCACCCACATGGCCATGATGGCACCCTGCCCCACAGCAACCGGGACTGCGAGCACTCGCACCCCCACCACCACCATAACGTGAGTGCTGCAGTCCAGACACCACAAAGTACTCCAAACCTAGAGACTGGATGCATTATTCCTGTCCAAGTATTAAATAACCACATACGGTATTTTACATCAGCAGCTGCAAATCCAGTTTGCTTTGGCTAAATGTAATGTTTGTGTTCTCTTGTCAGGGTGGAGGCATGTACACAGCTCTTCCCCAAACAGAGTCATCTGATTGTATGAGCTGTCAGAATCTGTGCAACAATAACAGGTAAGAGAAGAAATCTTAAGAATCTAATTTAGCATCGCATTAATGGAGATCTTTATTTTTTAAGAAATTTGGGGATTTATTGAGTGTTAATTTGTCAGAAAAAAAATCAGCAGTACAAAAATCAAGGCAAGAATTGGATCTGTGAAACACACACACACACACACACACATGCGCACACACATTTCCCCTCCTGCTAGTCTTGTTTATGTACTTAAGGGTCCCCAGCATCACAGTTTACCCTGTGTGCACCCAGCCAGCAGACCTAATGAGCCCTGTGTTTATTTACCTCTGGCTGCTGGGAAAAGAGGGGGTGTGGTCACAATCCAATCATGTGCTGATAGTGGGAAGCCAAGTTCAGGGAAACATGGTGAAGCTCGCTGCGTGCAACTGTCTGCGTTTGGGAACTTCATCGGAGAGCAAAACCACAATGTGTCTCAGTTATTTAAAGGCAGTTAGACTGGACGTTTAATCTCCGGTTGAACTGTTGAAAATGCTTTTTGCAGCTGTGTAAGAGTGCTCCAGTTGTGTTAGAGCTGTCATTGTTTTGTACACTGTTAGGGGTATTAACACAAGGGTTTTCTGTGTCTGGTGGAAAACCCACAGATATCTGCAGAGAGGAAGAACCAGAGTTCTCACAGTGGGTGAGCACTCAGCAGTACACTGGCACCTTTATAAACGAATGTCCTGCATTTCTTTCCATCTCCCTCTGTCTCTAAACAGATGTTACAACAAGACCAACGGCACTTTCTCCAGCGGCACTCTGCCTGTAATGCATCGTGTGGCGCCTTGCCAGCAGGATGGGCTGGAGATGGTGCCTCTGGGACAGGTTTCGTCGCAGTGCCACGGCCCTGACAGCCATATGCACTCTGCTGACCAGGGGGCCGACGCAGGGTACCAGCCAGACGAGCACAGGGAGTCCTCGCCCTCACAGCATTCCTGCTGTCTGGTTGGGAACAATGAAAACTGTCCAGCAGACAACACTGGTGAGACACATTTTTATACCAAATGCCCACAAAATCCTTCCAAGTATTTGGACTTTTTCCTCCTCCACCATTTTTTCTTCCTCTTGTATTTTCAGATACAGTGAACTGCAACTGGCTATGATGATGCATTTGAATTTACTTATTATTTCAGAAATTCTATAATTAAAAGTAACTTTTGGATAGTCTTTGATTAAAAAAATATTCTAATCATGAGGCTATAGAATCAGACTTAAAAAGATAAGATCATCTTCAGGCTGGAACGCTTTTATCCTCTTCAGCATTGCATATGATGTTGTGAAATCCTTTTTCCTTATTGTCAACAGGTACTATTTAGTATAATAATGGAATATGATCATAGAAAAAAAGGTGACAGTAATGCTTTAATAATGTTTTTCTTGTTTTTTCATTGCAGTATTTTTTATGTGAGAACACTTAAGTTTTAGTAGTAGTAGTAGGTAGGTAGGTAGGTAGTAGTAGTAGTAGTATCTCTTAATGGCGGCTTGTGGCCAGTGAATATTTCATGATAAATGTAGGAATAATGCAGAATAACAAAAAATACAGTCAGACTGACTTCTGCAGTAACATATGAGTACAAGATTCATTCAACACATAGCTCATTGCAATCTTAAGCTTAGATAGTTTAAGAAATTGTTGAATTTTTCAAGAAGTCAGTTTACTTGCTGTCTTGCTGAGTCAGGTGATAAGATTGAAACTATTCCTATATCTGTCAGGTAAACATAATGCTATGGCCAGCAAGTGATTGGCTTAGCTTAGCATAAATACTGGAAAATTCTTATGTAACTTCCTGAAGTCTTGTCATCAGCCTGAGGTTGTAGCTAGTGAGACTCCAGGCAGTCACGTCTCCCCCCAAGAAAAAAATCTGGCAAATTGTCTTGAAAACTTCAACGTGTCCTTTTTTATCTTGTGTGGATTCAACGGATGTGGGCTAGCTGTTTCTCTGTGCTTCCAGTCTCTGTGCTAAGCTAAGCTAACCTGCTTGTAGCGATAGCTTTATATTTACTGTATAGAGTGGAGTCTTTAAGCATATTTCCCAAAATGTCAAAAAATAGCCTTAAGACATTAGAGTTATAAACTGATTCCAGGGGAAGTGAAAACATTTACATGGTTCAAAACTATTGTGAAATCAAACTCTGACAGTTCTTCTTATTTTTATGCCTTACTAGTAAGTTTTTATGTTGCCAATCCTCATGTTTTATGCAGACAAACTGTAGCGTCACCACAAATTACATTGTGGGCCACTCCTGAATCTGTTCCTGTCTTTTTTAATATGAAGTATAAACCAAAGACTCCCCTCTCTCTCTCTCTCTCTGTGCAGCTGAGGAGGAGCTGGAGTGCATGGACACGGAGGGGCCTGTGGTGTGCTGGGAGAGTCTTGGCCTGCCAGACTTGGACTGTGACGAAAAGCCTGGGTGGATCTCCAGCAGCAGCCTGGCAGGCGAGCTGATCCAGCCGAGCCCACAGGAGGTCTGAACGCAGCCCACACACAACTACACTCTCCTGCAGTGTGGAGGGTTTAGAGAAACCAGGCAGAGAGACTGGACGAGAGACAGTGGTGGAAATATCACAGTGGAAGAGGACCAGTGATGGGATAGTCAGAGACACTGCATGTTACGGTGACAAGGCCACAAAACTTTGGATGGACTAAGCTGAGATGAGCAAAGTGTGAAAAGAGAGCGACTTCAAGAGACTGAGAGCAAAGCCAGATGGAGAGAAACACAAAGAGCAAAGGAAACGCTTCTCAAAGACAGAAACAATATCCCACTGGAGGGAAGACTCTCATAAAAGATCAAAAACTCTTGAGATGACTTATTTATTTTTTGTAGTAGTGAAATATTATTTCATATGAATGTATCTGTTTTAAAGTAAAAAAAAGTTTGTCTTTTATATTATTTATGCCTTTTGGATGAGAAATACTTTTTATTTTTTGTTGTTTTGTCCCTCTGTGTTCCACTCAAGTGTGGAGATTAGCAATTGTCTGTGTAAAGTTTTGTAATAATATAAAGAGAAGATATGGAAGAGTAAACAACAACCTATTTTCAATGTCTTTCCTCCCCTCCTTTATGTGCATGTGCAGCGCCCAATGAATGATTGCCATAGTGAATTTCCCGGCCTCGGTCCAAACCCATCGATATTTCTGGCAGGCCTTTGATGTGGCTGTGTGATGGGCTGTTCCACTGCAGTGACCCCTGAATGGGGTGAACACTCCCTTCACTGTTCAGATTAAGGCTGCTGCTCTTTGCTTCAGTGAATACTTGATAGCTCATCACTTAAAGCAAAATGCACTGTTGCTTTCAGAGCACTGCTGACCTACTGGCCCCAATCTGTTAGAGAAGTGGAGTAGTTGCATTAAAACAGAATTGTTAAGCGTTAACGGCCCCCTCACATAAATCTTTGTATGTTAAAACCGCTCTGGTGCTTGTGACAGACTACTCTCCCATCCTTTGTAATTTTGAGATCACACAGGTAAAGTGTGTTTGACCAGGTGAAGTTCTCCTGTCAGGTACAAATCTCCAGCCACAGGGAGAGCTTCATCAAAAGTTAAACACAATCTGTGTCATGAATAGCAGCAAATGCTCCAACCAGAGAAAACTTAATTGTTGCTCATCAATGTGGCATTCTTGGTATTAAAGGGTCAGTTTGCCCAAATCGTAAAATGTTTTTTCACTTAACACTGACAAAGCCGATTGTATCATTTCATTGTACCGACAAAGAAGTTGGCCCAATTAGTGAACGTCGACATCTGTGAATTATCAAGACTAAAAGGGACAGTGTTTATGGAAAGACACAAGGCTACACAAACAAAATTTCCATCACCTCATTTGTGCTTTGTTGGAGGCGGAAAATCTCAGAAACACAAAACTTTAACATATGAAACCCAAACTATCTGCATTGTTGTGATTTGGTCGAACTGACCCTAAAGGGTAATCACAAATTGGGAATGCTGGTAAAATGGTCCATCTGTCCCAGTTTAATGACATTACATTTCATGATTTCTAGGAAATGAAGGTTGCATTGCCAATTGGAGCTGCTAACATGCAAAGTTGTCTACAGTGGCAATCCTAGACAGGGCAGGTAAAGAAGCCTATCTAGGCCCTGTCCTAACTAATGGTATCCAGCTGTCATACGGTAGCAAGAAGGGGCCCCACTTTTGGTGGCAGTAGCAGTGCCCTGTATAGTGCATTTATAGGAGGTTTCAGGGGGTTTATAGTTGTCATTTCAAAATATGCTAATATGAGTGGCCATTGAGAGGCTTTTGTGCCTATTTTACAATTTACCTGGTTTGCCTCACTTCACAGTGCGCCCCTGACTGCCTGGCATAGCTTTAACATCTCGCTGGACAATGGTATATTAGAAACAGGCAGAAGGTGAGTTGAGATGAGTAATTCTGTCGTCAAAAGTCACTGTGTGCTGCTAGTGATGTATGAAAATACTGCTGAGAACTCATTCATAAAAACAGTTGTAATATGGTCTTCTTAGGTTTCAGCCTGCCTTAGCCAAACCCATATTCTGAAGGCTTAAACCCTTCATTGGTTTTAAAATAATCTCCCTGGTGTGTTGGCTGATTGGAGTTGATAGGATTGCAGCAGGCAGATGACAGGGCTGGCCCTGCTTCACTGAGGATGACTGCGGTGCACGCTTTCCATGCCTGGTGCCTGTCTGCCTGTGTTTGTGCCAGATTCAGCTGCCAGTCCTCAGGCCCTGGCTCGCCTGGCATCTCTCCTCCCTCTGATGGTATATGGGATATTCCTGGCACCCGGATTTACTCGCCTGCTGCTGAGGCGTGGCATAGCCTCTTCCGGCTGTTATTTTTAGTCACGATGGAGGCTGGTGGCATGCGTTCAGTTGACTTGACTTAAACTCAATTCTTTCCCAGGAATAGCCTTTAAGTGTTTCAGATGAACACTGATTTGATTTTGTTTTTGAGGTGCGAATCCAAAACTAAAAGTGGCTTACAGACCAGAATGATGGGAAGAACTGGCCACACTCATTAAGTTTCTTTTCATTTTTTGTCTCATTTCCATACTGTTGCTCATTCGAGTGTCCATCATGAATCCCTTGCTGCCGTTAGGAAGAAAAAGGAGAAAACAATGGGTAGGAAATGAAGCTGGAAAGGAAGGAGAAATAGTCCGAGGAGGGAGAGGGGATGCTGACAGATGCAGGCTGGGCTGATGAGGAGAAGATAAGGGCAGGGTTGTCTCTAAATGAGCTTCTTCTCCATCTCCCACGTCTATCAGTCGGCACTCTCCCTCAGCCCTGCCCTGCACCCTCTACCCACGCAGCTACACCCCTTCATTAAGGAGCCCATGGGAACAAGAAAGCTCATTGTCTGCCCTGGAATTTCTGCCCCTTGCTGCAGAGCCGACCTGTTAACGCCAGTCCCTCTCCCCTCCGCCCACCATTCTTCCTCTCTCTCCCCTCTCCAGCACACCCTGAATGAATGCAATTCTTATGAATCGGGCAGTGTGTTGTTAAGTTGCTTGATTCAGCCCCGGGTGGTTTTATCCTTGAGATGTCACAAACCACAAGTGAAGCATGTTGTGGTTGGATGAACTCCAACGGCATTCCAGTGGGTTCCTGCAAATGATGAGCTCATAGGGAGCACAAGACTAATAATCTGTATGTTCTCTCAAGGATATGTGCTATTTATTTGTTAGTGGGGTAAAATATTGATGCAGGAAGATGCCTCACTCATGCTGATGTAACCACAACATTTGTAGACTGCACCTGTTAGATACAGTCGGGGAAACACTGTCTCATCTTTGTTCCAGCTGCATCCATTTAACTGCCTCCATTTTTTCCCTGTCAACCCACTTCACAGTTTCAGTATGATCATACTTATCTGGATCAATAATGAGCCTATTGATGACAAGCAGGTTGGATCTGTTAACATGAGCTAACCTCCAGAAGGAAATGAATGGTATTCTCAGGCATCATGGGAAATTCTGAGAGCCACACTTGCTGAAAAATAAATCAGCCAAGTAGTCATTTTTATTCACCAACCACTCTAGAGTATCTGTGCACAGATATGAGTAATGATATGTTTATTTTATACGGATGAATTATTTAAGAGAACACTTGTCTTATGTGTAAGGATTTCTGTCAAGGTATGTGACAGCTCAAAGAAGCTAAAATGTTTCCCAGAAATTATTCAGGAATGAGAGTTTGCAGCCTCGAGCGATGTGCTTTAAAATGTTGAGATGTGTTGGTCTGCTCTGGATGTGCCACAGTCTCTCACTCCATCGAAAGTGACAACACACAGCAGTAAAATAACGAGCACAGTCTAATGCAATTAAAGAAAGAAAAACAACACGGCAGGGTGGTTATTTGAATTAAGCAGAAACAGTAATGAACAATATATTTCAAGAAAAAACAAACACCAGATAGTCTTTTCTAATGAACTTGCTGTCCAGATGGTTTTAATAATCAACACAATACAAGACTGGTTAGGTATTTGAAATAGGAACCACAACCTCAGGTCTACATGGTGTCACGCTTTGTAAGTTTATATGGCTACCAAGACTGCAGGAGACAATAGCACAGTCTTCTACTGATCAAAGCGCTTCGGTGTGTATTACAGCCCAGTCCAGTGCTAAAAAGTCTGTTCGTCCAAATGATAAAAAACACATTTTCTCACTTAACCCTTGTGGTATTTAGCGTGGTAGTTTTGGGTTTATTTGCCCAGATTTTGAGTTACCTGTTTCTGAAATTTCTGCCTCCACCCCAATACAATGGAGGTGAGTGGAATTTTATTTGTGATGCTTACGGAACTAAAAAATGTCCTTTAGAAAATGTACAGGGACTATTTCTTCAGTAGACAGTACTTCTGATTAAATTGTACACAGCAAGGTCTGTGGATTAGGCAGAACAATCAGGAAGTTGTTTTTAAGCTGAATTTATACTCCAACATTTTTTTAGTGGACTGAAGACTCACAAGAAACAGATTCAAAAGGGAATGGTCAAAATCAAATCAGCAGAGGCTGAGATATCCTGGTTTTAAATCCCTGGTATGGGTCAAGCTATGAAAATGCTGAATTCTACACTTCCCATAGTGCAATTCAATGGCTTATTTTGTTGTACTTGGTAGACACCTCCATCTTTCAAACTCTATACCAACACAAGCTTGACAAAGCTCCACTTAGAATCATTTAAGTGAGGTTGGGTACCTAAACCTGGTACCTGGTTATTTGTCAGCAAATAAATGCTTCAACAGGGGCATCGGTGTCTTAGTGGTAGAGCAGGCGCCACATGTACAAGGCTGTTGCCGCAGCAGCCCGGGTTCAACTCCAGCCTGTGGCCCTTTGCTGCATGTCACTCCCTCTCTCTCTCCCCCTTTCACACTTGTCTGTCCTATCCATTAAAGGCTAAAAATGTCCCCCCTAAAAATATCTTTAAAAATAAATAAATGCTTCAACTCCTAAATATCCAAGTAAAGCTCCCATGTCTTACTTGCCACCTGCTGATAAAAATGAAGGTGGTTAGCCTCGAGGTTAACGAAGTTAGTGCTTTTGTGTTGTTGTTGTTTTTAAAGTATCGGTTCAGGCATTGTGTAGGCAAGAATACCATTTTAAAAGTATCATATTAGCACTGGTATTGGCAAAAACCCAAATGATAACCAACCCTACATATAAGAAAGCTATTTTGACAGGCAGAGGAAACAGATTTTTATGTGTCACTTTCATTGTATTGTGGTCAGGGCAAAACATCTTAGAGACAAATCCTCTTCATAGATACCATTAGAGATAAGTCTGAGAATATGTTTTGGGTATTTTACTCTTTAAAGCAAGATAATTTGAAGAAACACACAGTGGTCATGAATCTTAGAAGTAGACATTAATGCAGCACACTTTTGAGGTGAAGAGACTGATGTAAACAAAATACACCAGACAGTTATCATCAGTCATCCTCCACATCCAGCCGGGTGAAGTAGAAAGTTATCCTGGCCCCTTCGTCTGTATCGTACAAAGCCTGGCATGTGTACATCCCCTCTGCATCCCTTTGAAGCTTCTCTATGACTAAAGCAGAGGTGTTGATGAGCACCTGCATGTGGCCCAGGCTGCTGGACTGAGACTGGAGCTTGGGGCCCTGCCCGAAGTTGTAATCCACTGCTACAATATTATCAGTTCCTGGTTTGGTGAAGCCCCAGATGAAGATGGTGGGCATGGTGGACCCACAGTCCAAGGTGACTGAGCCTCCCACTGTTGCTGTAGCACTGTAGCGAATATATTCAACTTCCTCGGGGTCAAGTATCTCCAGACCTGTAACATAAGATGGCCGGAGTCAGTTACTATTGCTGTGGGAAAGGAAAAGCTCTCAAGTTGTTTTCTGCACATCGACCAAAACAGCCCCAACAAGTTCAGTATTGACAGATGTTTATTAGTAAGTGTCTTCAGAAAACGTTTACAAGACCTCACAGTTCGTTGGGAATGGACTGCGTCAGCTTTTGAGGATGAGCAACACATAATTAAACACACTCGTAGTTTATCTGCCTCTGGCCTATTTGATGGATCAAATTTTATGACCCTCCCTTTGGCTGCGCTCAGCAATTTGATATAATAATGGCAGCAGTTTGTGATTAAGAGCGACTCGCCTCAACTTGTCTCAAACTCAACATCTTTGTTGTTAAAGTAAGCTAAAGTACAATGATCTTTTACCTTGTAGAGGAAGAGCCAGCCAGCAGAGGAACAAGCAGAAATAAGGAATCATCCTCAGACTCCCTGTGGTGTCACAAAGCTTCAACTGGAAATCTCACGTCAGGAGGCTATTTAAAGCCTATCACAGTGGTGGAAGCGTGTCTCCTCTCCAGTCCACACCGCTGTACACACTAAGAGTGACTGAGCAAGGCTGAAGGACTGACAGGGAGAATTCTTTCAAACTACACTGGATTCACTTTAAATTATTCATCAGTGCGTCCACCTCCCCAGTGTCGCTCCATTTTGCCTGTCTCTCCAGCTTTCCACTCATGGCTGGGCTAATGGCTAGACCTGAGAGTGAAAGGTGTAGGATGTCAGGGTGATGCCATCGCTTCATATATTATTGAATAAATCGGTGGAGATAGCCTTTTTAGAAATTCCATCACTTCTAACGTGAAATGAAAAACCAGCCCGGCAAGGGCGGAAAACTGGCGCCGAGGCTCCCTCGCTAACACATGCGAGTTATTATTTACCCTATGAGAGGCATGCAGCCAGAATAAAATCACAGCTGATTCACATCATCTATTGATAACTATATTTCTCATGACTCAGTGTGTCGTGTCCAAGCTTAGACGGGTGAATCATGGAAGCAGTGCACATAGACACTCAAAAATGCATGGGTTTTTGCATAATTCATGCATAGATATTAAAATCCTTAAATGCTTGTGGAAGTAGGACATTCATGCAAGTATCTCTTGTAACAAAAAAAGGCTCTGTTTAGATTAGATGTAGGAGGAGAGAAACAGTGAGTATCATTAGTGGTGCCACACAGCTGCCACCAGTAAAAAGTCTTGTTTCCCAGAGCCTCTGGCTGATGTTTGGGCCTGCTAGCTGCAACAGAAGAGGCTGAAACTGAGTAGTGCTGCCCTGCAAGCAGCCCATAAACCTGCTCTTACTGGAGGCAGCCCCAGACTGAGGAGAAGGCTCTAATTAGTAAGGACTTAGTGTTCAGCTCTTTTGGGGGGGAAGAGGAGAACTATATTTAGAAGGCTGCTGGAAGACAGACAGATGTAATAAAAATGCAATATAAAACAACATGGTTTCTGAGTGGACTGGCAGATGAAATTCAAAGATGTTACAGGGAAAGACTGACAAGCTAGTAAACACATTACACAATGATGTTTCTGCTAAAATTGCCAAGAGGTGTTGTGCAATGGAAAATACTAACCTGTACCAAAGACCAAAATGTTGCAAAATGAGCAGCAATGAGAGTGAAAGACATTAAAGAGTCAGGAGAGTGTTAGGAAGTTAAGAGTGGTTTATACCAGTGTGGTACTCCAAAGAGTGTGCAGCTTGTTTTCCTGTAGAAAACACAGAAAAGAAAGACGATAAGTTTATGAGGAGTTAACAAATTTAAGAGACTTTGAACTTTGTGTTTTCTTTTAGAAAGAACTGTCAACTTGTTGGAAGGCAGTTTGAAGTTATTTGCATCCCACTGGCTGGTACTCCAGGGTATATAACAGGCATGGCTTGCAATACATGTTATTAATTAACTGTGAAAGGCAGCTTTAGGCATCTCAGCCTGCAGCCTGCCAAAAATCTATTAGAAATGCTGTAGCTTTATTGTATCTGATCGGAATTAGGCTTTAAATAAGCAATACAATTATCCTCGATATAATACATTAATTCTGTGGACAGTTAAAGTTTAAATGCATGTGTAGTGCAGCTAGGCCACTGACAAAACCGTGACAACACCGTCTTACAGCTGCTGCACCAGGCTATAGCGATGTCCAAGCTATGACAAAGGAGAGCAGGAGTGTGATTTGTCATTAATGGGACGAAGTAAGTCCTGTTCTGCTGGAGTAAGAGCTGACCAAATTCCTTACTGGTGAAGCACATCCTTTCTATGTGCTGCAGTCCTGCATACAAGGCCTGCCACATCTGCTGGCAGCCTGCCTGATTTGCTGCCTGGCTGCTTGCAAATCTAAAAAATAAATAAATAAATAAATAAATAAATAAATAAAAAAAATGGGGAGGAAGAAGACCAGGTGACTGGAAAATGTGAGTTGTTGAAAAACAAAATGTTTTGGATGGTGGTCGGTGTGGGGGAAGTTGGCCTTGGTGTGGGGGAGTTAGCGACCATGGAAAGTTGCATCTTATCTGGACCCTCTTAGCCCTGTAAAAGCTCTCAGGTGCAGTGCCCCATTGAGTGGATCCGGCCAGGCCGAGCTTGAGCAACGTTTTTGTTTTTGGCAGCAGATGAGAGAACAGAATCAGACCCAGATAGCTGGGACTATATGGGGATCTGGGTAACACATTACTGCCACCCCAACATGTGCCACCCGCCCCGACTGTGAACACTTGGCAACACTGCGCTTTATGTGAGAGCAAAGCTGGCAAAACAGGTGGGTTCCATGAGCGTGCCCTATGATTAGATCAGTCATTACCAACGGCATTGTTGAAAGCAAAGCTAACCTCTTATTTCAGAGGACCACCTGTACTGGAATGTGTTACTAAAGCTTAACAGCAGATGATTCAATCTCTGGATGGGAAAAATAGTCTTGGCTTACAGTGAGGATGTGTGTTTCCACTTATCATCTAATGAGATTGAGATTCACAGTGCTGCACAGCCACTGTGTTTATTTTTGTAACTCAGGTTTTATCAGAGTTGTTCAGCTTCCAACAATGTTGACTTCCTCCTAAGCGTAGCTGTCCGCTGTGCCCTGCCATCCTCAGACTTGAGTCCCATACATCTTATGCTGGCTGCAACTGTGAGGTTTCCTCCTCCTCATCCTCCTCCTCCTTCTCCCTGCTTTTTCTTCAGTTGACAGTTGTGTCAGGGACCACACATTGCGAAGGTGGAGCAAGGCTGTTGTACTATTCTGGCAGACAGGGTAACATATATTAGCCAGCCTACCATATATTTCTGCTCTATCATCATTTATCTACCAGGCAGGCAGAGCGGAGGTAAACACGGCTGTGCAGAGGCTTGTGCTCGTAAAGCACAGAGGCCCACCCCCATGACCTCCATTTCCCTCCTGGCTCACTCATCTCACAGCCTCAGACCTCGCCATGATGGCCTCTTCTGCAGAGGGCTCCCTGTTGGGCCTCTACCTGAATCACAGAGCAGAGCACAGCCACAGCTGACTGGCCTTGGGACAAGGGCAGCAGGAAGGGGCCTCTCTCCTCAACTGAGCCCCAGGAGTACACAGGGACAAAATATAGTTTTACACAAGAGTTACAGATAACCTCTGAAGTCCTGTAGCCATGCACAAATGGAGTGTTCAGTGTGGGGCTAGAATCAAGTTTTCCTATAACATGATAAAAAAGGTCAGCAGAGGTCAGATAATTCTAATTGTAGCCTACTTGTACTAGAAGGTGCCGTAATAATACTCAAAACATAACAGTAAAGTGATTTGTGTCAGAAAGCAAGTTTCAAAAGTAGATCACACACACACCTATTCTTAAAGCAGTGGTAAAACATTTTTGGAAATATGTTTACTTACTTTCAAGTGTTTGATGTGAAGATACTAGGAGTGGGCAATAGGCTACTGCAAAATTCAGTTTTCAAATACCAAGGTGGGTGCCATGGTGATTAGATTATTTTTTGAAGCCTTTTGCTTTATTGTTGTTTATTGGATAGTACAGGTAAAGAGTAACAAGAAAGGGGGAGAGAGGATGACATGCATAAGGGCCTAGCATCACTACATGGGTTGTATGCAGACTCTTGAAATACAAATGGTTACAACATAGAAGAGAGAAACTGATTCCTTTTTTTGGTATCAGTCCTACTGATGCTAGAATCAATCTTCAAAACCAAAAAATAGTATCTGTAGTATTAATATTTTGATATCAATCCACCCACACTTGGAAGAAACCACTATTTGTTAACTCAGTTTAGCTCAGCATAAAGAATCGAAACAGGGGGAAACAGCTAGCCTGGCTCTGTCCAAAGGTAAAAAAAAATAAAAAATAATAATCCATCTACCAGCACCTCGAAAGATCACCATGATATTGTAATATCATAACACAATGCTTTGTAATAACTGAGACCTCCTGGGTTTAAGTAAATTCGCTCACACAGCCACTGGGTGGATTTTCTGATCACTTCTACAGAAAAAAACTTACATTGCAGTGTGCCCTTTAGTTTAATATTTAGTGTTGACATCTTGTTTTTCTCAAAACAAGAAGAAAAATCTGTCATTGGGGTAAGATTATTTAACTTGTTCCCAATTAAAATCAACTTGTGTAAACGATTTACTTGACTCAAGTGTCGTTCTCTTGAGACTAGTGGAGAGATCTGCTTATTCTGCCTTGTTTCAAGATGTTTACACTCACAGAGTTCTGTAACAAGAGAACCCACATTGGATCGAACAGGAGTCTCACTCCACTCACTGAAGTTTTATTTTGGTTTCAGAAGGAGACATTGTTAAGACTCAGTGCAATACTAAACAGGCTCTGACTGTGGTGATTTTTTACAGTGTGCTGGTCTGAGTGGAGCTTGCGACATGCTAGGTTGGGTATGTAAACCACAGGACTACAGAGGGCCTGGCACTCTCCCCTCCTGTGAAGCAGAAAGCAGGTCCATGTCAAGGAACGTGTGTGAAGTCCTGGACGAGCTGACCTGGAAAGAGCCAGATGGGGATTGGGGTTTAAGCACCATAGAGGCCTTCTGCAAACAACATGTGGAAAGGCTTTGGCGGCTAATGTAGCGTGGAGTATTTATGTACTGAGTGCAGACTTGACCACTGTCCATCAGGATCTGGGGAGCAGATATGCCACATACAGCCACGACCTCTGCAACCATTTCCACAAGACCACCTCGTCTGGACCAGCCTACCCCCAACCCCATCCCCAACACCGCCCCCTTCTCCAGCCTTTCTCCCCACGGGACCCTCATACTGCTCCTGGTTCAGCTGTTTAGTGTACAGTAGCTCATACCCACAATCCTCTCTGAGCAGGTGGTCTGTCATAGGCCTCTTTGTTTTCCAGAGTCTCACATGGCAGCTGAGGACAGAGAACAAGAGGAACATACAATAATCCAGCACTTTAGGCTCTTTTGGCTGCCCCTTCTCTGATTTAATTCATTTAGTCAGAATGTCATCAGATTGGGAGAGCAAGGTTGACATAATGGTTTTCTCAATGAATATTTCATTTGGTGGTTTAACATACTTTGTTTTATAATGCCTATAGGGCCATATTGAAGGCAACAGTGACTGTAGCAAGTTCTGCTTTGATGTTACTGTAACAAAATGTATCCTTAACATATTCCTCCTGATCTTTACGATATTTGAGCCTGCTCTGTAACTATTGTAATTTGTGGGGTTTGTGTGTTTGTGAGAGGTCAGGGAAAAGTGCCAAAAACTCTTAATTACATTTCAGAAACCAAAAACCTTCATGTTCACAAGATACTGAAGAATCAGATGAATACATGATTTAGAGGACTACCTGTCAGTGTTCTGTGTTAAAGGGATAGTTTGGATCTTTTTAAGCGGTGTTGTATAAGGTACCATATTTAGTGTATCACATACAGTAGATGCCAGTCAGCATGCCCCCAGTTTGGAGAAGCAGGCTGGAGTCTGACACGAAAGCTGAGCACTGCCATGGGGTCAGCAACAAAATGGATTTTAGCCACCTAAAAAATGTCCCACCTAAAACAAATTAAAATTACCGTTTCTGTCAGTGCAGTCTGGTAGTTTTGATGAGAGCAAACATATGGCACTTCCACATCAGAATGGGCTGTCTGACGGAAAGGTAAAGCTGTGAAAATACTCTGAATATAGCATTACACCTAAATTCTTCTAGATTTTTTAGGTGGGACTTTTTTTGAGGTGGCTAAAAAGGCAGAACGCTGCCTAGCTTCTTTGTCTGTACTCTTGTCTGCTTCTCCAAACTGGGGACATGCTGACATTATGTATGTGCATGTGATACACTGAATATGGATAAGTACCTCATACGACGCAAAAAAAATTCTGAACAATCCCTTTAAATGTTTATGTGCCATACCAGAACCCATACGGACACTGGCCCCATAGCATTATTTTGTGTACAATTAAATGCTACATGTAGTCTGATTGACAAGAAATGTCCAACTTGACACAAACAAGTACTGTAACTGTCTTGAGACTAGGCGGCATGGTGATCATATAAAGGACAATGCCAGTGCTGGTGCACTTTTTTAAGTAATGGTTATTTGATGTCTTGCAGAAACTTCAATGAGAAGATCAGCGCATGTTTAATATCTGTACAATTAATATGTCACTACAACCAGCAGCTAGTAAACTTAGCTAAGCATGAAGACCGGAAACGGGGGAAACAGCTGGTTCTGTCCAAAGGTAGGAAAAAAAAACAGTTTTGTTTTGTTTCTCCAGCCATTCATACTTCATGACAATCAACACAGATTTAGAATGACAGAGACTTGAGTCTTACTCTATACTTAATGCAATGCACTTACAGTTATTGATGACATCTTACTATTGTTGCTAATAGGCTGAATGCACTCATTGACCCTTTGAGACAAAAGCTTGAAAGTAATGTAATCCGTTACAGTGAAAATCATATTTAGTTTGAATTTTCTGCAACAGTGATGATAATGTGTGTGTCGCAAACATTTCCAGCTATTCTGTTTTACCATCTAACAGAGTGACAATAAAAACAGACATGGAATAAAAAAGGAACTAATGGAAAGTTGGTAAAAACAAAGTTCATGAAACTAAAACTATAGCATGCTTTCAAAAATGATTAGCAGTAATATTAAATGTACAATATGTGATGTGTCTTAAACATGCAGAAACACAGGTGTTTAAATGGCTGTGGGCAGATGCTAACTTGATTTTTTTCCTTCAGTGTCAGACACCATATTTCACTGTCACTGTGACCCTTGTTTTCTTGTTCAAACTGTTTATACTACAACATTTGGGGAACACTTTGTATTATTATCCAATTTATCACCAGATGTACGACAGTAAATTATCAGACTCCCTCAACAGAAGCCAACACTGTGGCATGTCGACAATTTAAATGTTGAGACGTTTCCCTAAAACCAAAAATTAGCTGCAAAAATGCTTCAAACATGACAGTGAAATTACTATTTTGTTTCCAATGGTGTAATAGAGTTGTCAAACATGGTTTAACTCCTTCGTCTTCTGGAAAAAAATATATTCTGTGTGTAATTCACGAGCACAAGTGGGAGTGTGAACGTGCGGGATGCTGGTTGGCACGATACTCACTGATCCAGCAGGGCAGAAATCTGAGAGTCTTTGCAGCAGAGTCTCTCAGCTTTGGTAAGATCAGGCATGAGTTTGCTTAATATGCAGATTGAGATGTTTATTTTATTTTAAAAAGAAGGTTGAAAGTGCATCAAAATATCATTGAAATCATTAAGACGTAATTCCTTTGTCTATTTCTCCACACTCAAATTCACAGAACAACGACTACTGTGGACTACTAATTGTGGGTTCATGTGCATTTCTGGACTTAACAACATGTCTTCTCTGCTGGAATAAATATATCCATTATCTGTGGTGACTTAATGGAACCAACTATGATCTCAGCTAACATCAAGCCAGTTCATAACTCCCATGCTACTAGCTGCTAATGTGTATATGTATCACCCCACCCGTCTGTTGGCTCACACCTAAAGCACTACAGCTGGTGATCAACTTCCAGGCTGACATATTAATGAAATACAGCCGATGCTGTTGCTGTGAAGTAACACTAATGAAATCACATTTTTGCAACAGGGAGAACAAAAGAAATTACCATTCGAGCTTCATCGTCACTTGGAATGACGGAAAGCAGTATTAACTTGCACGCCATGTTTTTAAGAAATACAGCCAGCATACAGGTCAACCAGATAATGTGTTCCACTGATTTCATTTTAAACTTATGCATTATGTAGGAAAAAAAAAAAGCCATTACACAGTGGTCGTGTTTGAGATTGGTTACTTTTTAACACAGTCTGCCAATAGTGGCTCAATTTGTTGGTGACTCAGCCTGTAATATTTAATATGGAGGTGCCTATAATTCTGAGGCTCTCTACTTTATAATTTCCCAGATGTAAATGTAAAAAAATGAGAGGCTGCATGGTTCATGGCAATATTTTATCAATGTTTAAAATGTTAACGGCTATTAGGTGGGTATCTTGAATTAACCCACCAGCCTTTTATTTTCAACAACAGTAAGAGGCTAAAAGCTAATCTATATGCTTCTGAAACTAAATTTGAACATTCTAGTGATATTTTTTGAAGTATTGCCACTCTGAGTTGCACAAAGACTTAACAAAAAGGCCTGAACAGTGCTTTATACAAAAAAAAAAAAAAAAAAAAGATGTTAATAATGAACAAAAAAACTTAATTACCAGCTTGACATTCATCAGTCCTCAGGACTTGGCTGGACAGTTTCTTGTAATCTCAAGCACCTCAATGTAACACGTGACAGATGTTTCCATGTAAGACAGAGGTTAAAACCCACCATCAGTTCCTCCCGTCTCCCTGTTCCCTTCAGCTACTTTACAAGCTTCTAAAATGGATACTTGCTCATTCCGAAGTGGTTTCTACCATTTATATGAAGGAGGTCACGAGAGCTATTTGGATGGGAAAGGTGACTGTAAAGTGTTCAGTTACTGTTGCTTTTGTTTCTCCTCTCATTATTTGGACCTGATGAATATTACAAGAAGAAAGAGACCTGTGTTGTCACATTTGGAAAATAAACTCTGCATCTTTTATTTTTGAAAACTGTATTTTGAATGGAGAATACTGTTTCTCAGTATGGATTACACACTTAGATATGTATGTAGAGTTAAATTTACTGTAGGTGGTGTTAAGGTCTTTTTGCAGTAAGACCTGCACTGGAGGTGTGCAGAACAATGCTCAGACACAACATTTTACTTTTATGTGTAATCTGTCGTACAGATGGAATAGAAAAGAATAGATGTTAATACTGTATAATTTCACCATCAGCTGAAGTTTGCACACTCGTCGCAAAGGGAAACCATAGTCTGTGACTTTGTGCTATTCCACAAGCTCATACCTTTTCCAAAACTACTGACACTGTACCTGGCATGCTTCTATTCACACATGCAGTAGTCACGTAAACAAACATCAACAAAGATAAACTAAACTATCTTCACGGCCCATGAGTTTTACAGACTGACACAAATCTGTGACCGGTTGTATCGTGTAGGTTTCTCCGCTCACTGCATAGTTTTTGTAAGGTAAAGACATTAAAGCATTACATTTTTTTCAAAAACAAACTTGAACCCTGGAGTGCCTTCCCCATCTGGAAGCAGTAGAGTGCTTGTCTAAAAGATAAAAACGATATGAATTGCTGCTGGCAACTCAAATGTCCAGTCTGGGATCAATTACCTAGACAGGATTCAGAGAGAGAGAGAGGAGGGGAGCACAGATTCTATATCACAGTCTGGTCCAGCATACTCATGTAGCCCACATACACCCACACACAAACACACACGCACACACACACTAAACAAACTGCTCTGTGACCTGCAGCTTGTGCGCACGGTTCCCAGTGTCTGGTTATGGATTGGCTGAGACCGCATGCTGCCATGTTCCCGCCCCACTCGCACACTGCATTTAACAAGCGACTGATGGCAGTTCCAGATGAGGCCGCTCTCAGCCAGCTGCTCTGTCATGTGGGTTGGGGCAAGGATTTCTGCTAGGATCAATAGAATGAGATGGTTGTGTCTTTTACGGCTCTGTGTAGCTTTAAAGTATAAAAGAAATCTTATACGAACACGTTAATTATTCAATTTTAAGGATTATTTCCTGGCTTTATGTTCAATATCCAAGTTTGTCTAACATTTCTTTATGCAGGATTCATATGGTTCAGTACCATGAAAACATCTGCCCAGCAGCCTCAACGAAATGCATTGTGGGACGTTTGAGACAGAGGGGAGGAGGGTCGTAATGGAATGAATATGAATAACACAAAGTAAAAACAGACAGCACAACCAGGAGGGGAGAATGGGAGAGAGACAAAAGGATTTAATAGGATCCAGATTGTTTTGAGCTCTCACTGTTTCAAAGGGAGACGCTGCCATATGTACGTCTACACTCACTGTGTTTGTTGGAGCACTGAGCGGGCAGATCTAGGCATTCGGAGCTTGAGAAAAGGTCACAGCAACACCTTCATTCCCCATAACCTTTTTAGGGTCAAGCTCCAATGCACAAATAGTGCAGGACCTCACCTCATGTAGCCCCATTAAACTTCATAGGCATGGCCTGCTCTGTGTCTCCCATTACCCTCACAAATGTAAATACACAGAGTTGCAACTGGTCGGTTGTTACACATTATTGCACAGTGTTATTTTGATTTGCAGGCCAGTTACATGCGGTATCAGATTAGTCAGATTAATTTGAGTTGATTTCAAATAAAACATTACCCATTAGCATAATTAGTTATTATAAAACAAAATTACACCTGCAAAGCATCTGTCCAACTGAGAATGTCTTTTCCTGTCTTGTGCTGATGATTAGGGAACAGAATAATTCTTATATTGTCAGTACATTTTTTTTTACTTTTAAGCTTACTTTTTACTTTATTACTTTTTAAAAAATGTGCTTAACAATACAATCTTCATTTTATGTTTTCCGGTACTGGCACCAGTTGATTTCACATTTTTCATCTTTTCTTGTAAATTGTTTTAAAACTATCTAATATTAATTTATCAAATATTTCATGTTTAAAGACGAGTAATATCCACGGGTATGTTCGTGCACTAACTCGAGATTTGAATTTCATGCAGTTCGGTTGTTTTGGATGAGAAATGCTCTGCCAACATGGTACCCATGGCAGTTTATATAAAACCTGAATTTGCCGAATGTGAATATTTTTGGAATCTAAAGTTATCTGCTTTTCAGTGAGCCATACCTGCAAAGCAAATCTGTCACTAAAGGAAGGGAGCAGTGAATGACTGTGACCATGATTAAAATTCACCAGAGCAACTCTACTGCCATCTACTGTCTGCTCTTGTTTTCCACAATGAAAACTGTGCAATTGTTCTATTGTGTGGAGGTAAACCTTGAGCAGGAGGAGATTACTCTGACCCCTAGCATGATAAAAGAGGAGCAACATTGATCTGAACTGGCTGCAATGATAACAAAGAGTCTTGATCAGCTAGTTTTGTCCAAATTTGAAACCTTCTGCATTTCAGCTAGAAGACAAACCTCTCTGAGAACAATGTGGTCAACATGGGCTTCCACTAATACCTGGATTCTATCTAAATCCTGTGCCAGACTGCTGTGATTCATGCTTCGTGTTTTGGAGTTTGGAGTTGCTGCTTTTCCAACTCAACATAGCTCACCAAATGTCTTATGGATTATTGGTATTTTGCCATCATGGAGACAACATTCTTTAGTTTCAGTTAGGGGGTTCATGCAGCTAGTGTTATGAAATCCTCCTAATTCTTCCTGTCTTTATATGAACCTAATGTTTGTAAGTTTTATTTGGGTTCATATACTTACACTTTTTTGTCTGGCTTTAGTTGTAGTATATGTATAAAACCTCCCATGCACGCCAGCATGGAGACAAAATTGGAATATTTGTGTTTTAATGACCACCCTGCTGTCAGTGTAATAATTACTGAACCCAAAGTATCCAACTAAACATTACCTTCATTCACCTCCTTCCTGGGCCTAATCCAAGAAAACAAGTTGGCCATCTACTAGTGAATTGGCCACATGGGTATTTAGTTGTGCCAACAGCCTCGATCATAACACAAACAAGACTGTGGAGATTAGATTGACTTCCACAAGAACCCAGATGCTCATCTCCCCCTGGTAATCAACGATACTACCTTGTACACACAGCTGAGTCGATTAAATACATAAGAGCACTCAGATCGGAAGAGGACATTTCCAGCTTGACTGTAAGATGCTCTTCCTGTCTCAAACACGTCATGGCAGATAGTCCAAATTCTTATCTATGATCATCATCATCTTCCATCCCTGCTTGGTCTGGCTCCGCCTCCTCCGTCTCTGAGCAATTTGTCATTTCTGTGTGTGCTGGCTGTCCTCCATCAAAGACCTGCATGATTTTAAAGTAAGGGCAAGAGGGAAACATGATTGTTGCTGACTTTGCCCATCTGGGAAACCACCTGTTTGAGATATCGCTCCTGTGCATCGGTGCCTGCACCAGCCGCCACGGCAACCGCTACTCCCCAATTACAATTACCCTCTCTCCAAAAACACACACACCCACCGTCAGACTGACTGAACAAACAAACAAATCTGAACATGGCTGCTGGTTATTAGGTTATTCAAGCTATTTATCAATGTCAACCACTGACGCACCATTGCTACTTTGTTTTGTGCTTCACTGCATTCTCAAGTTGATCCTTCTCTGTTTGACATATTTAGGATTATGACTGATAATGGCAGCTTTGTATATCAAGACTATTGCACAGTTTCAGTATAGTTTCATTTCATCTTCACTGTTAAGTCCTATATTTTTCACGCACCTATGTCAGTTCTTATCTGTGTTATATATATATATATATATATATATACATACATACATATATATACATATATATATATAAATTCAGCATGAAAATATATTATACAATTTCAACATGCACAAACATACATTGCCTAAAGAATAATCTGAAGATGTATGATACTTTTATACAAGAGCGCACACACACACATTAGAGCACAAGCAGCTATTGTCTGTTGAGTACATGCTGTTCTCAAATGTACTCTGTTTTCCACTCTGAAACCGGTGGTAGAGATTGTAGGTGAGGGACTTGACTTCCTACACTGATACACACAATGGCATGGGTAGTGTTTGTCACCACGGAAACCATTAGTTTCTTGGCAACATTCCTATCATCTCTAGCCGACTAAAATCAAATCTAATGATGGGATTCCAGCAGTCGGCTGAAAGAGGAATGTTTGTGAGCAAAGTGCTGGTAAAGGCTCTGGCAGTATGAAAAAGCACACAGGTGAGAGGGAAAATAATGATGAGGTACAACAAACTTTTTCTGTTTTTGTCCCTGCATAATGGGTCGACACAGACTTCCTGCTGACAGGTGGCTTTCTTAAGACCAGACGTTTAGGCTTGAATCCTGTCATCTGAAATGTTCTTGAATGAAAAGTGTGAGAGGGTTAACATGCATCTCCATCACTGAATGTTAGCCTATAAAATGCAATAACATTTTTCGTATGCAGCAGTAACAGAGCCACAAGTTGTTTACCCACATTGGTAATTCACATTCTCACACTGACCTCTGCACCTCACAAGCAGATACATGTTTTTAATTAGTCATTTGTAAGTAACTGCACAGAAAGAGATTAGGGCTGATCCTCTCAACTACCACCATCTCAATCCACCATGGAGTCAACATAAGCCTCTACATTCAAAGATCCATATTTCTGTCATCATCATTACTAATATACATTTATTTTTGTTTCAGATCTCTTTATTTGCATAAAATGTTGTGGAAGGTCCTCTCTTAAATACATCTCCCTGCTTATTTCTTCCCTGTAGCGCCATCACATTCCCTAAGGGTAAACCAATTTACATTCTTGTTTTGCTCTTCAGATCCATGCCAGTTTCCATGACAACATAGTTTCACTTTCTCATCCTCTCTGTCTCACTCTCTCTATCTCCCTCCTCTCTCTCCCCTGTTCTCTCATTCCCCACTGCTCCTTTCTTATGTTCTCTTGACCTTCCTCCAATGTTTCATTTTCTATCTCTCCAAATACTGGGCTCCAAATTCCTCCTCTCCTCATTTCCTCACCTAATTGAGCTCATTCCTCTGCTTGCCATATACCAGCAGAGAATAATGGACTCAGATAAAATATATCTCAGGGGAGAACGGCGGGATAGAATTCCCAGCATCTTTTTGCATTTTCATCATAAAATACAAATGCTGCATACTCTGTCTGCAGGCTGTTTTATTCTCTCTTAAATATCCCTGGGCTGGTCTATTTGGCAGGAGTGATGCCTCAAGCCCAGAATTATTGAATCAAAACAATGTGGAGCAGAGTTTTCTTTCTTCTGATCGAAATAATATTCTTGTTTGGCAATTAGTGTCTACACAATAGCACACACAACTTAAAGGGGGGTAGGACAATGATAAAGACAAGATGCCTCAGTCAAATAACCATATACGTTTCCTGATCTGTTAATTTAGTTGTCCAAACATTAACAACAACAACAACAACAAAAGCTTTCATCCTAAACCCAGCCTGAGCTTTTTTTTTCATTCAGTTTGGCATATAATGACAGAACAATATAAAGTGCACATCTCTAACCAATGACATAATTAAAATCTCAAGCTATTTAATTACTCAATGATTAAAAATGTCTGGTGCCAACAGGTGTGATGGCGCTTCCTCGGCTGATTAATGCCAGTCCTTTCTGCCTTGTCTGGAAGGAGAAGGTCATGAAGACAGTGGTCCGTCTCCTGCACGACTTTGACCAGTCTGCCTGCTCACGCTCCATGTCTGCAGGTCAGGGAGTCTCAGCAAGGCACTTTTGTGGTTTGTGATTATTTTTGCTTCTCCACTCTGACTCACATCCACTGCAGATTGCCATTTCATTTCTCTTCATCTCAGTATACATCACTGCAGCTCCCCTCTCAATGATCTACAACTTTATTGTATGTGTCCTTCTCTATATTCAACTGGTTGCCTTATAAAAAAAATCAGGGTTTCTTATTCATTCTTTCAGCAAAAAAGGGGAAGAAATCCTTATACTAAGGATGGTCTACAAACCTACATCCTAGACATTAGAGAAGCAACTGCTGCAGGTGCAAATCTTTGTGACATCTGAACAAGAAAAGCATATGAGATATGCTCTCCACTTGAACAATGTCTTAAGTTGCCTTGATTTTGACAATTACTTTGGTAGAGCTTAGTTGTAGCCAGTACTGGAAAGGTGTAGATGTTTCATACTGCTCCTACATATAGTCTAATGTAAGTGTTCTTCCTTGTATAAATTGCTGCACTAAAACAAGTCTGCCCTGTCAGCCTTTTCGAGGTAACAAATAATGTATGAAACATAAGGCTCCTTAAACTCCTATCTAAATTCAAAAACACAATCAGTGTATTTGCAAAAAAGGCCTTTATCCCATGTTCACTTGAGTGTATGTTGCCAAGCCTACTTCTGCTACCCATACCACCAGAGGGAGTATTCAACTAAAAAAAGAGCAGGTTTAACAGTGCAACAACTGGATCTTCACTCTGAGTAACTTTATAATGGTTCCCCCAAACCTGAAGTGTCTGAATTCAGTTTGCAGTGTCTCTGATTTATTTCTACTTTGAATTTGAAATCTTTTGCAGGATAGTGTCCCATAGGGATGTGGCTTGAGGTGGAGAGGGTGATTTGCTGGATCAGATAGGCCCAATAAAATATAAATAAAACACCTAATATTTGCTATTTTAATGATTATTTTATTCTTACAAGTCCAGGAAAGGCACCTACAGTGTATTTCATGTCTGAAAGACAGCATTTTATTTCAGGGTGTTGCCATGTTCATCATCTGAAAATATTATAAATATCAATAATATTGAAGTGGCATTCATGTAACCCTTAGTGAGATTAAAAAAAAAAAAAGACTGTCAGCCAGCACAGAAGTCCATTATGACATATCAGTACAGTGACATACGGATACCCGTGTGGCCACACTAATTATTGTCAGCGGCTGGGAGTGATATGGACTCGCAGAGAAATGCAACGTCCTGCCCTTCTACATCTTGAATAGTGGGAGTCATGAACCGCTGCAAGGTGACGCGTCCCCTGATTTCAACCGAAACTTCAACCTAGACACGCCGTGTTATTTATCACCATTTGAACCTCCCGTCAAACTGCACCAGCTCCTTTCTTATCAAACATCGGGATCGGGACCATCTTGCGCAGTGGTACGGCGAACGGAGCAAGCGGTGGCGGCGGCCACTCCGGGGAATGTCGACTGGCCGTCAGTCCTGACATCGGCCTCTTCTGATCTCACACACCAGGTAGAGTACACAGCATTTCAAAACATTGTCACTGCTGAAGCATGCTAGCTGTTCGCCTATTTCGGAGTCGTCTCCCTAACGTGTGGACTCGTATAACTTTCTCTTCCTTTTATGAAGTCTTCGGGTCGCTAGCAAGCCAATAACAAAGTTCAAATCCCGTTAGCTAGCATTGGTTCGCTTGCAGATGTGTGCTACGGCAACGTCAGTTTACAAGCAAGTAGCCTAGCGAAGACATGAATTAGCATGCTAAGTTAGCCCATGGACCTGGCTGGCGCAGCAAGTCTCCACTCATGAGCGCAGGGGTTCACACCAGGGGCATGTGTCCTTAAATTCTCCTAACAAGAATGCGGTGCTTGCTCAACTTCTATGCTTTCACGTGGCGTTACGAACATGTAAATCCACAGTGTGTATATCACTAATATTAGCTTGTCAGGAAGCTAATCTGACAGATGCAGCCTTTGAATGGTTTTGTGCTAAGCAGCTACACCGTGTTCGGTAAGGTGACAGACTGCGTAACGATACCTGTCACTTCAACACAGACTCAGCGTGGGCATGTGGAGACCAACATGCTGTTAATAATGCCGCCGCTGCTTAACACTATCTGCCCCCTTTACTGCCACCGTGGTGAACGTTAGCTGTAATGTTGAAAAATGATGTCTGTGTACTTTAAAAATATTTATTTTCAAGAGGCATTTCCTGTTCCCGCTGTGATTCAGTGTCACAGAGAGGAGCAGAATGTGCACCTGGAGTTAATTCCTGAAAACCTAAAACGTTGTCTGGTTAGCTGTCAAAAATATATATGTTGAAATAATTATTACCATTATCATAATTGTAGTTATTATAATTGTATAGATAAATACTGCCATACAGTTTATGAAGTGTCATACACACCCCTTTTCCTGTCTTTCTTCCTCTCTCTCTCTCTCTGTATGTATTTATGTACGTATGTGTGTGTGTGTGTGTGTGTGTGTGTGTGTGTGTGTGTGTGCGCGTGTGCGTGTGTGTGTGGTCTCAGTTCAGTAACCTTATGACAACCCATGACCCCGCTCAGTTCAGCCTGTTGAATATGGTGTGATAATGCTGTGCTTCAACCTGTTCACAGAGAGATACTACAGCTTTCCTCGTTTGCTACACATCCTTTCTGTGTGTGTGTGTGTGTGTGTGTGCGCGCGCGCGAGCACCCAGGCGCTTCATGCTGTTTGTGTATCTACAATATCCTGGTGAGCTATATATAGCACCTAACAGAGTTTGCAACTTGATCTGAATTGTCTTTCAGGGCTACAGTACACTGTGCGTTGCTTTCCACTGGAGGTCAGATATCTTTGAGTTCAGAGCATCTTCTTCTTTTTTTGTCTTTTTTGTTGTAAGAAAAGGACAGTCTGCTGCCTACCTGTAGGCCTAATGCAAGTTTTATGTTGCACTTTTGTTGTGTTTTATCCTTTGGTATCCCCTTAAATGGGGTTCAGGTGGATAATAATAGAAACTTAATCTAACATGTCAGGGCTTAATGGACCAAATATCATTTTGTTTTTACTCCATCCTGTTCTCAGAACTTTACAAACTAATATTTTAGTAATCAACCATGTACACTTCTGTACATTTTGCTTGGACAAAACGTGACAGAAAATTGGATGATGAACCAGTCTTCTAGTAAAAATGAGAAAGCTAATGTGTCTATAATTGTACAGAAGAGGAAACTGTCAGCCTGCATGAATTAATTAACATATCCTAGGTGTGAAAACTCTACTACTGCCTTTTTTTGCATTGTCCAAAGTTGATTTGAATGAATAAACATGTGGCAGCCCCTGCATGTCCACACAGACTGCTCTAGTGCAAGCAGAGACAGATTTGGTGAGCTGCTGACAAAGTGTTTCTTATCTGGTTAAGTGATCTGAGAACTTTGGGGTGAGTTACAGGGAGCACTGCTAAGGTGAGCTATGAAAGAATAATGTGATATTGAGAACGTTTCCACACGACAGAATATACAAAGACACTTATGTACTGGGCTCTGTAGGTCTAGTGACAAAAGCGAGGCCCCACTCTAATCCCTAAATAGGAAGCATTTAGACAGAGCATTTTCATTACGCTTGCATTATGGTTCATATTTATGTCCCATGTCTGTTTTAGTTCTGTGCCTTTCACTGTGTTTATCTTTTGCATATTTTTGCATACAATTTTTGTAGACAAAATTACTCTGTCCACACTGCTTCTGAGCCTGAACCTTTCAAATTGCATTGATATATTTTGTCACACCAGGCGGTATATTCAGACTATTAACGTTAGTTTGTTTGGTGAGGTAAGAACAATGCCATTTGAGCTCAGCTGTATACAAAATAACCACAGTGAAACCTTGTTAGCATGCAGGTCTTGGGCAAACTGTGGTGCTGCTTGCTAGAAGTGAGAATGTAATATGAACCAAATACAGGATTTAACCCTCAGATACTGTGCCCAGCTTCATAATTGCAAGAGGACAGATGTTCACCTCTGTTTGTTAGCACTTACTTGTGCTTGGAAAGCCTTGTGTAACAAATTGAGTCTCAGTGGATGCTTATATTAGGATATTTCCTCATGTGTTCAAAGCTGATGTGAACCCAAGAAAATGTATGATTTAATAAAGAGCAGAGCCAAGTGTATCTCACTTGGTTCCAATTACAGGGAGAGGAATTTTGATTTGTTTTGACTCCTGTCACACTGCCAAACTGTGCTAATATCCAATACATTAGATAATTGTGGGTCTGTGTGACTTTTGTTTACAAGTTTGAAACATGTGACACTAGATGACTCAAACAGGAAAATGCATCAAAGTAAACCTTTCCGTACACAAAACCAACTGTGGGTGTGATCACAGGCTTGGTGATCAATACGCTCACATTTCACCTTTACCATAAGGCCTGAGCCTGATCCTGAGACCGGATCTTACCAGTCATCAAAGCTTTTTTTCAATATCACAAACAGAGTGAACTAAGTAAGCTAAATCTGCACTGTGAAACAAAAATGTGGGAACTGAGGGTTGGCGTCACATTATGCAAGTTTGATATGATAAATACAAGCCTTATTGAGGATGTAGAGAGAATCTTATGTTTGCTGTGGCTGCATGGCACAATGCATTTTCACCCACTGATGCCTCAACACTTAGTCTCCAAAACTTGAGTATTTGAACATAATATCATCACCTTATCTTAAAATCATTTGAAGGATTGTGTGATAGCTCGGTGCTTGAATGTATTTATTGCACATGCTCAGAATGATCAGCTCAAAGCTGCTTTAAAGTCCTTTGCCAAAGACAAAACAAGACAAATATTTTAAAGGCTCCATTAGAGGCCTCTTGGGTCTAGTGGTGCTTCTTACACCCAAACCAACCACTGTGTTTTGAACAGAGCTCCTCACAGTGCCCTTATTTCCTTTAGCAGGGCTAAAAATGTTTGTATTTGAGGAACTGACATTGTTCACAAGCTTAATACCTGTTTGACTATTAAAAAGACCAAAGAACTGTGAGTGCTGTTGGAGAATCGACACACAAAAATTTAATTCATGCAAGTTACTTCCTGGTATGTGAATGCTGAACTCTTCACAAGTTAACTCGCACTGCCTGCTGTATGAATGCACAATAGTATTTTATCTTTGCGTGCGTCTCATGAAGCTCTGTGTGGCTTTAACAATGGATACCATTATTCCCTCAAAGCAGTGTGTATTGCATTTTGTATTACATACAAATGCGCAAACAAACAGACTCTAACTGGGATTCTACAGCCGGATGATGCATCTGTCACCACCTCTATCCTCCCTAAGCTCTCTTGCTTTTGTAATCACACAATTACATACAGTTAGTGTGTGATATTAATGTTTGTTAGACACTTTATGTACCCAACAAATATGTTCTTAAAAAGGACACCACTTTCAAATTGAGGTTTATTTCTTTACAAAGTGTGTGTTAGAGTGCATACTGTAAATTGACCAGCAAAGGCCAAAAGTGTGCAAACACTTCGATGATCTGGAGGTAATTTCCCACCTTGTTTATATCTGTTGCAATAATTACTAGTATGCTTGTTTATCCAGGTGAATTTTCCTCCTTTTTTGGGACTTACTTTAATCTCATCTTCATTTTAAGCTCACAGCTCGCGTCATAGCTCAGGACACTTAGCTTTTTTTTACCTTCACCACTTTTTATTCAGTTATGCCTCATTGTAGGGCCATGTCTAGTTTAGATACAACTGGTGTCTATTTTGTGCTTCTAATTGGAGTAAATCTGTTCTCCAATTTGTTAAATTCTAGGATAATTTATTTTAGTTAAGGTCAGGTTATGTTTAGGCTAATGTTTTGGTCACTGTTTATGGATAGTTCAGTGTTGTTTTGGGAAAAAGATGCCGTGCACAACCTCTAATGCTCCCCAGGGAAACAACAGATACACTTATAGTTCTGCTTGGTTAATTTGCCAAATCTTAAAAAAGGGGACAGATGTAAAAAAAAAAAAAAAAAAAATTCTCTACAAACCCATGTATTGTACGATAAATCATGTGGAGTGATGTGTGGAGTGCATTCTTACATGATGATGATGATGATGATCTTTGACCTGTGGGAAAAACCAAGACTGTATCTGATTGGACAGACTGGTTTTCCTGTCCTAAGCAGACTGGGAGGTGTGTGTTCAGTTTGACACTGGATGGCTTCTGTCCATCAGCCTACTGCTTCTGTGCCATAATGCCTGCCTTCTGTCTGTTCTAAGGCTGCAGTTTGGTCGTTTTCCTTGCTCTAGTTGGCTTTTTTCCCAGAATGTGTTGGAAAGGATACAACCCTTGACCCTATGTACAAAATGAGCCCAGTACTTCCCTATCCCTGAGCTGAGGCAAAGCTATGGACTAGGTGCCCATGGTCTTCTTATGACTTAATTTCCAGCCCATTGAGGAGGTCTTTATTGGTGTTTGTATTGAATCGCCAACAAATCCTGTGTAAATTGCTTACATTGCCATGCCTACTCTAGTTCAGTCAGTCCTGAACACACGTTACAAACATGTCTGATATCCACCGTGATAGTTGCACATATAAACCAGAGGTGGCTTCGTTGAATCAGATAATATTTTAGCTAAAATGTCATCTTTCCTCCTCTGCTTAACTCAGGGCTTTTTGTGCAGTTCATAATGTTTTCTCCTGGTGTGAAAAGAAAGGTACATCTTAGGTCATCTCTTTTGTCATCACTGTTCAGCGAGGCCTGTTACATCAAAAGACAGCGATGCTTTGAGATCTTCACAAATGTCTCACTTTTCCTTTTTTTTTCCTGTGGCCTTTTCTCTGTTGCAGGCCCTTCTCTCCGCACATCGCCTACTGGTTAGCCTATATTTACTCAGCCCCGTGACATGTTTTGTTGCCACAGCAACCTGCCACAACCCCCCCAGTGTGCTGATTTTTTTGTTGGCTGTCACCTGTGTACTGTCCCACAATGCACTGCAGTTTAACCCCAGCAATCATTATGAGCAGACTGAGAACTGCGAGTGCAGAGAAGGCAGCTATGCAGATCACAGACTCATAAACAGAGTTTGTGGGTTAACTTCTCCCAAAAGTAAAAATACCTTTTTGACAAAGGTTAGATCAACGGACCAACCAAATCCCTCTCATTTTTAGATGTTTATTGAAATGACCCACAGTAACCTCTTGTTATGCTTGTGGACTAATACATTCCTACAACACCAGGCTGCAGAAAAACAAAGTGTGTGTTGGGAAAAGAGAACAAGCGTGCGATTGAAGGAAAGTGGGGAGGAAAGAGAAAAAAAAAGTTATAGCAAGGACGATAAAAAGCAAGAAATAGATATGACTATGGGGCTGAATGTGGTCAGTAATCCATGAACAGGGTTCCCCCGCCTATTACACTCTTAGCAGGCCGACTCCACTGCTCTGACCAAAAATGCCAAACATGCAGTATTCTTTTTTTCCTCCTGCAAGACTTTTGAACAAGTTCCAGTTGTGTCCTTTCCTTGCCTACAGCCCCTAACAGCATACAAATATAGTCTTCTCTCAACTTAAAAGTTATGAGTTTTGAATGTACCTTCTCTGTACAAAAAACATTCACACTGGCTGCATCAACACCAGATCAGACAGTAGTTTCTCAGTCCCTGATCTGGAATCAGCTGCCATATGATCAGAAATGGGATGGTTAGTGCTTTCCAATGAAGTGACCCTTTAGTGGTCGCATTGTTAAGAGATGCTTGAGGGAAATAGGTATTTTTTTTTACATGCAAAATCTGAACCTGCATTCATCAACGAGAGTCCAAAAGTTGTATTCTATTGGGTGCTGGCACCAATAATCACTCAAAATGTACTGATGGCTGTAACTTGGAAGCACTGTCACATTATTGGTGTCAGTTGGTTTTTCCATGAGTGGAAGTTGGCAGGGGCTTGATAACTGATTAAACATCTTAAAACCTAGCAGAGCTTGCTTGTCATCATCCTTGTTGATTTTCTAAAGTCGCATGGCTTTCAAATCAAGCTGGCTTTTACATCAGAATGGTATCTGACTGAAACATTTAAAATGCAGTCATTATAAGGCAGTAAAGAAAAGCTCACTATTGATGTCATATCAGAGGAGTGTCCGTTTTGATATTTAAAATTCATTAGCAGATCTTAAGACAATTCTCACTGAGTTGTGGGGTTTATTTTATATAGTGTTTTAGTTTATGGCACTCGAGCATGCTTATTTAATATGCAGGAGGGATTTGAACCACAGGAGAAAGTGACAGTACTTTGCTGTATTCTCTGTCCACAGGTCTAATCCAAACTAAGTCCTTATATGAACAACAGGCTAGTCGTAGCTTTTCACTATTGTCCTTGAGCTGCGTTTAGCTGTGATCCAGGATTGTAGGTTCTATTGTTGGTTTGTGTTCAGTTGCACTGCTGCTGCAAACTGTAGTTTTGATCATTTCAAAAGTAAGGTACAAAGCAGCCCAACCAGTATTTTAAACAGTGTGGAGAAATGACACCATTCATTGCTTTTGCCCCTAATTTTATTACACTATATCCCGCAGTATCGCAGTGCATCCCAATCAAACTGTTCCTCACAGAGGCTTCAATGTGGTCATGGTGTAGCATGGTTATTTCTAACATAAAAGGGTTCAGAGCTGTCCGTGTCACATCACATTTCATAAAATTTGTCACGGTCCACTTAAAGGTTGATTTCATTTCTTAAATAAGGCACACAGGTAGATTCGCCATCTGAAAATGAAAACTGAAATATAGAGCAAGTCTGTCTCAGTGGCAAGTGGTGGTAAGTGTGACAATTTTGGGTTTCTTTGAAACCTTTGTGTGTGGACATGAAGGGAGTCATTACACCAGCCACATAGCCCACATTACATGTGTGTAACATAAAAGCAGGCGAGAAAAAAAAAATCAGGGGTGTGTTGTTTGCTTCATTTGAGCAGGTTGCAAAAAACCAGAGCTGTATCGTTTTTAGGATCCAGCATTTGAGCGAAGGAGGTTCGATGTTTGGTGGCACAATAAAAAAATTAAGTAGTACAGTGACTTTACATTTAGACAGACTCTATAGCTAATATATTATAACTTTGAAGAACTAAAAGAAGATAAAAGTTTCAAACTTGATTTGATTAATGAACAATGCACTGGCAAGTGACAGCAGAAAAAAATAACATTTCACAAAAAATATTTATTAATAAATGTCCATAGTGATAAATAAAAAATAACTTTGCTTTGGAGAAATTTTCTTGCAAGTCAGGATTTTTTGTGTAAAATGGAGCTTTCTTTAATGGTACACTATGCGGGATTTTCCCAAAAACACTGTATAGACAAACAAAAGAAATCCTTCTGAGTCATCACCTGTATTTTCTTGTTTACTTCTTATTTTGCTGTGTTTGGGATGTATGGGTACAATGTGGAGGTGAGGCCAGGCCATTGTAAAAAGGGAGCAACCAGGTGCCAGACTGTAAGCAGCAGGCATCCAGAAGGAAGCAATGAAAATTGCAGGCACAGTGCTAAAAAAGATGCAAATATAGCGAGGCGAAACAGGAAGTGGACAAAGCTTTTTCCAAAATGAGAGTGCATCTGGGGTCTGCTTTCACTTTCGCTGGCAATACTGTTTACAAACATTGGTCGACAACTCCTGCACAGTGTAACTTTAAGTTCAGTTTGAATTCTTCTTGAAAGTGCACTCAGAGTCAGCCACTTCCTCATCACTTTAAAAACACCTAGTTTACTATTTTGTGCAGTGCATGTCTCAACACAGGTTTTCTAAAAATGCTGTTGGTTGAAAAATATATGCAGTCATTCGAGGTGATATGGCTAGACATTCAGATGATTATGAACGTCTTCATGATATGATTGAGCAGAAATTATGCCTTAGGTGGTGAGAATTTGCAGTGTATACCAGAAAACTCTACAGAAACAGTGCCAAATATGAATGACAGAGTTCAAATGAGGAAATGTGTATTGACAGTAGACAGCAGGCGGACAGCAGCAAAAACAAGTTTGACAGTTTGTCAGGACATTGAAACAAAACACGCATGAGTGTGTGTTGTAATGTCGATGTCGTACAGAATCAAATATATTATTTGAAATTATTTTGTGTTTGTTGATTTATGTAATTATTCTTGTAATGTCCAGTAATTGTCTTTTTTTTCTCGTTTTGTGAAGGAGCTACGTAACATGCGATTGTATGTTCCATTGCAGAGGGTAAAATATTTTAACTTTGAACGGCAATGCTGTCTAGTGTTACAGTTGCCGGTCTCACCTAAGTCTACCATCCTGCTCTCTTCTACTAAAATGAAACCCTGTTTGCCATCTACCATGTGCCTGATTCCATGTGAATGCAGCTTAACCGTAAAAAATATTTGGTTACATTGCCTTTGATAGTTATGTGGTCTACCCTCCTCTGGAGAAATCACTAATATTCTTACAGTACTCCAAACAGTGTTTTTAACATCATTTTTATGTGTTGGTGCCTGTCAAAAAAAAAAATCCTCAAGTGTTGCATACTAAGTCAATTACAGCTGATAACGTTTACTATTGTGTATTTGTGATGCTCTTGAACCTTGATAAAGGACCTCCAGGTCAACCCAACAAATGTCCTCTGGTGATCCTAACGTGAATGTTGGAAGTGGCTGTCCTCTTAGATCACCATATTAACTGATAAAAAATTAAGGACTTGGTAGACCATGCAAGGACATGTTTTAATTTAAGAAGTCCTTCACAGAGCATTTATTTTGTTAACAGTCACACATGTTGTGTTAGCTGTGGCCTTGTCCTCAGTTCGAGAGAAAAGTGGCTAAGCACATTCAACTTATTTTTCTTCTTTCAGGCTGTTTGACTGGCGCCATGTGCAAATGAAGTTTGTTAACTGTCAAAAAAGTCTTAACTGTGCATCTCTGTGTAACTGTGTGGGCCTCCGCATCATACACATTATTCATTCATCAGTACTGTTAAACACTTTGGCCTCAGTGTTTACTGGTGTCGATCCACAGTGCAGCACTGTGGCATCTGTGTTTTGGACTTGGCGTCGTATTTTGTTCTCGCTGTTGGCCCTGACTTCCCAGGACTCTCTGGGTCTATTAATACCAGCTCACTCTAAAAATACACAGTACTGTGTGACCCACTGGGACTAAATAGGAGCTCAACCTCTCACCGTAGGCACACTGACATAGACATAAACAGCAGTCATAAATTCTGACCTGTAAAATAGTTGCTGTACTGTTGTCCTGGGATTCACACTAAAACCTTTTTATTTTTTTAAATACCTGGATGGTCAACTGAAAAAATAAATAGTATATCAGTATTTTCCACTCAAAGACAAATAAATAGCTTTTGGGAAATTCATTTAAATCATTCATCAAACCTTTGGGTCTAACTGAGAACAGTGATGTTTTTTTCCTTTGATGTTGAAGGAATGTAGGGGCGTGTATTTGTGTGTGTTGGCCTGCTTTGTGTGTATATGTACTTATCATTATGGCCCTAAATGAGTTGGCCTCATACGTAAAGACCATGTGCTATGGATTCCAAAACTCATTGAATTATTTCCGTAATTTGTTTAGAGCAGCAGTTAGACGCATCTGGACAAGGTCCAATTATTAAATTGAATTTGTTTTCCAAACAACTTGTGAAAATGTCAAACGAGGAAAAGGGAAATGGAGAACATTTTATGCCCCAACACATTTCTTGATTGGGTAACAACTCACCTTTGCATAAACATGTGGCCAACTGATCCTTTCTTTAGCAGGGGCAACATGTTTCATTAATAAGTAACTCACATCCTTAAAAGAAACCAATAATACAAAACAATGTACATCAGGGTGTGAACATAATAATGCCAGCCCTCATATTTTTGTTTTCAGTTTCTCTGCTGGCTCCATGTCGTATGGGCACATGCTGATTTGTTGGTTTAGAAAGCTTCCTCCATGTAATCAACAGGTCAGTTGGACTGGATTGTCATGCATAGATACATTTTGCTAACGTTGGCAGTTAGACATAGTCATGAATACATTTTGTGAGGCATGCATGATGCTTTGGTTGCTGTGAGACAATAACTTCTTTGTTGCAACTAAAGGCACCAGCCTATTTGATACCATTTAATCCCAACAAACTGTAATTATCTCTCTTGCCTTAGTTGGAGACATCTTTTTCTGTGTTTATAAAGAATTGGCTTCCCCTTGACTTAACACCTCTGGTGTTGAAATATGCTAAATTCAGAAGTGGTGTGAGACTTGCTGGAAATTTAAGTAAGCTGTTCTCCCTATACAACTTGACTTTACTGACCTGTATAATTGCTGCACTATACAAGTTGCTAGGGATGTGAATCACCAGTTTCATCACGATAAGATATATGGATTCTTTGGACAACGATCCGATATTTGCCGATATTACAAAGTCTGCCATGATATGATTTCGATTCGATGTGATTTAGGGGCTTGTGATCGAGATGAGATGATATTAGATATCCATTTAACATTTAAGGGGGACTACATATAAGTAAGTATGATCCATATAATTCAACAGCACCATGCACTGCACGCCCCAAAATGACCATTTCAACAAAACCTGAACATTATAATCTTCACTGAGGTCAGACTTATTGTATTAGACCACTCAAGTTTAAGCCTACAGGGTAGTTTTCAGAGATAATTGAGTTGAGACAGTTTTAAAAGGAGACATTATTCCATTCTGAATCAGTCCACACAAGCCTAGTGTTGTCAGAAATATCAATTTATCATTACATATCAATTTTGAAGTTTCAAATTGTTTTTATACTCATTTTTTCGTAGTATCAATACACCAGTTCCAGTTGAGCTTTCTTACTTTCTCTCTTATTGTTAATATTTACTACCATCATTTTGTTGTCCTCTGTTCCTCTGCTTGTCTTTGTCATATTATAGTCCTATATTTATCTTTTAATAAACATTTTAAATGTTATGCCCTCAATGCACCAATAAGATTTGGTATGAAATATCAATATTTTCCAAGGTTTTGTATTGAAATTCCAGTATCGTGACAACACTATTTTAGTAAGTCAGTATCAGTCCACTGAGTGTACATTTTATTGAAATAGCTGCTCAGACAGACTTGTTTGTTGACATTCTCAGATGACTGAACAGACGCCTGAATGGAAAGCAGGATTTCTAGGTTATCCAGATAATTTGTCTTTGCAGAGGTAGGTTTCAAGGGTAACATTTTTTGATTGCGTGCAAGAAATAGTATTTCCTACCTCAGTTACTTTGATCATTTGTGCCGTTAAATCCTTTTTAAAATGTATAGTCATTTATCAGTTTTCACAAAAGAACACCATCAAGCCTCTTAGCAGTAGGAACTGAAGTTACACAACTTGCAACTTAAAAATCCAAAGCAGCTTTTTTTTTTCTTAGTTTATATGCCAGATTTGAAGGGATCCGAGTGTTGCTTAGCAAATGCATCCAGATAATGGACACTGCTTTTGTGAAAACATTAGTGTTTCCAGGTTGTTTTCATAAAGAATTCTGTACTCATATCAGTAGAATGCCTGAACAACATCAAGACTGCTAAATCTCTTCCTCTTCGCCCTCTGTTCAGTTGGCAAACAACAAAACTGCACATCACAGAAAACATCTGGTAAGGAGTGGGACAGACCGCCCAGCTGTCCAAATCATTATTTCATGGTCGGGACGTCATCTGACAGGATCAACATAATATATACAGGTTAATGACAACATCTGTGGTGTATGATTGGTTATACTGACGTTTGAAATGCGTCATTACAGAAAAAGAGACGAGAGGACGTTGTCTTAACTTTGCTGCCACAAAGCCTGTTTCTATGTCAAGTGACAGCCTGTTACACCTCTGTTCCCCTGCTTGATGTGGTCACCTCTACTGTGGTTTAATATAGATGAATCCACAATATAGTTGTACTTGTTTACAGATTTTTTCTGTTTTTGTTGTCATACAACTGACTGAGTATTAAATAGTTGTTTAATTGGGCCCCATATTAACATTATCATTTGCAGCTGCTGTGCTGCAGTTATAAGACCCCTTATTTTATAATTATCTCATGAAATAAACATGAATCCAGGTTAATGGCAACAGCTTTGATGTGTATTTAACAATCACAGAGAAAGTTAGAGGCAACCAGAAGCTGCTAGCTAAGGTCATTGTTTTGCAAAAGCTGGTGTTTTAAGTTTCACACACTCTGGAGGCTATTTTAAAAGAGTTCCCCTTTTGGGGGGGCAGAAAGATGCTGCTTTAGTCTTGATGGACTGAAACAAAAAAGAAAAATGTACATTTACTAATTAATCCTCTTAAAGTGGATGTACTCCCAGTAATTCGTCTTTGAAACAGGCCCGATTTCTTCTTCTACGCAGCTTGACCATTAGTAAGAGTGGCCTTGCAGCAGGTGTGGCCAGGTACTGTTTGGCATGACACAGGATCCCTGCATGCGTAGACCTCTACAGCAGACACAGTTGGCTCTGGTCTGTGCCTGGTCTCCCAGGGCATTTCTCAGACTTTCACCACATGATGAGTATCTTCTCTGTTGGTTCTGATTTTAGTTCTTCTCTGGAGAACTGTGGAGTTGGTTCAGCATCATTCAGCATCTCATCCACACATTTCCCTGTGCTCTGGTTTGACACTGTTGGTTCTTAAATGTTGAATCTTCCATTGTTATTATTACCTTAAGCCATGGAACTGTGGAACAGGTTCACCACCTATGACCTTCATCATGAAATGATGATAGCACATACAGTTTTACAGTTACATACAGTTTGTTTTTTCCCCTCTTTGAATAGAGCAGCAGACTTCAATAAAAGGACCTGCAGGGGTCTAATTATGATTACTGGTGACTGCTGTACAAGACTATTTTCTCTTATTTGTCACCATGAACCAATAAGGTACGAGGCAGTCCTGCACCCATGTGTTTGCACCTTATGAAGAATTACGTTCTTATTTTTATCTAGCTACTGTGCGCTTGCAGTGTGTTATCTACTGAGCAGTGTACATTTGAGCAAGAGTCACATGTCACCCTACTTTAGCTGTAATTATTTTTCAAGCTTTTAGTAGTGTGAGCAAAGATTAACATGGTTTCTTTTTCATGTGCTCTCTCAGTAAATGGCCAGCTGGGAGTTAGTATCAGTGATGCCAGGGCCTTGATTAGTCAGTCTCTGTACACACCAGGTATGTGTGATTATTAATCATAGGAGTCAGTGCCCTTTACATACCAAGTTAAACTGCGGTTTGTACATTTTCAAACTGTGTCAGCAGGCTCTTTTCCACAGTAAGATTTGGGGTTTTTTCAGGTTTCGTCTGTCTATCCATTATCGCTTCTTGCTTATCCTTTTCAGGTTTGCTGGGGGCTGAAGCCTGTCCCAGTGCAATTAGCATTTTGGACCTGCAGATTCAGACATATGAGAGCAACATATTTTCTTTGCCATTGAGAAGTTGTTAAACCATTAGAAAAGAACTGCAGGAGACCTTGTTTGATAAGGAAAGCTTCAGTCTGTCAGGCCAGATGGAGATTTGCAACCTTGTCAACATGAACACAAAAGCTAGACTCAAAAAATGAGCATTCAAACCTGCTTTGGCAGAAACTGTTTGACTGGATAAGGGGGAGGGAATGTGAGAAAGTCTCCCTTAAGGGACATTAACTTTAATTTTACAACCTTGATTTTATTGTAGATTAATTGCATAGCAGCCTGGATGATTTGATTTAATTCATCATTTAAATGTCACCATAATTAAGTGCTAATCATTTCTCAAGCTTAGGTGTAAAATGTCGTGTTAAGTTCATGTTTTGAGGTCAGAATGTAATGAATGCAGATGACACCAATTTGGTTTAGTGTTGGTTCTCTAAGTGTGTCTTATTAATCAGCGCCTTTTTATAAACAAAAATGAGAGCAGAACATGCAAGTCAGATTTTGCTTGTATCTGTACTGCCATTCAATGTACAGTACAGTACTCAAAACAACTATTGAACCCCTGGACTTTACTTTTCAATTTTGCAACATTAAATCAAAGTGGATACAATTTGGCTCTTTAATGATGATCAACAGAAAACAACTTGAGTATCAAAGTGAAATTCATCACAATTCAATGTAAATAGTACAAATACAATACAATAGTAGTTCATACTCTCCCATGACACACCCATGTCATCACCGGTGCGACCAGTTGTTTTAAGAAGTTGCATAATAAATTAAATGGAGATTGCTCTTGTGTAATAAAGGTGTGACAAATAAGTTTTGGATTAATAGGCCTCAAATGAATAACATGTACAATCAGATTACTTAATTTGTTTACTCAAGGTAATTATTTGTAAATTATTAGCCTCTTACAGGTCCAATGTGTAGGATTTAGGGGGATATATTGGCGGAAATGGAATATAATATAATAAGTATGTTTTCTCTAGTGTATAACCATCTGACAATAAGAATCGTTGTGTTTTTGTATCTTTGAATGAGCCCTTTATATCTACATAGGAAGTGGGTCCTTGTCCACAGAGTCCGCCATGTTGCACTGCCATGTTTCTACAGTAGCCCAAAACGGACAAATGAAACACTGGCTCTAGATAAGGCCATTCACATTTTCATGTCAGACACTGTTGTTAGCAGCCCCTTTGACAAGAGCAGCATTGGAAAAACAATGATTTTTTTTTTTACGTGAAACTACTTTATTCCGTGTTTTAGCATGTTTAAATTAACGGGTCTGTTTGTTTTGTTTCTGAGACCTCTGTGGTTAATTCAGCTCCAGGTAAAAACCCTCAGAACTTTGGATTTTAAGTTATCCAAGAGAAAAGGTAAGCATACACGTGCTGCCCATTTGGGCATGCCGAACAGCTTCAAAGAAACACTTTTGTTGTGTGAAACTGCTTTATTCATTATTTTTACTAGTTTAAATTATTGGGTCTGTTTGTTTTACAAAGGAAGAGACCTCTGCGGTTAATTCGGCTCTGGGTAAAAACCCTACTGAATAATGAACACTGGGAGTTCACGCTTGGCACATGGCAGAAGTTTCAGCTGGTTGCAAACTGCAGTCCTCCCAACTAGATGCCACTCATTCTCGGAACCCATCGGCTATATTCGGCATCTGACTTCCGGCAGGCGGCGATACAGCCTCTGGGGGCAGACCCCCGATTTTTTTCATTCCGGTTTGATTTGGGCGGAGGAGGCGAATTTCCGTTTCCGACTTCCGTTTATATATAAGTAAATATGCTGAACCACTGCGATGGATTCAGAGTTTGCAGTGACGGCAATTATGTTCTGCCTCGTTAGTTCACCGCACGGACCGTTTAACCTGGCAACAGCTGCAGCCAGCTCAAACGTGATTGGTCAATATCACGCGGACTACAAACAGTCTACAACCAGAGACCAGGGCTCTTCCGCTCTTCTTCCGGAGGCAAGATCTCCGGGGTTTGCCTACAGACTCTACATTCACTAAATGTAGAGTCTGTATAGAGACTAGATGCCACTAAATCCTACACACTGTTCCTTTAAGCCAAATCTACCATGTTACAGGTCTAATCTCAAGTAACAGTTTTGATTTTTAATTGTATTTTCCTGTCTGAAATGCATTTAAGCACTTTTCTCTAGATGTGTCTTGCGACTCCTCCAAATACATTGCATTTTTAAGCCTGTAAACAGCACTATATGAATAGAATTTCTTGGCATTAATGGAGAAACCTGCTTTGATTGAGACCTGTGACTGTAAGAGCTCAGTTAAACATTAATATGCTAACCAAAAATTGCCAAATCATTGCAGCACCTTGTCTAGCTACTTTTGCAGAAGGTCAAGGAAGAGCATTTATTGGTTTGGTTTAACTAGTTGTAATAATTTTCATACATTGATGTATTACCACTTTACCTAAAAAAACACTCTCAAGTAAAAACCCATCTACTACTAAAAAGGCTTTAGCTGCTCTAAAGTCCCTGTAATGTTCCTTGTGGCTGATTACCTAAATACAGGCTTCATTCACATGGCAAGGAGTGGGCATAATAGTAGTGCAAGGCCTAACTCCAGGTTTACAAAATGTTCAAATGAGACACAACATTTACTCGAGCCTTCAATGACTTGTACCTGCTTTAATGTTCTGTTACAGTCCAAACTGGACTCACTTTGATTTCTTCAGGCTGTTGATATTATCAACTACAGCAGAAATGACTGAGAGTCTCCTTGATATCTACTAGACTGGCATTCACTTTAGATAGGCCTATCTTTTCTTTACTGTCCACTCGAAGGTCAGCGACTCACCATATGATTAGTCTGCCTCCACTCTGTGTTGCACAAAGCAAATGAGTCACACTTTGTCAACAGGAGCGACGTCTGACTGTCCCTGTTTGGGTTAATGAGTGATGAAGCTCTCAGCCGACGAACAAGGCACCTTTCTGTGCTGACATGAGCCAGTGGTAGTTAATGACTAATTACAGCATTATGTTTACCATTACCTGTCAAGGTGAGTGAGTGGTACAGATGGTTTTGTCAGAGCGTGACAGCTGACCTGACTGACGACACTGTGTGCAGTGGTGAGATTGTGTCATCGCTCAAAATGGAAACCAGTGGAAATGTTTGAGATCTGCATCATGTCAGCCAAATATCTCAGCTAGATGTTTTTTGAGCAGGCTATGATGACTGTTTTGACCAACTATTGTTCACAGCAACAGGTGTGGAAGGGTCTTGTTGAGACCTGCAAATACTGAGGAACTCCTAAATGCTCTGTACACAAGCAGCTTTTATGGGATGCACAGCAAGAAAACTTTGTGTTCAACTAGTTTGTAGACTGCATACAAATTCTTCAACACACAGAGAAGAACACCCCAGTTGCAAAGGTTAAAATCAGAGCCTTGGGGTTATGGACACAGGCAGGTGGTGGTGTCAAGAGGGCGTCAGCTTGCAGCTATGGACTTGAACCCACAAGGAAGCCTCATGTGCTGGGAAGTGTCCTCCATTCTTAATGTTGAGCTTGAATCCTGCTCAGTTTACGGCTGGTTTTGTTCCCTAACATTACCAGTAAATGTAGAAGTAGATGTCTGAGAGCTGAGGCCTCGTCATCTGGTCTCTTAGGTCACACCAAAATAGATTAAAAACAAATGCTGATAAGCCCATGAGGTTTGGTGGTGTGTCTAAATAGGCCTTGACTAAAATCTGTAATAAGCAGGTAATCAGTTTTTGCCTGTTTGTGCCTTACACTCAAAGTGTGAAACTGAGAGAATGAGTCTCTCTGAGTGGGTAAGGGAGGGAGGGAGAGACAGGTATTGCTACAGACAGTGTTGTGGAATGTGTGGTGGAGTTTTTGTGGTTTGCAAAGTGTTTGGTAGGGGGAGGGACCTAAAACACTGCTGAGCTACTTCTGAGCTGCAGGTTCCTCCCCCAGCTCAATCTCACTCTCTGCTCTCTTTCCCTTAAAGGAACAGTTACCTCGCAGTAGGCCCTTATACACAGCCTGTTCAAGGTGGGACTGTTGTGCCGTTATTCCACCTCACTGTTCTGTATAAAAGGTACAAACACAGAAGGGGGGGGGGCATTGTTGCTCCGCTGCTAAACCCACAGCAAAAGGAAGTCACAGAGGCGAATCAAAATCTGCATAAAAGGGACAGCTGGCATGAAGGGACTACCCGCATACACACACACACACACACACACACACACACACACACACACACACACACACACACACACTGACTGTTGTGTTTACACGCCTTTTTTGCTTCCGGAGCGCAGGCGTGCTGTCTCAGTTCACACACTGGAGCATTATCTCAGGTGATGTTTGGTTCAGTGTAAAAAAGCAAAGCCGGCATAATGGCAGTATTGCAGATTCTTTGTTTAAAAAGGGTTTGTGTCTCTGGCCCAGCTGTCTTATCAAACTTTTAGCTCCTTCTCTCTCTTATCTGTCTTTGCTCATGAAGTTGATGTTGACCCACAGATATCTCTGACTGTAAAGGTTGCTATCTGGCTCCACTGAGATGATATTACTCTCTTGCTGTCCCCCAGGTCCATGTGTGGTCAGTGAAGTGTCCTGGAGATCAGCATGGCAATGTATCAGTTAAGCGTCTGGTTGAGATGAGGTGAGTGACCAAGTTGAAAAGTTTGCTCTTAAGGCCTAACCCTAAACCAGAGTGTGCTGCCTATCATCCACTCAGTTTAGGCAAGAAAAAAGAAAAGAATTAAATACATGTCTAAACTCTATCCAGTACCTTTTCTAAATTTGTAGTTTCACATTTCCTAATTGCTGCTTGTGCGTCGGCCAGATTTGTATTTACTCTCAGATCAGGCCTCGTAGAGAAAGGGGCTGAAACTTTCTTTCAACTCATACAGAATTTAAGTCTGAAATACTGATACTGATTTTTCTTCTCTCCATCAGTGTCGCCTGTAAGCAATGTGAGCTCCACTGACAAACAGCTTTTCTCCATACCAGACCTCCACCTCAATCACCAGCCAATCAAATGCACCCAGACAATAAACTGGCCAATCATGGCAAGCAGGTCACCAGTGACAGCCGATCTCAAATACCCGGTGTAAACCAGCAGGCTCAGCAGCAGCAGGGAGCTGCTGGCCACCTGGGTCCAAAGGGTGTTGGTGCCGGGAACCATGGAGTCAAAACCAACCAGATTTCCCCCGGCAACCCTGGACTGAAGGCGGTCAGCCAATCAGTGAGCAGCGTTGGAGGGATGTTGAAAACCAAATCCAAGCGAGAGCGGAGCGTCTCAATTGACTCTGGTGAATCAAGAAATGCTGTTCCTCCAGCGCTGGAGACTGATGCCAAAGGAGGTAAGGCCATTCACGCACAAACAAAACTGTGTTAGCAACTGGGACATATAGACAGTGTGCCTCTGTTCTAAGTATGCAGAAGTTCACTTCCTTTACCCTCCTATCAGCCAAATCTTTACCCGAAATACCAGATTACGTGCATTCACCTCCTCCACAGCAGGAAGTGAATGTAAGGACTGAGAGGACAGAATAACTTGTTTTCTCTCTAGCTAAAATGCCCTGACCTTTCAGTGAAGCGTCAGAATTTCCCCCTGGCTTTTGATAGTTTGTGCCGTGCCCGCGCGGCAGTGACGTGTCTCAGATGAAAAAGCATCTGGGCTTTCTGTAGTGCTCAGAGGGAGAGACAGGTCATGAGGTTGCGAAAACTTAGTAAGCCTAGAGAGGTTGTTATTAAAGCAGAGACAGCGAGTGGGTGGGAAGAGTTAAAGTTCCCTTTGTGAGTGTTTGGTAAACAATTGTGTTCATGTGGTTCAGTACAGTGTTTGATTTGCATTTGTTTGCTGTTGCTTACTTAAGCGTTCATGTGAGCGATTGACTGCAGATGACAGTATGATTTTGTGAAACTCATCTGGGCTTCCTGTACATGACTTGAACCTCTTTAAACACACACATAAACACACACAACTTGACACACTCAGAGGTGTGGTTCCAACACAAAGAGCAACAAACTGAAAGATGGAGAGAAAGAAAGATAGGGTGGATCATTTGAGGGGAAATCTCCTCTGGCTCCATTTGACCTCCACACACACACACACATACACACACACACACACAAACATACCACACACTGCCTCTGTCTCGCTCTTTCTGTCTCACTCCCTGTGATCTAATTTCTGCTTGTAGAAAAGTGCATTCAAATGAAACCCAAGCCTCCCTACTCTTCACTTCAAATCAATCCGCCATCAAACCCGCAGAGAGTCAGTGACAAACAGTCTGAACACGGTTAAGTTTCTTTTTCTTTTAAAAGTTTCTTGTTAAGATAAACCAGTAACTGCCACTAACAAAAACATTCACAGAAGAGGTCAGCTCTTTCAGACTGTCTTTCTGTGTCAAGGTAGTAGCCCTCCCTCTGCTGTCCTTTTCTCTGTACTGTCACTGCACACTTCCTTCCTTCCTTACTGTACATTTGCACATTTTATATGTGTATGGTTACCCAAGCTCATCCGATGTGTTTATTGGAAGGTAGTTTTCTGCCACAAAGTGAGTAAGATGTTGAGTAATGAACCTGAAAAGCCTTCACTGATTTGTTTAAAAAGTTTCTCTAAATATGTGACAGTAATCAGGGATATTGCCAGTATACCTTTCTCTCCCGTCACCATTTAAGTGAGATAAACCCACAGTTGTATTTGCTGTCAGAAGTTAGTTTTGCTTCTTCTACTGTGGGTTACCTTCTGGAAATGTTAAAGCTGCTGCATATTTCCTGCAGCTGCTTGCACCCACCGGTGCACAGCAGCTTGTGCATCCACAAAATCATAATTACACCATGTGAGAAAGCTCAGCACATGCTTCTCAAAACATTGCATCTGCAGATGTGATTAGTATGCATGGCATTTTGTTGTGAAAAGAAAAAAGAACCAATACAGAGACGAGCAGAACTGCAAATGATTCTAGTGTTTCATTTTTACCCGCAAGCATTTTTGATAATTCAGGTGTGTAAATTTTAGTAGCTCTGATTAACATAATATGTGATTACATGACTATGGCACATTTTACCAACATGACTTTATGATGCAGCTAATTTCCATTTTCACTGAACAACATTTGATGATTGATTTGAAGTGATTCTGACATCCTGTTCAGGTTTAAAGTGATTCCTTACCTTTGCCAATGCAGCTGTGGGGTGGGATTGTATAACTTACAGCACATTAGACAAACTGCATTAGCATGTCAGCTTCTGGCTCTGGGAAACATGGGGATGGCTTTTGACCTTTAGTGGTGAATTATAATAACAAAATTACATTGATGTGCTCTTAAAAGAGACAATACTATGGCAGTTGTTGTCCAAGTGTTGATGTGTGTGTATTGTCCTCTAGAGGGTGTTATGCGCAGCAAGCGGCGCTGTGTTCTGGAGAAGAAACAGCCATATAGTGGAGATGAATGGTGCTCTGGACCTGACACGGAGGAAGATGAAGACAAGCCACACACTGCGACACACCGTGAGTCTGCCCGCCTCCACAGATGGGGAAACACACTGTCAGTTGCTGTTGTCTGAATGTAGCATAGTCCTCACTAACAGTAGTGTCATTGTGACTATACCTTTGAAGGCCGCATGACTGACATGTAGAAATCCCCTGCTGCGTCTCAATTTTGTTTTCTCTGAAAACAACAGGTTAAAGCCATAAATTATCCAGAGCAGATCCTGCTCACACACACTGAAAGGAAGAGGCTGTCAGCTTGACGTGCCACACTACTACTTTCCACTGATTTGACTTTATATGTGTTTTAGCTCCATCTAGTGTTTAGATGTTGTAGCCAAAAGGATGTACTGCTATTAAAATTATAAACCAGGGTACCACTTTAACCAAATTGTGTGCTGCTGATGTTTTTAGGAGAGCGTGGGCTGGCAGGTCCTATCCAAGGGCTCTCTGATCGCCTGTCTGCAGGGCCTGTGTCTGAACCTGCAGGTCCTGTAATGGGATGTGGAGTGGGACCAGGGTTAAAGACAGAGCCACCTCCGCCTTCACAGCAAGTGGTGTACGTTTTCACAACCAGCCTAGCCAACAGGTAAAAGCTATTTGCAGGCTGTACATGCAGATGATTATTCACATCAGAAATGGAGATGTCGAGATTGTCTTTTTGATTTTGATCAGATCTCCAGTTAAACACTGAATTATGTAATTGTAATGATGATTTATTTTGTAATATTGCTCTGTTTTTTTGACAGTGCTGCAGAGGCAGTAATGAAAGGACAGACCGATTCCATCCTTCTGTTTCACCAGCAAAATGTATCACGCACCAAGTTGGAGCAGGTCAGTGGCAAATTAAATAAAGGGTCAAGTTTGTGTTAAACCACGGGGAGGTTAAAAGTGTTTTTCCACAGTAAAGACCACAGATGCAAAGCATGTGGGGAGGTTATTTCTTTAGCTATTTTGGTCTCAGAAAACTGCTTGTTCCTGTTTCCATCAGCAGCTGTTATGACTGCTGCAAATGCGTGTGTTGAGAAAGTGAAGTGCACTGTGTTGTTTAGGCAAATCAACAAACGGACAATATACTATATATACAATAACTAAAATTTCTACTGCTACTAGTGAAATACCTATTATGCACTTAATGTAATTGTTTCTTTTTTCCTTTTGTCTGCTACAGGGCCACACATCAGGAAAGCTTCCTAACCAGTCTGAGAAGGCAAACTCTAGCAGCTCTCCACCCACAGGCACCCCTAAATCCCAAAGTGGAACTCCACGGCCAGCCTCTGCAGGAGTTGGAGGCCCATTGCATCCTGCAGGGACACCGTCATCAGCGGGACACTCCGATAATGAATCCTCTCAGACCAGACCTGGCGGAGTTTCCAGCAATAACAATATCGTTGTCCATAGGTCAGAGGGAGGAAGCACGGCCACACCTGCAGGCCCAGTCCCAGGAACTGGAGATGGGGAGGGTGCAGGGGGTATGTCTCTTCCTGTTGCTACTGTTTCTCCCTCGGGCAGTCCCTCCATTCTTTCAGCACACCTACAGGGTGATACAGGCCAGAGGGGTGGCCCAGGGCACACGGATGGTCTTTCCAAAGAGCAGCTGGAACACAGGGAACGCTCTTTGCAGACACTGAGAGATATAGAGAGGCTGCTTCTGCGCAGTGGGGCAAGTGGAGGCCCAGGAGACACAGGAGGCTCCAACAACAATGCTAGTAATAATTCCTCCAACCTAAATAATAACAACAATACTGATAGGAGCGGTATACTCGAGGACAGTGACAATGGTACTAATAACTCTGGAAACTGCAGTAGTGGTAATATGCTATCCTCAGCCTTGGCTCCAATGGGGGGGATGAAGAAATATGAAGAACCCCTTCAGTCCATCATATCTCAAACACAGTCCCTTGCTGGACCTGCCCTTGACAGCCCTCAAATGGACTCTCACCATAACCTACCACAACACCCCCATCACCAGCTGTCTTCACCTGGGGTGGACATGGGTCCGTTACTTGGACCAGAAGGGCTGACCCCAGAGCAAATGGCATGGAGGAAACTTCAAGAAGAATACTACCAAGAGAAGAGACGACAACAAGAGATACAACCCCCCACACATCCACAGCACTTTAGAATGATGACAGAAATTGGCATGCATGGAGGTCCTATGATGATGAGAGGACCCCCTCCTCCCTACCACAGCAAGCCTGGAGACCAGCAGTGGGGTCCTGGCAATATGATGGGAGGAGGAATAGGTGGAAATGCACGAATGATAGACATGCACCAAGAGGGACCCCGTGGCCCCAGGTTCCTGGGACAAATGCAGAGAGGGCCACCGGGGGGAGGCGGTTTTCCTGGTAGTGCAGGGGGAGTTTTATCAGTGGAGGGTCTCGGACCTCAAAGGCCCACCAGGCCAGGGATGATTTGGCTTGATGATATGCCCAACAACATAGGCGGCGGAGGTCCCTTTCATGGCTGCTACCCTGGTGGACCTCCTCAGCACATGCAAGGGGACCCAGAACATCTGTTAACACATGAGGAAATGTTTCGCCTCATGGAGAAACGGCAAATGCAGGGGATTCCCAGGTTTGAACTTGACAGATTGGCTAAACAGCAGCAACAGGGCAACCTTGGTTCAAGAATAATAGATAATCCTGGGGGGCCAGACTTTCACAGTTTGGGAATGGGCCGGGGTCTACCCTCAACTCGAGGTGATCCTATGGACTTTCCTGGTTCACGGGAGATTATGGGCTCTCCTGGAGGGGGTCCTCAGATAAGAGACCTGGTGGATTCTCATTTAGGGAGCAACCTCCCAATGAACATGAACCCACAGATGAATGTTCAGCAACAACAGCAGATGATGCTATCTCAGAAGCTCAGAGGAGGTCCTGCAGGAGGAGGGCCTTTAGGTGACATGTTTAGCCCTGGAGAGATTTCAAGAATCAGGGCTTCACAGAATGGAAGAGGAGCAAATAAGGGAATGATCCCAGGACCTGATGGCCCCTTCCAGTTTCCTAATCAAGGTCCCTTCTCTGGAGGACAAGTAGATGGGCCTTATCTTCAACAACCTGGGCCTGAGATGTTTGGGCCTGAGCAGCAAGGTCATAATCAAATGGGAGGTACATCACGGCTTAGTCATATGCCAATGACTGGAGGCCTCAGGGGAGTAGACCTTGGTCCTAGGCACCCCTCTGACCTATCAATCAATGTTAACCCGCTGACCTCTCCTTCTGTGCCTCGTCCCCATCAACTCAAGTCTCCATCCCTCAACCAAGAGCCATCTCCTCTTCTACCTTCCCCCTCTGCTCCAGGACTGAAGTCACCCTCACAGATCTCCTCTGCAGGGCATCACCCCACTCTTGCCCCTGCGTCTGGTGCTGGGACTCCCTCCTCTTCTTCCATGAAGTCCCCCCAGATAATGGGGTCTTCCAACCTTGGGTTGCACTCTCCATCTGCTTCTCCTGGACGACTCAAGTCCCCTGCCATGGCTGTGGGCTCTCCAGGGTGGGCGTCTCCCAAAACAGCTCTTCCAAGTCCAGGTGGTCCAACGAGTGGGAAGGTAGTGGGCAATGGAGGAAGTAGTTCCACTGAGACAGGTACACTCAAAATCCAAGATGATGTTTGATCATTATTAAAGCGGTTCCTTTCATTAATGTGACATTAATTCTTTTTAATGTTCTTTGCAGGCCAATCACTTCCCCCCAGGAGTTCCAACTCTACACCTATTAGCCAGCCAGGCTCTATGAATCCTAGTATGCCATTTACTTCCTCTCCCGATAACCCTCCATCTCAGAATCCTTTATCTCTTATCATGTCTCAGATGTCCAAATATGCCATGCCCAGTTCTACTCCTCTCTACCATGATGCAATCAAAACAATTGCCACTTCTGACGATGAAATGCTGCCAGATCGACCTCTTCTATCTGGTGTCAGCATTGGAGGTATGAAAGCAAGGATACATTGTGACACATACGGAAAATACCCTATACAGTTCTGCAGTATGTAGAGAGGAAGCAGTAGAATGACTCTGGTTCAGTGTGTCATTAGTAGATGCTGCCATGCCATCAGAGAAAGACTGACTGACTGAATAAATAAATAAAATGTGTTTATTTGTAGATCTATATTGCTTTTCCTGTAAAAACCTTCTCTCAGCCAAAACCCTCATATTATAATAGTGCTGCTTGAAAATATGAATAGACCCCCAATTAATATTTTAGTTGAGGAAAAGGGCAGTCTATTTTCAAATGTTAATAATGTGATTTTCCACATGCTGGTTTTGTTTTATCACCAGGAAACATGGGGAACTCCCAGACCTCCCAGATACTTGTCTCCCAGGGCTCCATCGGTCCCCACAGTGATCCACAAAGCCCCATGGGTATTGTGAGCCAAGGTCAGCAACACCTGCCCCATGATGCCTCAGGACCTGTGCTTTCATCCCCAAACCAAATGGGCATGCCTGCCATGAATTCTGCCATGATGGGAGGAGGTGCACCTGAAGGAATGGGGCCCTGCAATGTTTCACCAATGTCTCAGAACCAGATGACAGGTTTCCCTCGCATCCAGCCACCACCTCATGGGCACATGCACTCACCTATTGGAGGAATGTCACAGAATTTCTCTCAGTCGAATGAGGATATTCTCCCACCTCAGCAGTTACACCTACTTAGAAAAGGTCATCCTCACCAGCGCCCCTCTCATCCCTCAGACTCATTTGCCTCTTTGCCCATGGGGGATGGCCCAGATCTAAGTGAAGTTATACGACCCTCTCACACAGGGATCCCTGAGTTTGATCTCTCCCGCATCATTCCTTCTGATAAGCCCAGTAGCACTCTTCAGTATTTCCCAAAGAGTGAGCCACATCAGAATCCACATCAGGGGCCACCATCCCAGCAACCTACTCCACAGCAGCTCCTCAAACAGCTATCATCTTCTGGCCCATCGTCTAACCCCCACTTAGCAAACCTACAGAATATGATGGCTGAACAGCAGCTGCCACTTCACCCCTCACATGGTGGAATACGCCAAAACATGGGCATTCCTCAAGGGGGCACTAGGGGTATGGTGTCTGGTGGGGGTATGGGCCCCATGTGCCCCCCTGGACATATGATGGGAAGGACAGGCATGGTGCCCCAGCAGCAACTCCAGCAACAGCAAGCCATGATGGCGAACAGCCTTCTCCACCATCCTTCCAATCCTTACCCTGGCATGATGTCCTCTCAGCAGCACCCACACAATCTGATGGCACAGCAAAACATTATGATGATGCAGGCTAAGCAGCGAAGCATGCCAATATCCGGGGATCCCTTTGGTCCCCAGGGTCCTCTAATGTCCCCTCAGGGTCCCATGATGGCCCCTTCCCACCCACAGTCTGGTATGATGGGCCCCCAGTCTCTCAGACAGCGGGGAATGTCTCTGGACAGTCCTATTGGCTATGGCCCTGGAGGTATGGCCAATATGCCATTCTGATCCAGCTAACATAAACTGTATAAAAAAACATGTCCACTAGGTCACCTTCCCATTGAGTCCAGTTTTTTCATTAATGTTATTCTTGCAGTTATTTGAAAAGAGGAACTGTAAAAACAATAAATCAGTGATACTCTTTAAATTTTGGATTACACCTGATGAAAACTGAATATTTAAAAGCACTGTAACACAGTTCAATAACAAATCTGAAGCCATTTTCTAAAATACTGTAAAATATGTATATTTCAAAGATGTGTGTATTTGTTGTGGGAACAGAGTGGCAGTCAGGAGAGGAGTGCCTCAAATTTCTATTTGTTTTAATATCATTGATTTATTTTCTCCAACTACCAAACTGTTGTGCAAAGGAATTATATATAATATATACTTGCTGTATATAAGATGCAATTTGTGATTGTTTGCAGTTGTTCTGTATAACAGTGTTTTAATAGAAGTCTAAAAATAGAATAATACTGATCTCTAAGGTGGTTTTAGTTTTGGTTATTGTGTTGTCAATTATTGTTGTTTGATAACACTGACAAGGGGACACAGTTGCTGTATAATATATGAAATCTTTATTGAGTTCAAGTAGCAGAAGCTAAAATACAAGCAAAAACAGTTTCCGGCCAACAATAACATTTTTTTCTTGACTGGGTAAATAAAACATCTTTTAAATGCAATCAAAGAAGCAATGGGTACTGTATTGTCAGAACATCTGATAAAATTTAAAACATCATTACAAATGAAATATTGCAGAACCAAACGGAAGCATTTTAGTTACAGCTGACATTGTATAAGAGTTAATTAGATGAGGATGGTGCTGGTTGTTGTTGCTCCATCAGAAATGGAAGGGCGACTGTGACCTTGAGGTCTAATGAAAGGTAGGCAAACTCGGCTGCAGCCCAGTTTACAAATTAAGTGTATAAGCTCCCTGCGAAACCGCACCCCAACAAAGGCGTACAAGAAAGGGTTCAGGCAACAGTGTGAGAACCCCAGGCTCTTCGTCACATCAAGGGCGGGAGGCAGGTTGACCATAAGTTCACAGTTTATATTATATTGGTCACTCACAGTTTTTATCAGTAAGGTGATATTATAAGGCAGCCAACAGAAGAAAAAAACGAGAGTGACAAGTACAGCCAATCGAATTGCCCCTTGCTTAGCTTTGCTTTTTTGACTGTTGCGCAAAGTAACTACCACTGCTGTGTAACAATAGCTCATGACAGCCAGAGGTAGGAAAAAACACAGATGATCTAAAACTCTGTTGGCCAAAACCCAGTTGTTTCCATGGATACGGAAATGATGATAGAAACAGGAGAGCCTAGGTGTGCTCGTAGGGTCTTCCTTTACAGAAAGAAACACAGCATTGGGTACTGATAAACCAAAACAGACCAGCCACAATAACATGCATGTCAGGTGCACTGTTCTCGGACGTCGACTTTGCATACTAGGAATAGCATGAACAATAGCCAAATAGCGATCAAACCCAATGCATGCTAGAAGGAAACACCCACAGTGGAGGTTAAGATTTTGCATCAGGCCAATAAGCTTGCAGAGAAACTCCCCAAACAGCCAACCATTTATATTTTCAACTACATAAAAAGGAAACGTGACAAGGAGCATGAGGTCAGCCAGGGCGAGGTGCAGCAGGTAGATCTCAGTGATGCGCAGCAGGCGCCAACGTCTCAGGAGGACTGTTATCATCAGGCCATTCCCTGCGACACCCAGCAGGAAGCTCAGGCTGTACAGCAGAGGTTGAAACATGGCATGAAAGGTCTGCAGGCCGATCCCCTTATTGTCCTCACAGAAGGTTTCTTCTCCTTTTGTGTTGCTGTAATTGTAGTCTGTGTCATTCCCCAAATCATATGAGTCACCCAGCTGTAAAATATAAAGAGGAAAATGTTCATATGAAGTATTTCATCACAGTTTGAGAATTATGTTTGTGTTGTGGAATAATACACAATTGTATAGTCAGTTGATTTGGGCTAAATTCTAATAGTTGTTTTTTTATAATGAAATGAAAAATTAGTTGTAACATAGTCTGTTAACGTAGCTTTAAAAGAACTACCTTGATTTGTGCTTTGTTCCTTGTGGTTTTCTCAGTCAAATTATTAGGCAGGAAACACCGAATATGCTGCTTTTTTCACTTCCCCTTCACAGTAAGTAGGAAACATTTTGGGGTGTATATGCCAAAACATCATACTTTGGCTGTATACTAGTAAATGAATCCTGTTGACTTTTTACCCCACAATCAACAAAATAATATTACATCTGCAGGAGAAATCAGAGCTGTTAAAACCTTTCTTGTTACTGTAAATGGCTACTGCTCAGGAAAAGATTTAGTGACTGAAGGCCTGCAAAAATTGCCATTTCTCTATGTTTAGTAATGTGTTAGATCAGTGGCCCAGACACAAAACACATCTATCTATCTATCTATCTATCTATCTATCTATCTATCTATCTATCTATCTATCTATCTATTGTCCATATTATTAAAATATGGGTAAAATGTTATATACGAACATTCATAGTATTACACATACTGAATATATCCTCTTAAATTTCATCGCATTCCAATGTATTATTAGTAACAGATTGCTGTGCTCTGGTATTTTTATGTTACTTCTAGAATAACGATGTCTTTGAATAAGACCATAATACATATTTTTATATTTAAATATATTCATGATTCTTTGAAAAAGTATTCTGTTTGATGAAACAAAACTTTATGTTTCAAAACTATAAACTGTAATTATAATTTATTCATGTAATAATTGTTGCCGTTACCTTTAATGTTATTATTGAGCCTAAAATTCATAGTGACAGTTACACTATAACTTGCTCTTATATCACTTTTTTTAATGTTAGAATGTAACTTCTTCACAATAATCAAGTTTGTAAATTACATACATTTAGATTCATATTATAAGCAATAATCATCAGGAAGATAATATGTTTTGCTGAACGACTCTGATTTGAAATCAGAAATAGTCACAGATAGAATTGAATTGTTTAAAATTATATTATTTTTTACCATATACACCAGTGTCATTATAAATGAATTGGAAGCTATTTGAAGCTTGTGATTAGATCCTCTGATGAATTACAGTACTTTTTCTCTCTGGCTTAATTCCCTAGTGAGTCAACGGGAAGGACACAATATGTAACAAACCCACATCTGTTTAGGTGCATTTTTATGGTTCAGTAATTCAAGCCACTGTAGTTCATGAATTATGTTTCTCAACTTTTTGGCAATTTTAAAATCCTATAGTTTAAGCTTAATCATAGAGAGCACTAATATGTTGCTTGCTACCTTGAAAAATGCCAGATGCTGCAGTGGAGGTTTAGAAAATGTTAAAGATTTATGCAGAGTTATGCTGTACTGTTCTCAATAGTAAGCTGTAGCATCTGGAAAGTGTCTACTAGAAATTTAAGGATATTTGACAACAGACCAAATCAAGCCTTTTGCTATGACACCCACTCTTTTAAGACTAAAAAATACAAACTAAACATACACACAGGCAACATTTCAGTATCTCAAATTAGATGTGAATCAATCTGTGACCTGCTATAGACCTTTACAAACATCTATAGCAGTTCACAATTCACTTCAACAATTCTTAATTATGTCTTACCTCATAAACTTGAAAGGTGTTTGTTACAGCCATGTGGGTTAATCTCAGTCACTTGAATGTATATCTTTCACTGCCGTAATGAAATGTGCTTGTACTTCCTGTTACTGCTGGTTCTTCTACATTTGCTTCGCTGCTGTCTTCATTAGCGGTGCGTTTGGCAGAAACAGCAAGTCAAATCTGACAAAAGGTTTCAATACCAGGCTTTTTATACTGTAGTACACATGAGAGAGAAGTAATGCAAGTCCAAGTAACCACACCCCACAGTACATTGTAGCTTTGACAAACTAGAGTCAATCATACAGAACTAGACAGATTTATATGGGTATTTTTGGCAACACATCCTTATAAATCTTATAACATCCAGCCATCCTCTGACAAGAAGAATATGTTGATGTGGGATAATCATACACACCATCCAGCTTTGTCACTGGTATCAGTTCTGTTTTTGATTGTAATTAATAATTTACCTCAAGAAGCTATCTTGCAAAATTCTGGGGGGCAGTGAGAAATGGGTTTGTAACCTTCATCTTCTTCTTCTAACCGCTTCATCCTCTTGAGGGTCGCCGGGGGGCTGGAGCCTATCCCAGCTGACATCGGGCGAGAGGCAGGGTACACCCTGGACAGGTCGCCAGACTATCGCAGGGCTGGGGTTTGTAACCAAAAAGTCTAATTTGTTGTAGGTAGCTGGTTTGCAGGATACATTCAGGTGGGAAAAGCCACTGAGGAACCGATCCTCAACCCTCAACTCTTCCAGTGAAACTGCTCCGTGGCTGTACTAGGCATCTCTCTTGAATGTGTGAGTATGGACCTGGCATTTCTGAAAAACAGAGCACATTGCTGTCAGTGATATGCCCATTAACTAAAGTTTTCAAAACAGCTGTACATGGGTATTCAGTAAATATCACATATTGTTTCCAGCACCGGTATAAAACTATAGAAAATAAATAAATAAATAAAGACCCCCTTTATTATCCACATGCCACCCCTTAATTCAGGGATATTCAGCTGTTGAATCGTAAAGCTTCACAATAGTATTTTTTATGTAGCTATGTCCTAAAACTTACGGTATGATAGGCGATAGTGCAAAGTGAAGGTTACTTGACTGTAATAAAATTAAAATACAGCCAAGTTATTTGCCTATGAAACATTAATATAAAAAGACTAAAAACAAGAAAGGCCTACTGTGTCTTGCAACCATTTTATTCCTATGCTCGAAGCATAGAATTAAAATGGTTACAAGCTTTTGCATTCGAATACAGTCATAGTCTACCTCAGCTACCCTGGGTTGTTTCCTGTGGGTTTACCAGATCATTCTATTGCCTTTTTGTTTTCACAGTGTTTTAACTCTTAAGTTTGGTAGAAAAAAACAGGGTACACACAATATAGCTTTGGTAATTTGACTATGGAAGTATATTGCTTTGACCTAGGGTAATCTAGTTTACAGGATTCCCCTCCACACAAGTGATCACAGTGTGTCAGAGTGGGTAAAGTAAGTAACAACAGCGGTGAACACTGTGTTGTGTTATTTGTTTACTTAATTTAAGGTGGCATTAATCCCAATAATATAGATGGACGTTACGTACATTTGAGTGAAAGACGATGGCACTGATGGTACACAAATTGTACACTGGATTGTGGAGTGGAGTTAGTAATAGTCTAAAAGTATAATTTTGACAGGACACCCTAAAGTAAATCCTTGATTTGAAATGAAATCAGCTGATTAGTTGGATGGGGGCGGGTTCAAATACGAGTGGAAGCCATCTTGAACGCTTGGTTGACAAGACTCTTTGGTAGTCAGCTAAAAAATTGAGTACACCTTACAAACACCGCATAGGGAACCGGTTATTTCCGTTATCCAAGGTAAATGCATGCACATCTTAACTATTTCTTCTTCTGGATAGTTCTTTACCAGATATCCCAGTGTTTTGTGGGGACTTTTACGACATGAGTTAACTGTAAATGGTATTTCGCCATCGATAGCCAGTTTGTTAGCTTGCTAGCACACCTAGCACGGCAGTTGAGTCGGCTGAGCTGGCTGATATTAGCTATGTGATTGTGGAGATCCTGTTTTGTTTGTTAGCTAAACTTGAAAACGGTGTCAAGTATCATTTGCACTAGCGCTATAACATACGGACTGGTTTACAAGTATCCTGACTCAATTATGTCAACGTTGCTTACAGAGCAGCACAACATTAGCATGAAGCTAAATCTTCATATGCTAGTTAGCCGGATGTCGGCTAGCTGAAGGGTAACATTAACGTTAGCTTGTTTTCCTACTAGTTGGTTGGCTTTAACAGAATAGGCTTCTTGTTCGTCATGTGGTTAGATATTTATCCGCCAGACTTGTAATATGGCAAAGTTGAAGTAACTGGACTGATTGTGTATTTCGGTGATTGACTTTCCGTAAATCTACGCCGTTTCCACATTGTTAGCAAGGGTTTACTAAATAACGTCACGGGCCACCGCTGTGTCGGCTAACTTTTGACGTTAGGCCAGCGCAGTACTGTCACAGTTATTGATGAACTAAATATTAACTCGATAAGTCACCGTACACTCAAGATATAGGATATTTTCTTCTTCCACGCAGCATCATTGTTTTTTTTGTGAAGTATGATGTTTCTAATAACTGTGTCTCGTATGTTTCAGGGTTGGAGAAACCTGAGAAAGGACGCAGCGGCTCAGTCAGGCTAAAGAAGCTGGCTAGCTAAACAGTCTGCTAATACCTGAAAGCTAGTCAAGCCCTCCTAGTGTGTGGTTTTCCATATGACAATGGCAGATTACATCTGCTTTAAGCCCTAATTTGCTAATAAAATCTACCCTTAGAAGTCTTCTAAAAATTGAGAAGGGGAATTTGTTTTTGACACTTGAGGTCCCAGAAAGAACAATATTGTTGAGACAAAATACTTGAAATACTTTTATTTGGATAATTACAAAAGTCTCAAGAGGGAAGGACAATCTTAAGTTTTGAGTGGTCCCAGCAGAGTGGACTCACTCCATCTTTTATTTTTACTGCTATTGTAACAGAAAAGATAAGCGGAGTAAATATGAGTACAGCCAGGACAGAGAATCCAGTTATTTTGGGCTTGTCCAACCAGAATGGACAGCTCAGAGGCTCAGTAAAGCCTGCCGGAGCACCAGGTGGAGGTGGAGGAGGCCCTCAACAACAACAACTTAATCAGATGAAAGGCACAATCAACAATGGCAATTCCCAGCCAGCCCCCACAACTAACGCTGTCATCAAGTAAGTTATTCAGTACTAGAAATCCAAGACTTTGGATATCATGTTTTCTGCATGTTGGCACAATTATTACTGTGTGTCAGTTCTGTGTTATGCTTATTGCTTACAATAATTTTACCCTCCACAGGCCTGGAGATGACTGGAAGAAAAGTTTGAAATTGCCCCCTAAAGACATGAGGATGAAAACTTCGGTTGGTACAAGATAGTTCTCCTTTTATTGAGCTGAGTCATCCAGATTGGAAGTTGAAATTACGGATATCTGTTTTACTTGTGCTTTACATGGGTCTGTTTGCATTTCATGTCACTGTTATGCAGTCATGCTAGCAAATCCTGCTAAGCTTGGCTATACATTTGTCACAAAGGAATTTATTGTACATACTGTTACCACAAACAAAGTGTGACTGAAAGAAGTTTTACTTTTGTTAAAAAAAAAAAAAAAGACTGCCATGTAATGCTTGTTCAACGTGAAATTGCAGCCACCATACATTTGGATGTCTGTACTCTGATCTTGGGTGCTTAACTATTTATGTGGTTTTCTTTTTTTAAAGCATACATTTTCTTGCCACTGTTGTCCTCACAGTCTTCAAATCACTTAAAGTCATTTAAGTTTTCCTCTTCATTGGAACTGTTGCAGTGGTCCAATAACTGTTCTTAACATGGTTTCTAGTTGATCTCTAAGAGAAACTTGCTGCATGACTGCAATTTACAAAAAAAAAAGTTTATATTTGTGTAACTAAAAAAGCTGGTCAATTAAAGTAATGCACTGAGACATTATCACTTATTTTACAAGCCAATAATCTGTTTACATCTTGTCAACCAAATTCGAATTATTTTTTTTATTTTATGATTACAGGATGTGACTGCAACTAAAGGCAACGAGTTTGAAGATTATTGCCTAAAGAGGGAGCTGCTCATGGGAATCTTTGAGATGGGCTGGGAAAAGCCCTCTCCAATTCAGGTACATTCAGACATGCAAGTCAAGATTTGATCCCTTTCAGCAGCTGGACAAGAAGGTGCTTAAGGAAGTGCATGTTTTTATAATTAAAGATTTGGGTGTGTTTGAAAAAATTCTGGCAGACATTACAGTACCTAGACTTTGACACTTTACTAAGCTTTACTTTGATACCTTTGCTAAATTAAATTTATAAGAAGTCACACTGTGATTGTCTATCATTAAATGACTTCAATGTTATATAAATATAGTATACTGGGTTTTGGTATGAAAGAATTGTACTACCTGCTTCTAGTTCAGCGTTAATCATAATGATCCTTTAAAATCTAGTATGTATCGGGTTCAGGGGTTAAAATTTGGAAAGGGTTAGAATTAGGTTTGATTGTAAATTAGACTCTGATGAAACAAATAAAAAGGTGACTCAAAGTTAAACTATTTTTAGCCATGATAGTGGATTGCCAGTGTCAGTCAGTTGGGTTGCCACTTTGGTCCAGACTGAAATCTCAAACTAAACGATTGATTGCCATTAAGGTTTTTTTTTTTAACATTCATAGTTCCCAGACTATGTATTCTAATGAATTCGATGGTCCCCTTAGTTCTCCTCATCTGACCCCTTCAGATAGACCCCCTAAGCTTGTTTAACCTGGTCTGAATGAGGTATTAGTGGGCCAATGACACAGGACTTTAAAAATTACTGTTTTACTTTTCATCAGTCCAGTACGTGTTATTTTATGTGACCAAACCTTTGAATTAAATGTTTGAATGTAGTTTGTTCAAGTAGACGTAATGTGGTATGAGCCAAAAATGCAATGACTGTACCCAGCCCCCCAAAAACAGTACTGTGTATGAATCTATTATTACTGCTTGTGGCACAGGAGGAAAGCATTCCCATTGCACTGTCAGGAAGGGATATCTTGGCCAGAGCCAAGAATGGCACGGGAAAGAGTGGAGCCTACCTCATTCCCTTACTTGAACGCATTGACCTGAAGAGGGACTGCATACAAGGTGAGTAAGCTCATTTTCTGCCATAGCAAATGCTGGGAAGTTGAAACTGGACTCTCAACCCAATCTTAATCAAAGTCATCCTTAATTTTCAAGGCAAAATTCCTAGATTTCAACTTTTGAAATGTCAATATATTATATTCATAATACTATTCTTATCTTTGTGTATATCGAATATCTCAAGATCAGTTGATAATTAAATGTTAGTTGCAGACCTATTTTTCTATATATTCTCTACATGTATATTCAAATGGAGTAATTAAAAAATGAATCGACCATCTACAGTGTGTAAAACTACTTTCTTTTGGAACTGTGTGTAATACCTAAATAAAAACACTAATCAAGGTATCTTTGTTATAGTGCGTTTGAAGCTTCCGTGCAGTTTCTATCTGTAGTTGTTGTGATTTCATTGTTTTAATGGTTTGGGAAAGCTGTGTTCATGTCTCCAAATTAAGACTAAGCTGGTTTAATAATGTTGAGTACTCTATCACAAGATTGTTTCTCTTTTTTTCAGCTGTTGTCATAGTGCCCACCAGAGAACTGGCTCTGCAAGTAAGCCAAATATGTATCCAGGTCAGCAAACACATGGGTGGAGTGAAGGTAATGGCAACCACAGGTGGCACCAACCTACGTGATGACATCATGAGACTTGACGAAACGGGTAAACTTTTTGTCTTCATTGGAAGAACTGTGTTCATATCTCTCTGGAATGACTAAAATAATCATGCTGGTACCTTAGCTGTCAGTCTAAATCATCCTCTTTGACAAATGCCAATGAATGTGTAAATAATATTTCAGTGCACGCAAATGAAAATCCGTATTTGATCTGTTCATAGAAACATGAAAACATCAAATGAAGGCATTATCATTTAAAGTGGAATTCTAATTTATATGTCTTGGCACTGTACTTTGTAGAGGAGTAATCTTAAACACAACAGATATATATTTAGGTCCAGATGATGGATGTCAGTCTGGCTCATGTGTTATGTTTGGAGTCTGGAAAGTCCATCTGATCTTGTCAGTATCTAACACAGATAATGAAGGGGCTCTGTCCGGTTTGTTTGAATATTGGCAATCTGAATGTCTCAAAAAGCAATCTATTTAACTTACTGGCCACATCACAAAACCACAGTGTGAGGTGGTTGTTTGTTTCTTTTTGTTTAAGGCCTTCATTATTGACCGCACTATTTGTTGTCACTACGGAGTATCAGGAAAGAATTGAAATATGTCGTAATAGCTAACGTATGCCATCGGCTTGGTTTGTTTTTTCTAATACCTGTGGTGGTTGTACAGCTGTATTATTGGCAAGCAGGGGTTGATAATGATTGAAATATGGCAGCCAGTCAAAACATCTGCTCTGTGGCTGAGTGAATATTGCCAAATAAATGGAGATTTTCAGTGAAGTACAGCTTTCTATACTGTGCAGTCACCAGTTGCTGAATATTACCAGTACAACAGAGACATGATCCTTTACATTCATAGTGCTACACTCAAATCTATACATTTTTAAATCCTCTGCCAAGTGATAAAACTGCATTACTTAATGCAATTCTTGTGTTATGTGTTTATGTATAAATTAATTTACCGATATTTATTATTATTATTATTATTATTATTATTATTATTATTATTATATATATTTATTTATTTATTTATTTATTTATTTTTTTTTATAGTACATGTAATTATTGCCACTCCTGGGAGAATTTTAGACCTCATCAAGAAAGGAGTGGCCAAAGTCAATCAAGTGCAGATGATTGTTCTGGATGAAGTGAGTTAAATAGTTCATTTTTTATTCTGTATAACCCATTATACCATTATATATCCCATACTTTTTTTGTAAATAAACCAGTGAGTTTAAAATTTAAGTAGTCGCTTCAGACAGCTCTCAATGTGTTTTTCCCCGATCTCCCTTTGTTCAACAGGCTGACAAACTCCTGTCTCAGGACTTTGTGGTTATGATGGAGGAAATGCTGGGCTTCCTGCCCAAACAGAGGCAGATTCTACTTTATTCTGCAACCTTCCCTCTTAGCGTGCAGAAGTTTATGGTGCATATTTCTCATTTTTTATTTAAGTACTTGTTTCATCATTTCTTATTGCTGATAAACAAAATCAGCCTTCATAATCTTTATCACAACTTGAACATAACTCCTGTTATCACCTGCTTTGTAGAATGCACACTTGCAGAAACCCTATGAGATCAACCTGATGGAGGAGCTTACACTGAAGGGTGTGACTCAGTATTACGCTTATGTAACTGAAAGGCAAAAAGTTCATTGCCTTAACACCTTGTTCTCCAGGGTAAGTGTTGCCTTTATGCAATCCATGATCCTGAATCTATGTCGTCAAAACAGCTGTAAAAGACTTTTATTCAAATGCCTGTCATAAACACAGGGTATTTTCATGAGTTCATTTCTGTACTTTTGTTTTGCATTGGACACTGGAAATGTTTATTATTAGATAATGGCTGGAAACCTCACAATTCAAACAAATCGATTTCACCAGGATTTACTGCTGTTGCTGTTCTGTTGTTTCAGCTCCAGATCAACCAGTCTATTATCTTCTGCAACTCCTCTCAGAGAGTGGAGCTCCTTGCCAAGAAGATCTCCCAGCTTGGTTATTCATGTTTCTACATTCATGCCAAGATGAGACAGGTCAGCTCAAAGTAGTGCCTCAGAAATACCAGCTCTACCAGCTTTAAGACCAAAATACACACAGGTGGCAATGGATGCATGCCAGAACAGCTGCTGCTATTACGTTTGGTGTGCATTCAAGTGGTGCATCATGTAGACATGCATGTACCTCTGCTTGATGTGCTGCTACAGTTCACACCAATGCGCTATTTCTGGAGTGTTGCTACCACTACCATTATCCTTTCCCCAGTGAGAAACTGTCCTGTTGACACTTGGCTAACTGGACTGCATGTAATATGAACAGCAGCTTTTGAACTGTACCTTTGTCATCAACAGTATTGGCATTTGAGCCTAGTTTTGCAGCTTAGCTTGTACTTTACAATGTATAAAATTTTACATTCCATAATAATAGGCTACATGCACATAACGTGGTGCTTTTTCACAGCAAAACAAAACAAAAAATGTTGTACTGCAGAGTCCATCACTTATGAGGTTTTCATGTTATAACATTTTTTCTCTCCAGGAGCATCGCAACCGTGTATTCCATGACTTCAGAAATGGCCTCTGCCGGAATCTCGTCTGCACTGGTAAGTGCCATGTGGATGTACCTGTGCTGTATTTTACGTAAGATTGTGATTATATATTTTGAGCTTGTCCAACCAGAATGGACAGCTCTTTGGTTGGAATGGGTAGCTATTGTGAGACTGGCTAGACATCATCACCACCAGGCAGTCTGGGCCCACTTTGACCATTATTTTCCACATAGAGAGTGGTGATGCACACTGCTCAGATTTTGAAACTTCACCACTGAGCTTATAGTTTAAATGATTTTATTATCAACCCTGCTTGCCACTGACTTTTCAAAGCGTGTCCAATCAGATTACAGCTGACCTAGATTCCTGACTGAGTGACTGAGTCACCAGAGATGTAATTTTTGTCTAGTTTGAAAGGTAAGTGCTTGAAGTGCAGGAATTTCAGTTCTTGTCTAAAAGTTCTGTGATGACATATCAGCATGAGCTGAGCTAATGGCACTAACGCAGCAGTGAGTCCAACTCATATCATGTGAGTCAGTCATTATTTATTTAAACTTGAGAGCCTTTAGAAAGACAGAGCATTGTTGCATCACTCAGCTTAGTGGGTAAATCTTTTTAACTGACAGACATTTGGCTGCTCCTGCTTGCAAAAAATATATTTTTAAAGGTTTTGCACAGAGAAAAAATGATCAAAAGACAAAGTACATATAGATAGGATGGCAATGCACTTCAAGCTGCATCGAGATCTCAACAAGATCTGGTTGCCACAAATCCTTTAACTGGAATCACCCACCTGATCATGGAACAGTGGAAACATTTTGATGGGTTTAGCTAGCCAGCCTGTGCACACCCCAAATGGGGTGCCACAGTTCGACCATAGTAAGCTCATGTTGCTTGTGGGAACACATCAAACAGCTTTGTTCAGAGTGTGCTTTTGGCCTTGGTTTTGGTAATGGAAAGGTTTTGCTACAATGATAGGGCTGTGTGAGCCAAAAGAAAGTGAAACGAAAGTGAGACTGATCCTCTACGGAAGTGGGATGACGCATGCACACAAAAACTTTCGTGGTGCCTTGTTTGGTAGACTGAACTTGTTCCACGGATGTGTCAATGTTTTTGTTTTCCAAACAGAACTCTGTATTGTTTCCATCTCATATTCAGTTTGTAGTGACTCATATGGGTTGAAATTAACTACTGCTTGTCTTTTTAAAACTTATTCTACAGATACTGTAAGGTCTGGTGTGTAGGATTTAGAGAGATATATTTGCAGAAATGGAATATAATGAGTTTGTTTGTCATCAGTGTATAATCATTTTTAAAATAAGTATTGTTGTGTTTTTGATACATAGGGAGCAGGTCCTCCTTTATGGAGATTTCCACGTTGCACCACCATGTCTTACAGCAGCCCAGAATGAACTAACCAAACACTGGCTCCTAATAGGGCCATTTGTGTTTTCGTGCCAACCGACATAGTTAGCAGGCCCTCCAAGACCAGCAGCGTTGGAAAAACATTTTTTTTAAAACATGAAATGGAGAGGAAGAGGCCTATGAGGATATTTCAGCTCTCGTAGAAAATATCCTAAATGTATGGATCAGAAAAAAGATGAGCACACATTTATTTACTAGAGAAAAATGGTGAGCACACATTAGTAGGTGCTGGGCTAGCGGTCCGTCTTCGACGAGCTGAACAGCATCTGGTCCATTTATTTTAGAGAGGAAGAGATTGCAGATAATTCGGCTCCTGGTAAAAGCCTCCTGAACACTTAACACATAAGGAATTCTAAATAGGAGAAGTTAAATCTGGTTGCAATCTGCAGTCCTCACCACTAGATGCCACAGAATCCCCCTAAATCTTACACATAGCTCTTGATATTTTGCTCCAGATGTATATGTTTGTGTTGATGTAGGTTTGGTTTCTTGCTTTTTTTTCCCTCTAGACCTCTTCACAAGAGGAATTGACATTCAAGCTGTGAATGTTGTGATCAATTTCGACTTTCCCAAGCTGGGAGAAACGTACCTACATCGCATTGGTAGATCTGGTAAGAGAGCATGTTGTGATTTTTTTTTTTTGTGTGTGTGTGTGCAGGATCTTATCTGGTACAAAGATTTATTGTAGGTGGCAAACAATAGAGGTAGGGATAAAATAATAATTAAAACCCTCACATCTTTAATATCTAGGCCGCTTCGGACACTTGGGTCTCGCCATCAACCTCATCACGTATGATGATCGCTTCAACCTGAAAGGGATTGAGGAGCAGCTTGGAACAGAGATCAAGCCCATCCCTGGCATCATTGACAAGAGCCTATATGTGGCAGAGTACCACAGTGAGAGTGGCGAAGAAGTCAAGCCATGAGCCAGTGAGTACATAGACATTGACGGCCAATATATATACATATATTCACTCTTTCAGGATAGTCCCAGGATGGTTAAACTACTTTTCTGTGTTCCCATTTTCTGTCTTTTTTTTTTATGCCAGTGTAGAGTTGGGCGATCTTGTCCATATCCTATCGTCCTATCGCTATCTAGTGAAATCGCCGATGAACGATGTCATCGCCTGGGGGGGGGGGGGGGGGGGGGGGGGGGGGGCGGATCATTACGCGTCGCCGCTGAAATGTTCACTTGGAGCCTCTCTTTGGCGTTTGCGCAGCTTTATAAAACTCTTGAACATGTAATGGCTCCTTAATTAGCAAGTTGACTTTACATAGACAGCATATCTTTTCAATTTCTCCTGACATTGTATTGTTTGGTTTGTTCACCGCTCCGCGACATGCGCGTTAAGGTCCGCAAGCCCTGTGCGCGCAAAGCTCAGATTTTACGACCGCGCGGACTCCGCTCCGCGCACCAGTGACTGCTCGGCATGTATTTTTCACACCGCGGGGATTTTTCACGGACATTTTTACAGGAAACTACAACGCGGAAGTGCGCTCGACTATGAAAGCCCGAATGACTGCGGACATTCCTCGCGGAGTCCGCTTCGCTTATAGTACGCCCGAGTATGCTTGTGTCGAGCGGGCGGAGGCATTGATCCCCCCACCCTCTGCTCTCTCACTAAGCAGCCTCCCTCTGTCTCCTCTCACTCAGTCTCGTTCAGCCTCGATCTCGTCAGCATGCGCCACACACGCGCTGTCTCCCCCCCACACCTCGCGATTGCATCGTCATTTAAAAAAGACATCATGAAACAACCCTTCTATCGCTGATGGGCAATCGGATCGCCCATCGGCACAACCCTATGCCAGTGCAACCATTTTAACACAAAACTGCATGGATAAAAGAGTTTTTATAATTAGACATATTAATGGCAGACATTACATTGTCCTTTGCCAGTGCTGTGCTATGTTGGGCATGCTGGGTTATTGGTATAACTCACTGGCACAACCAAAGGTAATTTAGTCATTATTACTGTCATCACCTTGATGGTGCGTTTCTTGCCGTGCCAAGTATAAATGTTCCCGATGAGAAAGGTCTTTTACCTTTTTTAAACATGAAAAAAGATGAAGCAAAATGAGCAATACCTCCAGTCACTCTAAAACTGTCCTTTTAATGCGGTTGTCACTGTGCTGTGACAAGGTTGCAGTTTTTAACTTGAAAGATTGTGTTAAAATCCCATGTAACAAGGTGTCTGACCTGAAGTGTCCTTGATTCAGACACTCAATGGCTACCAGGTGCAGAGGGGATATTCTTTGTCATTTCAAGAGTTTTCTTTTGTAAAAGTCAAAAGAAAATCTGGGATGTCATCAAGTTTTTTTGGCCCTGATCTGAGTCATTTTAACATTGGGTGTCAGCTGATACCAGGACTGATCTGCTACTTGGTTAAATTATGTATGTGATACATTGAAAAAACAAGTGTAGCCCACGGAATTTGTTGCACCTTATTTTTCAAGGTCTTTTAGATCCAAATACTGAACTCAAAACTTATTTATTGTGTAAGCTTAAGTTATTAAGATACGAATGAGAGTTAAACTCGAATGTGGCTGCTCGAGTTGTGGAAACTAAATGGGGTATAATTAGACTGATTGTGTGCTACAAGTAATCTGTGAGGGAACACACGACCCTTAGCAATTGAATGCAGTTAGAGGGTACTAATGTAAAAAAAAAAAAAAATACCAGGCTTCGTTCAAGTAACTAACTTAATGTCACTCTTCTCTCTCGACAGATCAGTCCATCCTCCATTCCCCTTTGTATCTTTTTTTCATCCCCCACCTGTCTTGGAGTTCTTTTTTTTTTTTTTTTTTAATGTACAGTGTCTGTCTGTCTTCTTTTTTGGATGCCACCATAAGGAATGTGTATTTTGATGGACGCGTTTCGGAAGAACTCATTTGCCTTTAATAGGGCTCTGTGCTGCACCACCACACCCTGAAGACATAAGCACCAGGAGGAAAGCACGGGACCAAGTCGAAAATGTATCAATGCACATTGAAGATTCATATCCACAATGACACAAAGCCAGCACCAACAGACCGCTAAATGACACCCTCCATTCTCCACGTGTTATTTTAGAAGTTTTAACCAATTTGTATCAAGTGCCTTAACAAGCAGTTCAACTCGTTCTAAAGTAATAACCCTCCATCATCCGTCATCTTGCTCACTTCATACCACACACTCATGTTCACCTAATTGAAAATTTGTTACACTAATTTAATGTCCAACCACATAGGTGAATTCATTTTTGGTTGGCTCATCCGTTTGCAAGGAAAGGAGATAATAAGGACGGAGGCTGGTCTGAAATATCTTTTGCTGGCTTGGCTGCACTTGAGTCTGGCTGATAAATGAGGACAAACTTGGATGTTCCATGGACAGAGATGCTGGATTTTTTTCCAAGAGACAGCCAGACTGTCCAGTTGCTTGTGAAGGAGCTTGTGCTTCAAAAAGACCCAGACCCTTTCCTCTGTCTTCAGCATCAGAACACTAAAAATGAATAAGCAGCCTCTCAAAACCATGAGTCATGAGGATTCCTGTTTTGGTGGAGTTTAATTGTAGGGAACGCTTTTTGTTTTTCCTTTTTTTGTCCTGTGTTTCACCTTCCAATGGATGGCCATACTTCAGTCTACGAGATGTGCAGCCGACATGTGTGGTGCATCTTACACCTTATGTATATAACTTCATTTTAAGATTGTTTTAAACAAGTTCAAAAGGCTGGCCGACAAACTGAAAAGCTTTTTCCTCCCTTCTCTCTTGTTAGCACTGGAGACTGTGTCCTTAACTGCCAGTTTGTTTGTTCTGCAATATTGGCCTGTGAATTTATTTATAATTTTAGAAATTGCAGAATTTATTAGAACCCAAAACATTTAAATCCCTTTGTGCATGATATGTTTTTGGAGGCAGAGTTCATCACTGATTATCTTTTAACCCCTCCAAATTTGATGGCAAATGCAATTTTTCAAAGCTGCACTTAAACTGAGATTGTTTAAATTGTTGCCCTTATTCTCCTGCTACCAGTGTTAACAAGTGTTCAGTCTAGACAGATGGCTTTGTTAAGCTTGTGCATTTGAGTAATGAATTCTTTGTTGTCACCAGCCTTAACTTGTGAAACTGACTCTTGAGGCACACTCTAAGATCTCCAGTTATAGAGTGTGTTGTTATTGGAAGAGAAAATAATCATAGTAGTACTACTTGCTGCAGTGCAGCTGAATTGGCAGAGAATTTTTGTTATGGGGAAAGTTTAGCTGTTACGTTGATCTGTGTGCTCTTTAAGCCCAGCTGCATTGCTTCACAAATCTTGAGGAGGAAGCTGTGGATTTATTTTTCCCTTTTTCAAAGAATGCTGGCCAAATGCATCAAAATGATCTATCTGACCTAACATGTAGCAGGAATTCATTCTCTGTGCATTGCAAGTTAGCTGGCTTTACTAAAAACCAGCTAACAAAAGATGCCTCACTAAAAACAACCTGAGCAGGTTGGGCTGCACTTAACGCACAGAGAGATGGGTTCAGGCAATAACAGTGACTGCACTGCTTTTTGTACACCCATGATGCCCACATGGAAGGGAAGTGTGATGCAGAACATTGAAAAAATAATAATAAAAAATTGGCACGGAGGGGGGAATGGGCATGAAGGATAACATTACTATTAGTCGGACTGCTTGTTTAAGAAAATAACTTGGGCACCTCAGAATGCTGAGTTATGGCTTTTTTCTCTGCCCTTTATTGCTTTGATATTTTGGGTTTTGGTAACAGTTTTTTGCATTTTTATGCAACACAGCCTTATTTTGCATTAAGGTCAACTGTTTGTTCAGCTGAAACCTTTCTGCAAATGAGGTTCCCTTTTGTTATGGTGAGATGCTCTCTTAACTGTTCTAATCAATGAGAAGTATTATCCCACATTTAATTTAAGCTCCTTTTAAAAATATACCTGTTGCAATGTTGATTAGTTTAAAATGACCATTTTATTTCTCATTGGTTAGGACTGTGATCCCTGTTCACTCAGCTCTATTGTTGTCCCCTGAATACATGTAATTTGGCTGTTTTGACTTATGGTTTGGGTGGGAGGGCTGTATTTGTTAAAAATATTCAAATTAAGCATTGGTTGAATGGATGGGGATCTAATTGTTCAGGCACTTGGCAGCTGCCTGTCTCTCGTCAGTCCACTGGCAGTAATCACCACAGCGAATGCTTTCATGTCTAAAATTGACGATCCCTCAAATTTTAGTGTATTGCTACCTTTTGATGGAATGCTGCTTTACTGCCAGTGGCTGCCATTTTGAGAACCTTAAAGACTGAGACAAGAGCATCTTGCCCCAGATTGGGTGACTAAATTGGATAGTATGTGTAACTAAATTGTCTCATTCTTTAAGGCCTTTTTTTTTTTTTTTTTAAACTTGTGGGGAGGTTTAAATTAGTGCTTTCGCTGCCCAGATGCACATGTTAATCTTCTCTTGATAGTTCCAGCACATTTAAGGTAACACAGCTTTTGTGTACAATTTGGCCGTCTTATCACTTATCTATCAAGGAGGATGAGAAAAGGAGTCCATTAGGGATTTCTTTCAAAACTGATGCATCTGTAAAATGAAACAGAGAGAAGCTTTTGGGCTTTACAGAAACAGGATAAGATCTAAAGATCCAAAGTTATGGTAATGGGTATAAAAACGTTTCAAAATGATGCCCTTAGATTTGGATTTTTTTTTTTTTTTTTCCAAATGGAATGTTCAAGTGGAGTAAACCTTATTTATAAAGTCCAAATTTAAGTGAAGAATTTAAAGCCTAAGTTCATTTTTTTTTTTATTTTGATGGAAAATTGGTTGTTATTTAATTGGCTCATTTTTTCAGTGAAGCTAATTTTACAATGGACTTAAGTTAAAAAAAAGATGTCCTGAATATTACTGGATACAATTGAAAGTTTTGTTGAGAATAAAGCTCACTGAAATTTATTGTGTCTGAAGTTTTTGTTTTCATTGGCAGCCACTGCAGTGTGCTGTTAAACCGCTCTTTTAAAGCTAGGTGTCAGTATGTTGCTGCTCTTTGGTTCAGACGTAATGTCTTAATATAATCTCTGACCTGGAGGAAGCTCTCAGACCACAGGCTTACTTGTTCCCTGGTGTCACTTAGTTCATTGCTTAAGATGCATGTGTTGGTTGTGTTATGCATTTCGTCAGTGGTTCTTTTTGCCTGTGTAAATGGCGCTGTTCCACCGTCATGTGACAGGTAAGATAAATGACTGTTTTCCTTTAAAAGGTGTTTGTATAGGAGACTGTATGAGCCAGTCTCCTGTTACTGCACTTCTCTTAATTATAAAAGGATTGATTAATGTATAGCTGTAAAACTGATAAGTTAATCCATAATTTGTCTGAACACCATGGGCAACCCTAAATCTTTAAACTTTGCCCTTTGGTTTGAATTTGCCACCAAAAACTATTGATCTGTTCAGTTTTAAACTACTGCAATGCTTACAATCAAAAATACTGGAATGCCTCCATTTTGTCAAATGACTCATCTTTTTCCATCACATTTCCTGCATACTGTGTGCTTGACTTCCTTAAAAAGAATTCGCACTGTAATGGCAAACATGTCAATAATTATCTTGGCATTCGAGAGCTATTTATTCATCTGTAGCATTATGTTTGTAGGATAACATCAGCCTTCTGCTGCGGCTGAACTCCTAGAAGTGGTGGTGTTTTTTTCATGTTTATCTCCTTAAGCACATATTAAGTTGTTAGCAGACCTTTGCCTTCACCTGCTTATTATTGATATGGTTTTATTACTTACTTGCAGGACTCTGTAACAAGAGGTCAGTATATTGTAGTAATACACATAATGTCTTTCCTGTCTAATGATTCACAACTCCTAACAATTTCAGTGAAATATACTGCACTGGGCCCATCTTGCATCAGGTACAGGAAGCTAAACTGTTTGATGATGACAAGTACTTTGTTGACATGAAACTGAGGGAAACTCCTGGTGAGTCATAAATCAGTAAATTAGCTTCTTTTTTTTTGGTTTCTTTTGTCGACTATGTGACTGCTTTTGTTGCTCACTGTGTCTTTTCCTGTAGATGTTGTTTTGTCTGCGTTTCACAATCTTTCAAATGACTCGCCAAACACCACTGTACCGCCTGCCAAACTGCAGGAGTTCCTCAATACTTACTTTGAGAAACCAGGGACTGAGTTTGAGTCATGGACACCACCAGACTGGCATGAAAAGTGAGAACCAGTTATTAGAGGACTCTTGCTCAGATGGTACTGTATTTTTTAAGTGTGCTTTGCTGGAATGAGTTGATTTTTATATGCAGGCCAAAGTTCCTGGGAGGAATAGCAGACCAAGAACTACGCAGCTGGGCTGAAAAGATACACGATCTGTGGAAGCTTCTGGGCAGAAAGGTGATGAGCTTAAATGGTTGGTTGCTTAGTAAATCTGCCTAATTTTGCTTTATTTCAGCTATTCAGTAACTGAGGAAATATTGAGGTCATTTAGAGTAAAAATGCCCAAACTATATACAGTATATATGTATATATCTTCAGATTTTGTTCTGTCTGTTGAACAGTACAAGCTATTTCAGATTGACCTTTAGGCAAATGTTATTCACTATTTTGATTATTTGTGGACCAAATGACACATTGAAAAATTATTCAGGTTCATAAATAATGAAAGTAATTGTTAGCTGCAGCCCTGATGAGGTTAAAGGATCCACGTACATGAGTCCAAAGCTTTTAAAATGAAAAATAATCTCTCCTTCAGATCCACACTGGTGTTAAAGATCACCCAAAGCTCTACTCGCAGATATACACCCCACATCCTGTTGTTGTGCCAGGAGGGCGCTTTAGGGAACTCTACTACTGGTGAGTGAACGATGAGGCCTGTCTCAGCTGTCTGTCTGAGCGTAAAGTGTCACCAGGTCAGAGTGAGGAGAGATCACAGCCAGGCTCAGTCAGGGGTCTCTGCTCAGAGCCCACCTGGGTGCCATATGCCGACAGTGACGTGAGCTGTTCTGTGCCTAACAGGGACTCCTACTGGGTTATCAATGGGCTCCTGCTGTCAGAAATGACAGCCACAGCCCGTGGGATGATTCAAAACTTCCTCTACCTTGTCAACAGGTAAGCTTTAAAGTACATTTCATCTTTCATAGCACTTACAAAGTCCAGCTTGCTGCAGGTTGTTCAGCAGGCTCATTTTGAATAATAAGTCATTTAGCAACCCAAGTTGTACACTTGGATATGGAGCTCTCAGGGGGGAATTCAGGATTTGTGAAATAAAAGATTTTTTCAATCACTCTCCTACAGATATGGCTTCATTCCAAATGGTGGGCGGATTTACTATGAAAGGCGCAGTCAGCCTCCATTCCTCACTCTAATGGTGGAGAGCTACTATCAAGCAACCAAGGATAAAGAGTTCCTCAGGTGATATTTAGGCCTGAGCTGATGTCCTGCCAGACACATTATCATTCTTCAGCTGCCTCGTGTCTCTTCCAGAATAGAAAAAAGACGTATTTAACATCAAAACCTCAGTGCTCGTGTCTGTCTGCGCCTCCGGTGTTTTGTTTCCCCTAACACACTTAATTAGAACGTGACACCCAAACTTTTGTGTGTAATGATATTAAGGACTGTGAAAAGTAGTCTGAATTAAAACATAGCTCTCTGCTGTCTGTACAAACTTTCATGGTTTAGAGCAGCTTTGCCAGCACTGGAACAGGAGTACCAATTTTGGATGCAGAACCGCTCTGTGACTTTGAAATTAAATGGGACAGAGCATGTGCTGAACCGATATGATGTAAAGGTGGGCTTGCCCAGGTAGGCTACATTTGAAAGAAATATATTGAATTATAAAAACAAATTTAAGATGTGGGTATTGTTGATTGTGCTACACTCACCATGTCTTTTGTTCTCTTTAGGCCTGAATCCTACACAGATGATCTGGAACTAGCGGAAGGACTCACCAATGGTAACGGATTAATAGTGTTTATACTGTATTGTTGGTGGTTGAATGAATCCCCCTTCATGAGCCCTGCTATGGTCATTTTATTCCATGAGAGAGAAAAAAAAGGCTGATGCTGTGGGATGGATGTACTGTAGTTTATCAGTGCTCCTCGACAGAAAAGGGGAAATATTCCCCTCGATTTAAAGATCATTACCATGTTTTGATGTATATTTAATATGTTAAGCACATCCATTTTTGCGTATTGTGGCTTACAAGCTGAGCATTAATTTCAAGAAAAGCTGTTTTAGGGAAAAACACTGTTGTTGTTTGCTAAAATGTTGAATTTTTCTGCCAGCAAAGTGTGTTTGCTCAGATTTCTGAAGATTTTATGCAAGAATATATTTATATTTATTAACAAATAGTCAAGGTCAAAGTCAAGTTATTTCCTCTTCTTTGGGGGAGACGTTTAATTTTTTGTCTCTAAAGCTTTTGAGAAATGTTGCAAAACTGAAACAACAATGTTATTCAGGGGCTGCATATTTTACTTTTTCCACATCCAGTTGACAAATGGCACATACATAAATAAATAACAAAGTTTAGATGCTGATTTGTTGTGGCTCTACTAGTGAATTCATGTTGTTTTTTTTCTTGCCCCCAGACCGTAAGGAGAAGCTGTGGATGGATCTGAAAGCGGGTGCAGAGTCTGGCTGGGACTTCTCATCCCGCTGGTATATAAACGGTGACGGCCACAACAACGGCACCCTGGGGGATACCAGCACCAGTCAGATCCTGCCTACTGACCTCAATGCTCTTCTGTGCCTCAATGAGAAGACTCTTGCTTCATTTCACAGGATACTGGGTGACTACATGAGCAGCCTTTGACCTTGGAACTAACTTTGGTCTTCACACTGCTTTTAGCTCCTAACTGGTGTTACATAACGGTGATGTGCTGTTTCCTGACAGGTGATGGTGACTCAGCTGCACTGTATGACCAGGCTACAGCCCGCAGGCTGGAGGCGATAGAGTCTGCGCTGTGGGATGCTGAGAGGGGTGCCTGGTTTGACCACAACCTAGTGACGCACACCAAACACTTTGAGTTTTACCTCTCCAACCTGGCACCTGTTTGGGCACAGTGCTATTCTCAGCCTGAGATGGGAGAGAAGGCAGTACAGTATCTGAAGGTCGGTGGACAATCTTGCCTTTATTGTGGTTTCAATTCATAAATGTGGAAGAAGGGGTAACTTTTAATCCAAATCACAAAAGATGCATATTTTCCCCATTCACCTTTAATAGAATCCAGCTATGCAGATACTGCATGTTGGTTTTTCTTGAGTAGGTTTTGAGAAATTGGTCTCAAAAAATGCCTCATTCTAAGGTGAAAAAAAAGATTATAGCTATGGAAAAATAGTTATGAACATTGCAAAAATTCATTCATTTCTGCCAATAGATGCCCCTAAATCTTACACACTCGACCTTTGATACTGAGGCCACAGATACGGTAGGTGCTGTACTGGACTACATTATATTGTAAGGTGTTTTCGTCCTCCTTATTTACATACATAGGGGGGGAAGAATATTAGAAACAATTCTGAATATGGCAGATCTGTTATGTACCTAATAAAGTGACAACTTAAAGTGTGTATTCATGCCATTTGTGTGAAAAAACCCTTTAACCTGTATTTCTCCTGGTTGGTATGACTTGTCTCCTCTTCTGTTGGCCACTGCAGCTCCACTCTGTGAGTTACAATAGATCTAATTAGCTGCTCAGCTGCAGCACATTAAACACGTAAACATACCTGCAAATGTCACTTCTGTCTGGTTAGATGCTGGTATGGTCCTTACTCTTAAATACCAGTAACATCACGTTGTTTGACCATGACATGTTGACATTTTTTATTACAAAAAGGGTTAACTAAATGTGATTTTTGAATGTTTTGCCTAAGTGCCTCTTGACAGTTGTTGAGGACGAAGAGATTGTTGCTCATTTATTTCCCCACCACCATTTCCAACCAATTAATCCTCCCTCTACTCAGAAGCCCACCTATATGTCACAAGCTTTATGAACTGTGCTCATTTGCTCCAGCAGATGGAGCACACACACTGCACTGCTTTAATCCATGCATGCTTCTAAGGTTGCTGGTTTTCCTGTGTGTACAGGGGAGTGGTGCTCTCCAATTTCCCAATGGAGTTCCAACATCGCTGAGAGAGTCTGGGCAGCAGTGGGACTATCCTAACGCATGGCCTCCTTTACAACACATGCTCATTGATGGTAGGTGGTAATAAACTGATCTACCATCATGAGAATTCCTTGAAACACATACTGATGATGCACCGACTGTTCAACATGTTGCTCTGTTGATTTTGCATAATAATTTGTGAGAATGCGTAGTGGCTGTAGCGTGGTGCTTTATGTTTTTTGCTCTTGCTTTGTATTCAAGGACATCGATTTAAAATGAAACAAAGCAGGTTAAACAACTGATCTTCAGGTTTATTTGAGGGTGTTTACATCTGTTGATTATTACTCACCAAGGCATTGTGTGCATCTGTGTGCAAATGTGTGTCCTTGTGCATGTGCACAGTACAAACTAAATGGAGACCCACTTGTAAAAAAAAAAAATCTCCAAAGTACAACCAGTCGTCCAAAACTCCACAGGATAGCTTTAGGTTACATAGAGTCATTATATTTTATATTCTGCTTGAAATCCAACCACCCATAGAGATCTGCAGATACTTGATATCTGCTCTGATGATGCTCTGCTAGGCCCTTAATGTACCAACCTTCACTTCTTGCTTTTTAGAAGGATTTTTGCTTTAGTTTGGTCTAAAGCAAGTGTGACTAATGATAAGAGAGTGACCCTTCAAAGTCCTTGGTTGCCTGGTCTGTATGATCACTGCCCTGCTGAATGTTTCTCTGCCTCATGTATGTTTAAAAAAAAACTTTCTTAGGCTTGTTTAGTGATTTAAGTCTTCATGTGTTTCCAGGTTTATTAAAACTGCCTTCAGAGGATGCTCAACAACTAGCATTTGATTTGGCCCAGCGCTGGATCAGGACAAATTGGTTGGCATACATGAAGTATGATGCCATGTTTGAAAAGGTGAGTCTCTTTAGGTTTCAGTGTGTCAGAGCTTGTGTTGCACGGTGATAACACAGCTGGCTCAGAATGTGTAATTTTCTTCCTCCTGACAGTATGATGTGAACGGCGATGGCAAACCTGGTGGTGGAGGAGAATATGAAGTTCAGGTACTTCTTGTGTTGATGGTGTAAAACTAATGTGCTTATAGTCTTTCTGATTTCACGCAGAGCCCTGTCAATTCTTTCTACCTCAGTTTTGCTTCTTAACTTGAACACATTTGCATTTACACATATACTCTCACTCCTCCTCACTTCTTTGTCATTATCCATCTTTTTTTGTATAATTTTCTACCCTGTTGGGTCTTGTTGTCTTTTACCTTTGACTTGACTCTTATGTACTTCCATCAGCACAAATTAATCACTTGTTTTTCTCAGATCACTGTGTTTTGCTGCTTTACTAAAGTGTTATATAAAAATGAAAACATCTCTTATGCACCGCTGTGTTGCCCTTTCTGTAGCTGGGTTTTGGCTGGACCAATGGCGTGGCCCTGCAGCTCCTGAACCAGTATGGGGCGACTCTCACCTCAGGAAGCGGGCGAGTGTCTTCTGGCCTCCTGCTGCCTCTAGTCGTCTCAGCCGCTATCATGCTCCAGTGAAACAGAGGTGACGAAAGAGCCTGACTGGAGGTTGGATCTTATTTTTTCTGGTTTCACTGCACTACAACACTCCCGTCCACTGGCTGACTTCAAACAAACGGATATTGACATTAAAATGAGACTAAATTGTGCATATTTTAACAAGTTCTGATTTCTTTCTAAATCGTATATGATCAGGATCACTCTTCTTTGTAGAAGGAACAGGATGTGATTTATCATAAACTAAAAATTCCTTTGATGAATATTTTAGTATGTATCCTCAGAGGTAAATGATCTCTGATGATATCAGAAGATGCAGATCATGTAGGCACTTAAATGGACTCTCTCCAGTAATTCAAGCTGTTAGCGCTGGCTGCTGCTTGGATCACAACATTAACTCGTCCCAGATATTGAACTGACATTACAAACAGTTATTCACCTAATTCAATTATAAAGTTTATTGCTATGCTGCAGCTTAATTCACTCCGAGGCCTTCTATTTGCATGTACACTGAAGTTGGACTGTAAACGAGCTCATGTGAGAATAAAATGCGACATGAATACAATAATGGTGTTTAAAACATACAGTTTTTATTACATCTGTCTACTCAAGACACCTTTATTCATTTTTTACAAATCAACCGAGGAATTCCAGGTTGCAATGCTGGTATGATAATCACATGTTCAATATAGTGATGAATTCCTGCTAACTGACAGCACTAAGGTTATTTGAAATGCAGTGTTTTGGTCTTATACCTTCATTGGGCATGGGTGGTCTATGACCATGAAGGAAGGAGGATGCACAACTCCAATATAATAATAATATATTATATAAATATTTCCAATTGTGATGGGTGCAAGTTGCAGAGGGATTCCTAAGCCTTCTTCAGTGCATCTTTTGATACACTGAAGAAGGCTTAGGCCGAAATGCGTCTGTCATTTTGTTTGGCCGTGTGTCGCCCTATTAAAACATAGATTTTGACTCTAGTCTTTTGTGAGTGCTGTTGCCTAATAGTTTCTTTGGTCTATGACCATGAAATTGCATTTTCAATAAACTTTGTGCTGATTTTAAATTCCTGTGCACCTCTCTACCAATGCCTATTTGTGTATTAGACAACACAGAGCAAACATGGCAGACATGGCAGACTCCAGGAGAGAGGACCTGTTCCATATATATTAGCGGCTCATTCTAAGGTAATAAAAACACAATGCTTATTTTCAGGGGAGTATTATAAACTAACGAAAACATAGTTATGAATATTATATGTCATTTCTGTAAATGGATGCCCCTAAATCCTACACACTGGACCTTTAAAGACACTTTATTTAAAGACAGAACACTGCTAACCACAGTGACGAATACATTGCCTGTGGCTGCTTCACAATATAAGCCACCTGTATTCCACTTCAATGTTTAACAGTAGGAAGTTTGGTTTGCATTATTGTTAACCTAATGCAGCTCTGACATGATGGAAATAGAGAGGACAATAAACAGTGAGGCCCATATCAATGACATAAAATTACGACAACAATTTTTATATAGGTGCAGTATTGAGAGAGGCCCCTGCAGCCAGCAGCCGCAAAACGGGCTGCAGTGTAACCACTCAGGGCAATAACGCACCATCAATGCACATCCACTAAAAGTTCTTGTTGTTATCACTGACAGGCTCAGATTTTTATTTTTAGTGCATAATTTATGGAAAGAACCTTTACAGAGAAATAAAACATTTTTCTTTACCTTTCACCTGATCCGATCTGTTTGTGATTGTGTGTAACAAAGTCTCGCTCATGGAAAAATCTCGTTCCAAAATGTTGTGAGACATGACTTGTTGCATACAACAGTGTAAACGTTGGTGGCAGTTGGAGAGGATTGCAAAGAATAGTTTGTTGTGTTGGAGTACATAAATTGTAGTGTAGTGTTATCTAAAGATTTTCCATGTCATGGCTGAATATTTAGCAGATTTTGACTGTGAAAAATTCAGCAAGATTTAAAGACCAGACTTCTCCTTGAGTGAGAACAAACTGACCGGATCAGTGAATGTTAATGAAAACATTTAATTTCTCTGTAAAGTCCCTTCCATAAGACACTAATAATAACAATCTTAACCTGTCAGTGGCAAAATAAAGCACTTTTAGTGGCTGTAACTTGATGGTGCACAATTGCTCAAGTGGTTACAATGCAGCCCGTTTCATGGTTGCAGCGCTTCCTCTCAGTACTGGGCCAATATCAAAAATGACTGTCCCCACAAGTCACTGAGACCCAAAAACATGGGAAAGCAGGTTGAAAATACAGTAGTTTCCCTTGAAGAATGATGAAAATGATGGGCACTTTTTCCCCACTTTGGGAAATGTGTTTTCTGAAATGTTGCGTTTAGCACTTAAAGGCCACCATAGTTATACAGTTAAACCTCTTTGACATTAAAATAGTCTACTTTGACATTTCGGGTAATTGTGTTCTCACTTCAGTTTGAACTCAGGCTCACAAAACACAGAGTGAAAAAAAGTCAGGGACCTTGAAAAATTTATGAAGGCACAGTAAATGTTTGACTGTAACTCACACACATACATACTGCTAATCTAAAAAGAAACAAAGACAAGTCAACATTTTTATGCCATTTCTGATTGTTCCAAGCAAGTCATTCTCTCTTTTGCATTTCTGCTTACATCTATGGTGAAATGCAGGTCAAGCATGAAATTAAGTCCATATAGATATTCAAATGGTCGTGGGGGAAAAAGTAATGAGAAATTTGCTCCTTAAAGAAGAAAATGCATCCCTCTTGGCTGTGAAGATATGAGGCCCAAGCAGGGATTTCACTGCATCTCTCTCCTTAGCATGAGTGCACACAACGGATTGACTGTGCAACTTAAATGGGCAAAAGGCCAATAGGTGCAGTGGTCCGTGCAACCCCAAAGATCACACTCTGGTAATGCGCTATTGTGAGTCTCCATCTACAAGCCATATCATCATCTTTTTTTTTTTTTTTATCCCCATGCATAACTGTGACACCCACACAGTAGCAGCCGTGTGTATTATGCTGTGTTTAGAGAGGTTTAAGCAGTAGGCAGCAGTCATTATGTTTTCAGCCCTCGCTGACAGCAGTAACTCAAGTAGAACCTGCTCCTTTTGATAACTTGCACATTACCATGCCGTTTTAGTAGAAATGTGTTGTGTTCTGGTAATGAGATGGAGCTGTAAAGTGTGGAATAAGTTGTCCGGCAGTTAAGTGGCGATGAGGTGAAACTACAGTGTGTTTGTGGGTGCACGTGCGTGTGTGCCTTTTAATTACACAAATCGGGGGACGTTATTCTGAGAGGCACGTTCCATGGGCGGTCTATGAATTGTAAGCAGCGGCGACAAGTGCATTACATGTTGTTGTGGAAGTAAAGGTCAGGGTGTCTTGTCCTCATCAGTCATCCAGTAACTGGCACTGCATACAAACTAGCATTCACATACAAACTTGCTTTTTCTTTTGAAAGTGCATCACATTTTAGATTCATTACTCTTTGTGGGAAATGTACAGTTTACAGACAAGGAGATATGTTTGAAGTAACGTGGCTAGAGACAGGAGTCTTTTTTTTTATTTGAGATTTCATTTATTCTCGTGTCTTTCAAATTCTACATGCATCTCTACGGGTCTTTACTATATGAACCTCTGGTCTTAGATATGTTAAAAAAAAGATACTACTGTGGCTAACACACTTCCTGATTTCCATAACGAGAATAAGATGCAGGATTATGTGCAGAAATGTGTAAAATCTTATGAAACAGCTGTGGAAGTGAAAAAAGTAGATGCATAGGACAATGGAGGTGGATTCATATCCCTGAATGTCTGTGTGGCTTTAGATGGAGGCCTGGGCTTCATTACTCTTCCCTGGCTCAGCCTTCACTAGCCCCTGCAGCATACATCACAAAGACTGCTCATTATCCACTGAGTCCTCCTGGTGCCGCTGAGTCCTGCTTGGTGCTGCAGGAACCCTGCTCTGCACTGCCAGTATAATCCCCACCCCACCCACCCACATCCCCACCGTCTGTGAAGACCCACGATGGGGATGTACAGGGCTGCCTGTCTGTCTGTTCTCTGATGGTGAATCAGAGAGCCAGAGATCGTTCTACGACTCCCATTCAATATGCTCTGATCGATAACTCATTGAAGGATTATGCCAGTCTTCCTGTGTAATTATTTCCCTAATTATGACCATGGCCTCCGCAAAGAATTGGTTTGTCTCCGGTTTAGCAGGCAAATTGTTTGGAGAATAGGCCAACTCCTTGACCTCTAAACTGGAAGGATTGGCTAACTGGAGGCATTATAGGGATAGATATGAGATAGCTTAGTAATATTGATTCGGCACTGTCCAGAGATATCAGGCTTTTTATAATCAATAAGTCTTGAGGAATCATTCCTATAGAATTTCTCCTGCTTAAGAGAAGATTTTAAAATCCAATCTAATGGAAGGAAGAGCTATCAGCGAGAGAAAATTTAATATTGTCTCAGCTGATCTGCACCCTTGAACTCCAGACTGGGAGGAATCTCTCAAAAAAGAAAACTGCATCAAAAGCAGTTCACCTTGCTTATGCAGTTACAAGTTTTATATCCTTTTGTGAGGGTCCTAGGTGGCTCTTACATATTTCTCTATGATATGGTGAAGTGCAGCTGTGGATATATTCATGCCTTTATGTTTTGAATAAATGCTGAATAAAGCTCTCACACAGCACGTCTGATTCAAAGAAGAACCATAAACCTTTAATATGTTTCACATAATGCTGTTAAGGGCTCGCTGTGGTCTTGTCTAAATATTCAATCAAAATGGTCTGTAAATGAAATTATAATGGCTTAAAGACTTTGAAAACTTTTTGTTTCTTAAGTATTCCTCTCACATAAACTATTCATGGCTAAATATGCAACAATTAAAGTTCAGAAATAATATCCTCAGTTATTATCAGTTTAACACTCAGAAATTCAGCTAATCTGCTTCTTCAGGATTGTGTGGATGCGCTTTGATCAGATTTGACATTGCTGGCAGCACAAGCAAACAGCTCTACATCTGTCATCGCATTTTGATTCAAATGTAGCTAAACTCTGATTTGTGCACAGAAGTAACATCACCTTTTTATAACTGCGTCGCGCTCAGTGAGAAAAGCTCAGACAAAAACACAAATAAAGAGATCTCTTGTGTGAAATCAACAAAGCTTTTCTAACTTTGGCAGAAAATAGCATGTTCATGTTGAATCACATCGCTCAGAGTGAGAGGCTGATTGAGAAAATAAGTTTTCAGGGCCTGCTTTACTTTTAAATCCCACTTTGTTTGAAAATGAAGTGAATATATATTAAAATAAGGGAATTAAACTGATGAAGACTGTATACAGAGATATGACAATTCTTGATTAAGTAATGGAAAGGCCCAACAAACCCTTATTGCTCTCATGTTTGTGTTTTAAGTGTTTCAGTCAGACAATTGTTATTGAAATCTTCCAGACATCTCCTCTCAGAGGAATGACCACACAGTTTTACTACATGATGTCTCTCCTCCTGTCCAAAACTTGTGAAAAAAAAAGGGCTATTGCCCAAATGTGCCACTGTGAGGCGATAGAGCTCTTTGTTGTATTGGATGATGCACCTTGTTTTGCCAGTCATGCCATTTCGTTCTGGTGAGCATACAATCAATATGGACACCACAAAAGCCTATCACCATTTGCAGTGTGGCACAGTGTCCTTGCCTGCTGCCTGAAGGCTTTTACTCGACACTTTACATGGTTAAAGAAAAAACGAACCACATTCTGTGAGTTTGTCTTTGAAGACGGTTCTGTTGTTTGAACCATAAGCCAAGAGAATCACGCGCAATATTTCACACTGATTTTTCCATTACCCAGCTGAGTGGGATGTCAGTATGATGACTGGCTCAGATCAATAGTGTGCTGTTGGTGAGGACTTGGATTGTTAGATCTTGGGCTGTACACTCTTCACTGGAAGAGGGAGTTTTTGTTTTGTTGGAGTAATTGAGAGTGATCACGCATTGTGTACATGCCACAGAGAGAGCACGAGGAAAGTTATCACATTTACGCTTGCAGCATGCCTTCAGCAAAAGATGAAAGCACTGTTGTGTTAACTGGCTGGGCTTGCTGCGTAATGGCAGGACGTAGTGTGTGTGAGAAAAAGTGTCTGAGACATTACTGCACACAGGGAGTCTGACTGCATGGTAGCTCCATCGTGGGACGCAAACAAGTCAGTCAAACAGCCATGCAGGGGAGGCCATGCCTGGAGAGGGGGGATGAGCCAGAACCAGGAGGGAAGAGAAAGCAAGGGAGTGAAAGAGAGCACATGAGGAGTCCTGCTTATTACAGCTGCACAGATGGTGCAGCAGATGAGATGGGAGGGATAGATGGATAGATAAGGAGTGAGAGTAAGACAGGGAGAGAGAGAAATGGCACGAGAGCACGTGTTTGACAGTGTACATAAGGAGCGCCGGATTGGAGAACTTCCAAGGGAAACACTATAATATTTATTGTTCTGTGGCTGGTCGGAAACTTTCTTTCCACCTCCAATTCCTCAGCAAGAAAAATGGCTGAGGAGCCGCCTGTGAAATATTAATTCCATTGCAGGGAAGCGGGATGCTGAAGGTATGCAGGATAGAGCGACATATGGTGGGAGATCCTGAGGGAAAGAACACCAGGAATGAACACTCCACAGACAAGAGAGGGTCGACGCAGTGAGGACGCGAGGCGGAGTGAAGGAAAAGAAGGAGGGAAATCAAATTATTGGGAGGAGGATTCAGTGGGGCTCATGAGTCTGCATTTGCAAGGGATAATAGGCCAGACTTTGTGCTTTGTAAGCTATTATTGCAGGCACAGTCAATATTCATTCAGTCTGTCAACCAGGGATAAATGCAGAAGTAATAAGGAAAATGACAGTTCTTTCTTGTATTAAAAAAAGGCAACCTCAGCTGACACTAAGGCTTTACAGTTCTCCTCTCTAGACTTAGGTAATATGTTTGATGATCATCACTGTTCTGGGTTATTTGTTAGATCTTAAGAGTGAAATTCAGACACTGAAGATTTGGGTAAGTGGTATTTGTGACAGATATAAATTGTACACTTCAAACAGTAATGAAAACAGTTTTTGAGTGTTATTGTACAGTTTTTGACATAAACATAGTCGGTTAGTACACCCCATAGAGAATTAATGCTCTCATCCCACTGGAATCTTCACACTGATGGTGAAAAAACTGAGCATATGGCTTGTGGGAGTGTACCTACTTTATGATTCATGATAACAGCCCTTGTTTCCTCAACATACAGTACAAAGAGACATAATGTCCATATGTCTAGTATTAAGTATTTTTTATAAATAAATAATTTCATAGTAGATATTATGCAAATAATTAAACTTTGTGTACAAGATGCACTTGTGCTGCACAATTAAAAATGTGGGAGATCTCATATATGTTGCTAATGTGTAGTGTTTCATAACAACTTAAGGCTAATATTCATGCTGCCACTAATGCCAACTTTGTTATTGTTTGTTTGTTTTCTGATTCATGGAAATATTTTCACGAGATCTTTGTTAGCAGCTCGTAAATTTATTGAACGACTAACATAGAATATACCACAGGTGCTATTTAAACATTTTAGGCAAACCATTTCATCTTGTTTTCCTGAAATAAAAAAGCACAATTTACATTTGAATGTCAACAGTATTTAACCGCCACTAAAACCTGACAAAGATACAATTGCAGAAGGCAAATCCTCTTTTTGTTTGATTTTAAGCTTAACAGCTAAACTGAACATTTTGAAGTATTTAGAAACAAAAATCCTAGATCAGGGATTCTCCAGGTGCCATCTTGGGGAGCCAGCATATAACTGAAGGCTGCAAAGGCTCTGTCATTCTATGACATACTATACTATGAATTTTCATGTCATTTTTTATTGCATACTATACTAAGGCGTTTTTTTTAAGTGATAAACTATACTGGGAATTTTCATGTTTTTTTATGGCATGACTTTTTTGATATAATTTTTCATGACATACTATGCAATAGCTTTTTTAATTTTTTCATGACATACCATGACTTTTTTTTGTAATTTTTTGTTAAATTACATATTGTACTTGTAATTTTTGTGTTGTTTTTCTATGGCATATTATACTATGGCTTTTTATTGCATGACTTTTTGCATGACTTTTTTATTTTTTTTACATATTGTCATACTATACTATGAATGTTTGTGTCATTTTTTATGGTGTACTACATTATGACTTTTTAAAATATATTCGTTATGATATACTATACTTTGACTTTTTTAATGATTTTTTATGACATACTATACTATGATTTTTTGTGTCATTGTTTTTACTATATACTATCCCATGACTTTTTTAATGAATTTTTTTTATGATACACCATGATATGACCTTTTATGACATACAATACTATGAGTTTTTTTAAATGAGTTTTTTTGGCATAACATACTATTCTTTGACTTTTCAAAATGATTTTTTTAAATGTCATTTTCATGACATACTATACGATTTTTTGTGTCCTTTTTTTGTGACACATCACACTACTTTCAGCTGGCCTTTAATGTTGTTCAAAAACTCTATTCAAGTTGAAGCTCGTCCTGATTGCTGAAAAAAAGTGCACGTTATTACAAAGGGCACAGAGAAGTTATCAAATCATAAGAGATTATAATGTGTAACTATTGTTACACATATTGAACTACTTGTGAAAAGTATAAGGGTAAAACTGGGGTTTTATTATAGGAATAGGAAGTTTTCTTTCTTGGCCAAAAAAAGAGAGAAAAGACTGGTCTTGGCTACATCCTGACTGTGCTTGATTGTGTGAATGTATTATACATGAATGCATCATCTCAGTGTTTGCATGCTCTAGACTCTGTGTACCATGGTGCAGTGAGATTATCAACTGTGAACCCCCTACCCATCACTGTATCCTGTATGCTCGGGTTGGGTGGCTCTCTTTAAAATTTCGCATTCATTTTTTATTGGCATTTTTTATTTTCAAAGCTATTCTTGGCCTGCTTCCAATATATTTATGTGAGTACATTTAAAAAAAAAAATGGAAATGACTATGCTCTCCATTCACAAACTGTGTACTTACTGTTTATACCTAGAGTGTGTACGGAGTTTGGCAAAAGAGCTTTTATGTATGCAGCTCCATATCCGTGGAATCTTCTGCAGTAGGATTTAAAGGGAAATTTCGGTTTATTTCAACCTGTCTCCTATCGTCCTAAATTTGTTTCAAGTGACTAGTGACATAAAAATAATAGTTAGCATGTTAGCCGTTAGCCTAGATACAGCCGGGGCGCATAGTAGCGTCAGACCTGTTAAAACGTAAGTGAACGGGCATACTTCAAGTGCAAAGTTAGTCCACTAAACAAG